>NW_027207238.1:698223-1047335 GCF_963455315.2 Globicephala melas | reverse complement strand
ATATTCAGGAAAAAACGCATACGCCCTTTTTGGCCAAGTGCATCATTGTGGACGTTCTGCCTCTTTTCCTATGCTTTCAATGCAATTCCAGTCTACCTCCTGAAATCGGTTTCCTGCAATTCTGCCCCGCTTTCAAGTCCTCTTGGCAGCCTTACTTCAGTATATTTTTGGACGATAGCTGTCATTTATAACTCTGCAGGTTTGTGAATTACAGTGCCCCTGAGCTCCTTTCTTCAACTCGTTTTCTTTTGAGCTGGCCGCAACACCGCAGGATGGCTTCAGGCCCTAATCTGGTTCCGGCACGGCACGCTGAGCCTTTGGTTAGTTCCTCTTCCTGGTGGGAAATGAGAGTTAAATTTGCCCGTCCAGACACCTCCACCTAGTCTCTCATTGGTTCTCCCTATTCCTGTTCATCTTCCACAGAAATTGCAAACTGGGCCAAACAGGAGGTTAAAGGCGCTGACTCTCCAAGTGGGGAGAGTGTTAGTAAAGCGTCTGGAATGTTGCACCCGAGTACCAGGGGAGGAAAACTGAGACATATTTGAACACGGCTCCCGTTCACACTGTTGATCATACTCTGGGTTTCACATGCATGTTTTAGCTGAAGGAAGAATACCTTAAACCTGGGTAGTTGAGACCCGTGGAAAGGTTATCATGCAATATGACTTCAAAGGGTCTTCATTTGCTCACCGAACCTCTCCAATCCTATCACTGCTGCATTTATACCCCTGTACACATGCTTGATTCTCTTTCGGAGACATAGCAATCCGTAGGTTTTAAGATACTTACTAGTCAGGTACATTCTTAGGCGTTTAATATGTGGTGTTGAGTCCATTTCGTTGAGCAAGGAGTAGCTCTTGTCTATTCCATATTTGGCTTAAGGAACTTTATCTGTGCTCATTTCAATCTCTGGTTTTATGCAGCAGCCCAACTCACCTTTCCCCTTAAGCAAGCATAAGTTGGTTTTCTAAATTTGAGACCCTGTTCTGTTCTGTAATTCAGTTCCTGTGTAGCCAAGTTTACATTCCGTGTATTACTGATATCTTATGATGCTTCTTTTTCTGTGTGACTTATTTCAGTTAGAATCATCATACCTGAATCCACTCATTGTGCTGCTACGGGCCTGATGACATAGATTTCATTGCTGAGTGATATTGCTTTGTAAGTAAATACCACAACTTCTTTATCCATTTTTCACTTTCTGCGATGTTGAACTTGTATGGTAAACGAGGTTCTTGTAAACAGAGCCGTTCCAAACTTCGGGGTGGCTGTGTCTTTTTTATTTTAATTTCCCTAAGCTATAGGACCATAAGTGGAAGTGCCCTAGGCTCTGTTGCTTTGTTTTTCAGATGTTTCAGGAAACACCATACACTTCTCCCGAGTGTCTGTTGGCAATTTACATCCCGCCCATCAGCATAACAAGGCTCCCAGTTCTCCATGGCCTGTCCTGCCTTTCTGAATTTTACACTTTTTTCAGATGGCCCTTTTGACCAGGGGGAAGTGAGACTTCATTGTAGTGCAGATTTCCTTTGCAAGCTTGCTTGGTTGGCCAAAAAGGGCGTATGCGTTTTTTCCTGAATATATTCAGGAAAAAACGCATACGCCCTTTTTGGCCAAGTGCATCATTGTGGACGTTCTGCCTCTTTTCCTATGCTTTCAATGCAATTCCAGTCTACCTCCTGAAATCGGTTTCCTGCAATTCTGCCCCGCTTTCAAGTCCTCTTGGCAGCCTTACTTCAGTATATTTTTGGACGATAGTTGTCATTTATAACTCTGCAGGTGTGTGAATTACAGTGCCCCTGAGCTCCTTTCTTCAACTCGTTTTCTTGTGAGCTGGCCGCAACACCGCAGGATGGCTTCAGGCCCTAATCTGGTTCCGGCACGGCACGCTGAGCCTTTGGTTATTTCCTCTTCCTGGTGGGAAATGAGAGTTAAATTTGCCCGTCCAGACACCTCCAGCTAGTCTCTCATTGGTTCTCGCTATTCCTGTTCATCTTCCGCAGAAATTGCAAACTGGGCCAAACAGGAGGTTAAAGGGACTGACTCTCCAAGTCGGGAGAGTGTTAGTAAAGCGTCTGGAATGTTGCACCCGAGTACCAGGGTACGAAAACTGAGACATATTTGAACACGTCTCCCGATCACATGGTTGATCATACTCTAGGTTCCACATGCATGTTTTAGCTGAAGGAAGAATACCTTAAACCTGGGTAGTTGAAACCCGTGGAATGGGTACCATGCAATATGACTTCAAAGGGTCTTCATTTGCTCACCAAACCTCTCCAATCCTATCACTGCTGCGTTTATGCCCCTGTACACATGCTTGATTCTCTTTCGGAGACATAGCAATCCATAGGTTTTAAGATACTTACTAGTCAGGTACATTCTTAGGCGTTTAATATGCGGTGTTGAGTCCATTTCGTTGAGCAAGGAGTAGCTCTTGTCTATTCCATATTTGGCTTAAGGAACTTTATCTGTGCTCATTTCAATCTCTGGTTTTATGCAGCACCCCAACTCACCTTTCCCCTTAAGCAAGCAGAAGTTGGTTTTCTAAATTTGAGACCCTGTTCTGTTCTGTAATTCAGTTCCTGTGTAGCCAAGTTTACATTCCGTGTATTACTGATATCTTATGATGTTTCATTTTCTGTGTGACTTATTTCAGTTAGAATCATCGTACCTGAATCCACTCATTATGCTGCTACAGGCCTGATGACATAGATTTCATTGCTGAGTGATACTGCATTGTACGTAAGTACCACAAGTTCTTTATCCATTTTTCACTTTCTGTGATATTGAACTTGTACGGTAAACGAGGTTCTTGTAAACAGAGGCGTCCCAAATTGGGGTGGCTGTGTCTTTTTGATTTTAATTTCCCTAAGCTATAGGACCATAAGTGGAAGTGCCCTAGGCTCTGTTGCTTTGTTTCTTAGATGTTTCAGGAAACACCATACACTTCTCCCAAGTGTCTGTTGGCAATTTACATCCCACCCATCAGCATAACAAGGCTCCCAGTTCTCCATGGCCTGTCCTGCCTTTCTGGATTTTACACTTTTTTCAGATGGCCCTTTTGACCGGGGGGAAGTGAGACTTCATTGTAGTGCAGATTTCCTTTGCAAGCTCGCTTGGTTGGCCAAAAAGTGCGTATGCGTATTTTTCTGAATATATTCAGGAAAAAACGCATACGCCCTTTGTGGCCAAGTGCATCATTGTGGACGTTCTGCCTCTTTTCCTATGCTTTCAATGCAATTCCAGTCTACCTCCTGAAATTGGTTTCCTGCAATTCTGCCCCGCTTTCAAGTCCTCTTGGCAGCCTTACTTCAGTATATTTTTGGACGATAGCTGTCATTTATAACTCTGCAGGTTTGTGAATTACAGTGCCCCTGAGCTCCTTTCTTCAACTCGCTTTCTTTTGAGCTGGCCGCAACACCGCAGGATGGCTTCAGGCCCTAATCTGGTTCCAGCACGGCACGCTGAGCCTTTGGTTATTTCCTCTTCCTGGTGGGAAATGAGAGTTAAATTTGCCCGTCCAGACACCTCCAGTAGTCTCTCATTGGTTCTCCCTATTCCTGTTCATCTTCCGCAGAAATTGCAAACTGGGCCAAACAGGCGGTTAAAGTTGCTGACTCTCCAAGTGGGGAGAGTGTTAGTAAAGCGTCTGGAATGTTGCACCCGAGTACCAGGGGAGGAAAACTGAGACATATTTGAACAGGTCTCCCGTTCACACGGTTGATCATACTCTGGGTTCCACATGCATGTTTTAGCTGAAGGAAGAATACCTTAAACCTGGAGAGTTGAAACCCGTGGAATGGGTACCATGCAATATGACTTCAAAGGGTCTTCATTTGCTCACCGAACCTCTCCAATCCTATCACTGCTGCATTATACCCCTCTACACATGCTTGATTCTCTTTCGGAGACATAGCAATCCATAGGTTTTAAGATACTTACTAGTCAGGTACATTCTTAGGCGTTTAATATGTGGTGTTGAGTCCATTTCGTTGAGCAAGGAGTAGCTCTTGTCTATTCCATATTTGGCTTAAGGAACTTTATCTGTGCTCATTTCAATCTCTGGTTTTATGCAGCAGCCCAACTCACCTTTCCCCTTAAGCAAGCATAAGTTGGTTTTCTAAATTTGAGACCCTGTTCTGTTCTGTAATTCAGTTCCTGTGTAGCCAAGTTTACATTCCGTGTATTAGTGATATCTTATGATGTTTCTTTTTCTGTGTGACTTATTTCAGTTAGAATCATCATACCTGAATCCACTCATTGTGCTGCTACGGGCCTGATGACATAGATTTCATTGCTGAGTGATATTGCTTTGTAAGTAAATACCACAACTTCTTTATCCATTTTTCACTTTCTGCGATGTTGAACTTGTATGGTAAACGAGGTTCTTGTAAACAGAGCCGTTCCAAACTTCGGGGTGGCTGTGTCTTTTTTATTTTAATTTCCCTAAGCTATAGGACCATAAGTGGAAGTGCCCTAGGCTCTGTTGCTTTGTTTTTCAGATGGTTCAGGAAACACCATACACTTCTCCCGAGTGTCTGTTGGCAATTTACATCCCGCCCATCAGCATAACAAGGCTCCCAGTTCTCCATGGCCTGTCCTGCCTTTCTGGATTTTACACCTTTTTCAGATGGCCCTTTTGACCGGGGGGAAGTGAGACTTCATTGTAGTGCAGATTTCCTTTGCAAGCTTGCTTGGTTGGCCAAAAAGGGCGTATGCGTTTTTTCCTGAATATATTCAGGAAAAAACGCATACGCCCTTTTTGGCCAAGTGCATCATTGTGGACGTTCTGCCTATTTTCCTATGCTTTCAATGCAATTCCAGTCTACCTCCTGAAATCGGTTTCCTGCAATTCTGCCCCGCTTTCAAGTCCTCTTGGCAGCCTTACTTCAGTATATTTTTGGACGATAGTTGTCATTTATAACTCTGCAGGTTTGTGAATTACAGTGCCCCTGAGCTCCTTTCTTCAACTCGTTTTCTTGTGAGCTGGCCGCAACACCGCAGGATGGCTTCAGGCCCTAATCTGGTTCCGGCACGGCACGCTGAGCCTTTGGTTATTTCCTCTTCCTGGTGGGAAATGAGAGTTAAATTTGCCCGTCCAGACACCTCCAGCTAGTCTCTCATTGGTTCTCGCTATTCCTGTTCATCTTCCGCAGAAATTGCAAACTGGGCCAAACAGGAGGTTAAAGGGACTGACTCTCCAAGTCGGGAGAGTGTTACTAAAGCATCTGGAATGTTGCACCCGAGTACCAGGGTACGAAAACTGAGACATATTTGAACACGTCTCCCGATCACATGGTTGATCATACTCTAGGTTCCACATGCATGTTTTAGCTGAAGGAAGAATACCTTAAACCTGGGTAGTTGAAACCCGTGGAATGGGTACCATGCAATATGACTTCAAAGGGTCTTCATTTGCTAACCGAACCTCTCCAATCCTATCACTGCTGCGTTTATGCCCCTGTACACATGCTTGATTCTCTTTCGGAGACATAGCAATCCATAGGTTTTAAGATACTTACTAGTCAGGTACATTCTTAGGCGTTTAATATGCGGTGTTGAGTCCATTTCGTTGAGCAAGGAGTAGCTCTTGTCTATTCCATATTTGGCTTAAGGAACTTTATCTGTGCTCATTTCAATCTCTGGTTTTATGCAGCACCCCAACTCACCTTTCCCCTTAAGCAAGCATAAGTTGGTTTTCTAAATTTGAGACCCTGTTCTGTTCTGTAATTCAGTTCCTGTGTAGCCAAGTTTACATTCCGTGTATTACTGATATCTTATGATGTTTCTTTTTCTGTGTGACTTATTTCAGTTAGAATCATCGTACCTGAATCCACTCATTATGCTGCTACAGGCCTGATGACATAGATTTCATTGCTGAGTGATACTGCATTGTACGTAAGTACCACAAGTTCTTTATCCATTTTTCACTTTCTGTGATATTGAACTTGTACGGTAAACGAGGTTCTTGTAAACAGAGGCGTCCCAAATTGGGGTGGCTGTGTCTTTTTGATTTTAATTTCCCTAAGCTATAGGACCATAAGTGGAAGTGCCCTAGGCTCTGTTGCTTTGTTTCTTAGATGTTTCAGGAAACACCATACACTTCTCCCAAGTGTCTGTTGGCAATTTACATCCCGCCCATCAGCATAACAAGGCTCCCAGTTCTCCATGGCCTGTCCTGCCTTTCTGGATTTTACACTTTTTTCAGATGGCCCTTTTGACCGGGGGGAAGTCAGACTTCATTGTAGTGCAGATTTCCTTTGCAAGCTTGCTTGGTTGGCCAAAAAGGGCGTATGCGTTTTTTCCTGAATATATTCAGGAAAAAACGCATACGCCCTTTTTGGCCAAGTGCATCATTGTGGACGTTCTGCCTCTTTTCCTATGCTTTCAATGCAATTCCAGTCTACCTCCTGAAATCGGTTTCCTGCAATTCTGCCCCGCTTTCAAGTGCTCTTGGCAGCCTTACTTCAGTATATTTTTGGACGATAGCTGTCATTTATAACTCTGCAGGTTTGTGAATTACAGTGCCCCTGAGCTCCTTTCTTCAACTCGCTTTCTTTTGAGCTGGCCGCAACACCGCAGGATGGCTTCAGGCCCTAATCTGGTTCCGGCACGGCACGCTGAGCCTTTGGTTAATTCCGCTTCCTGGTGGGAAATGAGAGTTAAATTTGCCAGTCCAGACACCTCCAGCTAGTCTCTCATTGGTTCTCGCTATTCCTGTTCATCTTCCGCAGAAATTGCAAACTGGGCCAAACAGGAGGTTAAAGGGACTGACTCTCCAAGTCGGGAGAGTGTTAGTAAAGCGTCTGGAATGTTGCACCCGAGTACCAGGGTACGAAAACTGAGACATATTTGAACACATCTCCCGATCACATGTTTGATCATACTCTAGGTTCCACATGCATGTTTTAGCTGAAGGAAGAATACCTTAAACCTGGATAGTTGAAACCCGTGGAATGGGTACCATGCAATATGACTTCAAAGGGTCTTCATTTGCTCACCGAACCTCTCCAATCCTATCACTGCTGTGTTTATGCCCCTGTACACATGCTTGATTCTCTTTCAGAGACATAGCAATCCATAGGTTTTAAGATACTTACTAGTCAGGTACATTCTTAGGCACTTAATATGCGGTGTTGAGTCCATTTCGTTGAGCAAGGAGTAGCTCTTGTCTATTCCATATTTGGCTTAAGGAACTTTATCTGTGCTCATTTCAATCTCTGGTTTTATGCAGCACCCCAACTCACCTTTACCCTTAAGCAAGCATAAGTTGGTTTTCTAAATTTGAGACCCTGTTCTGTTCTGTAATTCAGTTCCTGTGTAGCCAAGTTTACATTCCGTGTATTACTGATATCTTATGATGTTTCTTTTTCTGTGTGACTTATTTCAGTTAGAATCATCATACCTGAATCCACTCATTGTGCTGCTAAGGGCCTGATGACATAGATTTCATTGCTGAGTGATATTGCTTTGTAAGTAAATACCACAACTTCTTTATCCATTTTTCACTTTCTGCGATGTTGAACTTGTACGGTAAAAGAGGTTCTTGTAAACAGAGGCGTCCCAAACTTTGGGGTGGCTGTGTCTTTTTGATTTTAATTTCCCTAAGCTATAGGACCATAAGTGGAAGTGCCCTAGGCTCTGTTGCTTTGTTTTTTAGATGTTTCAGGAAACACCATACACTTCTCCCCAGTGTCTGTTGGCAATTTACATCCCGCCCATCAGCATAACAAGGCTCCCAGTTCTCCATGGCCTGTCCTGCCTTTCTGGATTTTACACTTTTTTCAGATGACCCTTTTGACCGGGGGGAAGTGAGACTAAATTGTTGTGCAGATTTCCTTTGCAAGCTTGCTTGGTTGGCCAAAAAGGGCTTATGCGTTTTTTCCTGAATATATTCAGGAAAAAACGCATACACCCTTTTTGGCCAAGTGCATCATTGTGGACGTTCTGCCTCTTTTCCTATGCTTTCAATGCAATTCCAGTCTACCTCCTGAAATCGGTTTCCTGCAATTCTGCCCCGCTTTCAAGTCCTCTTGGCAGCCTTACTTCAGTATATTTTTGGACGATAGCTGTCATTTATAACTCTGCAGGTTTGTGAATTACAGTGCCCCTGAGCTCCTTTCTTCAACTCGCTTTCTTGTGAGCTGGCCGCAACACCGCAGGATGGCTTCAGGCCCTAATCTGGTTCCGGCACGGCACGCTGAGCCTTTGGTTAATTCCGCTTCCTGGTGGGAAATGAGAGTTAAATTTGCCCGTCCAGACACCTCCAGCTAGTCTCTCATTGGTTCTCGCTATTCCTGTTCATCTTCCGCAGAAATTGCAAACTGGGCCAAACAGGAGGTTAAAGGGACTGACTCTCCAAGTCGGGAGAGTGTTAGTAAAGCGTCTGGAATGTTGCACCCGAGTACCAGGGTACGAAAACTGAGACATATTTGAACACGTCTCCCGATCACATTGTTGATCATACTCTAAGTTCCACATGCATGTTTTAGCTGAAGGAAGAATACCTTAAACCTGGGTAGTTGAAACCCGTGGAATGGGTACCATGCAATATGACTTCAAAGGGTCTTCATTTGCTCACCGAACCTCTCCAATCCTATCACTGCTGCGTTTATGTCCCTGTACACATGCTTGATTCTCTTTCGGAGACATAGCAATCCATAGGTTTTAAGATACTTAAGAGTCAGGTACATTCTTAGGCGTTTAATATGCGGTGTTGAGTCCATTTCGTTGAGCAAGGAGTAGCTCTTGTCTATTCCATATTTGGCTTAAGGAAGTTTATCTGTGCTCATTTCGATCTCTGGTTTTATGCAGCAGCCCAACTCACCTTTCCCCTTAAGCAAGCATAAGTTGGTTTTCTAAATTTGAGACCCTGTTCTGTTCTGTAATTCAGTTCCTGTGTAGCCAAGTTTACATTCCGTGTATTACTGATATCTTATGATGCTTCTTTTTCTGTGTGACTTATTTCAGTTAGAATCATCATACCTGAATCCACTCATTGTGCTGCTACGGGCCTGATGACATAGATTTCATTGCTGAGTGATATTGCTTTGTAAGTAAATACCACAACTTCTTTATCCATTTTTCACTTTCTGCGATGTTGAACTTGTATGGTAAACGAGGTTCTTGTAAACAGAGCCGTTCCAAACTTCGGGGTGGCTGTGTCTTTTTTATTTTAATTTCCCTAAGCTATAGGACCATAAGTGGAAGTGCCCTAGGCTCTGTTGCTTTGTTTTTCAGATGGTTCAGGAAACACCATACACTTCTCCCGAGTGTCTGTTGGCAATTTACATCCCGCCCATCAGCATAACAAGGCTCCCAGTTCTCCATGGCCTGTCCTGCCTTTCTGAATTTTACACTTTTTTCAGATGGCCCTTTTGACCGAGGGGAAGTGAGACTTCATTGTAGTGCAGATTTCCTTTGCAAGCTTGCTTGGTTGGCCAAAAAGGGCGTATGCGTTTTTTCCTGAATATATTCAGGAAAAAACGCATACGCCCTTTTTGGCCAAGTGCATCATTGTGGACGTTCTGCCTCTTTTCCTATGCTTTCAATGCAATTCCAGTCTACCTCCTGAAATCGGTTTCCTGCAATTCTGCCCCGCTTTCAAGTCCTCTTGGCAGCCTTACTTCAGTATATTTTTGGACGATAGTTGTCATTTATAACTCTGCAGGTTTGTGAATTACAGTGCCCCTGAGCTCCTTTCTTCAACTCGTTTTCTTGTGAGCTGGCCGCAACACCGCAGGATGGCTTCAGGCCCTAATCTGGTTCCGGCACGGCACGCTGAGCCTTTGGTTATTTCCTCTTCCTGGTGGGAAATGAGAGTTAAATTTGCCCGTCCAGACACCTCCAGCTAGTCTCTCATTGGTTCTCGCTATTCCTGTTCATCTTCCGCAGAAATTGCAAACTGGGCCAAACAGGAGGTTAAAGGGACTGACTCTCCAAGTCGGGAGAGTGTTACTAAAGCGTCTGGAATGTTGCACCCGAGTACCAGGGTACGAAAACTGAGACATATTTGAACACGTCTCCCGATCACATGGTTGATCATACTCTAGGTTCCACATGCATGTTTTAGCTGAAGGAAGAATACCTTAAACCTGGGTAGTTGAAACCCGTGGAATGGGTACCATGCAATATGACTTCAAAGGGTCTTCATTTGCTAACCGAACCTCTCCAATCCTATCACTGCTGCGTTTATGCCCCTGTACACATGCTTGATTCTCTTTCGGAGACATAGCAATCCATAGGTTTTAAGATACTTACTAGTCAGGTACATTCTTAGGCGTTTAATATGCGGTGTTGAGTCCATTTCGTTGAGCAAGGAGTAGCTCTTGTCTATTCCATATTTGGCTTAAGGAACTTTATCTGTGCTCATTTCAATCTCTGGTTTTATGCAGCACCCCAACTCACCTTTCCCCTTAAACAAGCATAAGTTGGTTTTCTATATTTGAGACCCTGTTCTGTTCTGTAATTCAGTTCCTGTGTAGCCAAGTTTACATTCCGTGTATTACTGATATCTTATGATGTTTCTTTTTCTGTGTGACTTATTTCAGTTAGAATCATCGTACCTGAATCCACTCATTATGCTGCTACAGGCCTGATGACATAGATTTCATTGCTGAGTGATACTGCATTGTACGTAAGTACCACAAGTTCTTTATCCATTTTTCACTTTCTGTGATATTGAACTTGTACGGTAAACGAGGTTCTTGTAAACAGAGGCGTCCCAAATTGGGGTGGCTGTGTCTTTTTGATTTTAATTTCCCTAAGCTATAGGACCATAAGTGGAAGTGCCCTAGGCTCTGTTGCTTTTTTTCTTAGATGTTTCAGGAAACACCATACACTTCTCCCGAGTGTCTGTTGGCAATTTACATCCCGCCCATCAGCATAACAAGGCTCCCAGTTCTCCATGGCCTGTCCTGCCTTTCTGGATTTTACACTTTTTTCAGATGGCCCTTTTGACCGGGGGGAAGTGAGACTTCATTGTAGTGCAGATTTCCTTTGCAAGCTTGCTTGGTTGGCCAAAAAGGGCGTATGCGTTTTTTCCTGAATATATTCAGGAAAAAACGCATACGCCCTTTTTGGCCAAGTGCATCATTGTGGACGTTCTGCCTCTTTTCCTATGCTTTCAATGCAATTCCAGTCTACCTCCTGAAATCGGTTTCCTGCAATTCTGCCCCGCTTTCAAGTGCTCTTGGCAGCCTTACTTCAGTATATTTTTGGACGATAGCTGTCATTTATAACTCTGCAGGTTTGTGAATTACAGTGCCCCTGAGCTCCTTTCTTCAACTCGCTTTCTTTTGAGCTGGCCGCAACACCGCAGGATGGCTTCAGGCCCTAATCTGGTTCCGGCACGGCACGCTGAGCCTTTGGTTAATTCCGCTTCCTGGTGGGAAATGAGAGTTAAATTTGCCAGTCCAGACACCTCCAGCTAGTCTCTCATTGGTTCTCGCTATTCCTGTTCATCTTCCGCAGAAATTGCAAACTGGGCCAAACAGGAGGTTAAAGGGACTGACTCTCCAAGTCGGGAGAGTGTTAGCTAAGCGTCTGGAATGTTGCACCCGAGTACCAGGGTACGAAAACTGAGACATATTTGAACACATCTCCCGATCACATGTTTGATCATACTCTAGGTTCCACATGCATGTTTTAGCTGAAGGAAGAATACCTTAAACCTGGATAGTTGAAACCCGTGGAATGGGTACCATGCAATATGACTTCAAAGGGTCTTCATTTGCTCACCGAACCTCTCCAATCCTATCACTGCTGTGTTTATGCCCCTGTACACATGCTTGATTCTCTTTCAGAGACATAGCAATCCATAGGTTTTAAGATACTTACTAGACAGGTACATTCTTAGGCACTTAATATGCGGTGTTGAGTCCATTTCGTTGAGCAAGGAGTAGCTCTTGTCTATTCCATATTTGGCTTAAGGAAGTTTATCTGTGCTCATTTCGATCTCTGGTTTTATGCAGCAGCCCAACTCACCTTTCCCCTTAAGCAAGCATAAGTTGGTTTTCTAAATTTGAGACCCTGTTCTGTTCTGTAATTCTGTTCCTGTGTAGCCAAGTTTACATTCCATTTATTACTGATAGCTTATGATGTTTCTTTTTCTGTGTGACTTATTTCAGTTAGAATCATCATACCTGAATCCACTCATTGTGCTGCTAAGGGCCTGATGACATAGATTTCATTGCTGAGTGATATTGCTTTGTAAGTAAATACCACAACTTCTTTATCCATTTTTCACTTTCTGCGATGTTGAACTTGTACTGTAAACGAGGTTCTTGTAAACAGAGGCGTCCCAAACTTTGGGGTGGCTGTGTCTTTTTGATTTTAATTTCCCTAAGCTATAGGACCATAAGTGGAAGTGCCCTAGGCTCTGTTGCTTTGTTTTTTAGATGTTTCAGGAAACACCATACACTTCTCCCGAGTGTCTGTTGGCAATGTACATCCCGCCCATCAGCATAACAATGCTCCCAGTTTTCCATGGCCTGTCCTGCCTTTCTGGATTTTACACTTTTTTCAGATGGCCCTTTTGACCGGGGGGAAGTGAGACTTCTTTGTAGTGCAGATTTCCTTTGCAAGCTTGCTTGGTTGTCCAAAAAGGGCGTATGCGTTTTTTCCTGAATATATTCAGGAAAAAACGCATACGCCCTTTTTGGCCAAGTGCATCATTGTGGACGTTCTGCCTCTTTTCCTATGCTTTCAATGCAATTCCAGTCTACCTCCTGAAATCGGTTTCCTGCAATTCTGCCCCGCTTTCAAGTCCTCTTGGCAGCCTTACTTCAGTATATTTTCGGACGATAGCTGTCATTTATAACTCTGCAGGTTTGTGAATTACAGTGCCCCTGAGCTCCTTTCTTCAACTCGCTTTCTTGTGACCTGGCCGCAACACTGCAGGATGGCTTCAGGCCTTAATCTGGTTCCGGCACGGCACGCTGAGCCTTTGGTTAACTCCTCTTCCTGGTGGGAAATGAGAGTTAAATTTGCCCGTCGAGACACCTCCAGCTAGTCTCTCATTGGTTCTCGCTATTCCTGTTCATCTTCCGCAGAAATTGCAAACTGGGCAAACAGGAGGTTTAGGGACTGACTCTCCAAGTCGGGAGAATGTTTGTAAAGCGTCTGGAATGTTGCACCGAAGTACCAGGGTACGAAAACTGAGACATATTTGAACACGTCTCCCGATCACATGGTTGATCATACTCTAGGTTCCACATGCATGTTTTAGCTGAAGGAAGAATACCTTAAACCTGGGTAGTTGAAACCCGTGGAATGGGTACCATGCAATATGACTTCAAAGGGTCTTCATTTGCTCACCGAACCTCTCCAATCCTATCACTGCTGCGTTTATGCCCCTGTACACACGCTTGATTCTCTTTTGGAGACATAGCAATCCATAGGTTTTAAGATACTTACTAGTCAAGTACATTCTTAGGCGTTTAATATGGGGTGTTGAGTCCATTTTGTTGAGCAAGCAGTAGCTCTTGTCTATTCCATATTTGGCTTAAGGAACTTTATCTGTGCTCATTTCAATCTCTGGTTTTATGCAGCACCCCAACTCACCTTTCCCCTTAAGCAAGCATAAGTTGGTTTTCTAAATTTGAGACCCTGTTCTGTTTTGGAATTCAGTTCCTGTGTAGCCAAGTTTACATTCCGTGTATTACTGATATCTTATGATGATGCTTTTTCTGTGTGACTTACTTCAGTTAGAATCAACGTACCTGAATCCACTCATTATGCTGCTAAGGGCCTGATGACATAGATTTCATTGCTGAGTGATACTGCATTGTACGTAAGTACCACAAGTTGTTTATCCATTTTTCACTTTCTGTGATATTGAACTTGTACGGTAAACGAGGTTCTTGTAAACAGAGGTGTCGCAAACTTTGGGGTGGCTGTGTCTTTTTGATTTTAATTTCCCTAAGCTATAGGACCATAAGTGGAAGTGCCCTAGGCTCTGTTGCTTTGTATTTTAGATGTTTCAGGAAACACCATACACTTCTCCCCAGTGGCTGTTGGCAATTTACATCCCGCCCATCAGCATAACAAGGTTCCCAGTTCTCCATGGCCTGTCCTGCCTTTCTGGATTTTACACTTTTTTCAGATGGCCCTTTTGACCGGGGAGAAGTGAGACTTCATTGTAGTGCAGATTTCCTTTGCAAGCTTGCTTGGTTGGCCAAGAAGTGCGTATACGTTTTTTCCTGAATATATTCAGGAAAAAACGCATACGCCCTTTTTGGCCAAGTGCATTCTTGTGGACCTTCTGCCTCTTTTCCTATGCTTTCAATGCAATTCCAGTCTACCTCCTGAAATCGGTTTCCTGCAATTCTGCCCCACTTCAACTCCTTTTGGCAGCCTTACTTCAGTATATTTTTGGACGATAGCTGTCATTTATAACTCTGCAGGTTTGTGAATTACAGTGTCCCTGAGCTCCTTTCTTCAACTCGCTTTCTTGTGAGCTGGCCGCAACACCGCAGGATGGCTTCAGGCCCTAATCTGGTTCCGGCACGGCACGCTGAGCCTTTGGTTAATTCCTCTTCCTGGTGGGAAATGAGAGTTAAATTTGTCCGTCCAGACACCTCCAGCTAGTCTCTAATTGGTTCTCCCTATTCCTGTTCATCTTCCGCAGAAATTGCAAACTGGGCCAAACAGGAGGTTAAAGGGACTGACTCTCCAAGTCGGGAGAGTGTTAGTAAAGCGTCTGGAATGTTGCACACGAGTACCAGGGGAGGAAAACTGAGACATATTTGAACACGTCTCCCGATCACATGGTTGATCATACTCTAGGTTCCACATGCATGTTTTAGCTGAAGGAAGAATACCTTAAACCTGGGTAGTTGAAACCCGTGGAATGGGTACCATGCAATATGACTTCAAAGGGTCTTCATTTGCTCACCGAACCTCTCCAATCCTATCACTGCTGCGTTTATGCCCCTGTACACACGCTTGATTCTCTTTCAGACATAGCCATCCATATGTTTTAAGATTCTTACTAGTCAGGTATATTCTTAGGCGTTTAATATGGGGTGTTGAGTCCATTTCGTTGAGCAAGGAGTAGCTCTTGTCTATTCCATATTTGGCTTAAGGAACTTTATCTGTGCTCATTTCAATCTCTGGTTTTATGCAGCACCCCAACTCACCTTTACCCTTAAGCAAGCATAAGTTGGTTTTCTAAATTGGAGACCCTGTTCTGTTCTGTAATTCAGTTCCTGTGTAGCCAAGTTTACATTCCGTGTATTACTGATATCTTATGATGTTTCTTTTTCTGTGTGTCTTATTTCAGTTAGAATCATCATACCTGAATCCACTCATTGTGCTGCTAAGGGCCTGATGACATAGATTTCATTGCTGAGTTATATTGCCTTGTATGTAAGTACCACAACTTCTTTATCCATTTTTCACTTTCTGCGATATTGAACTTGTACCGTAAACGAGGTTCTTGTAAACAGAGCCGTCCCAAACTTTCGGGTGGCTGTGTCTTTTTAATTTTAATTTCCCTAATCTATAGGACCATAAGTGGAAGTGCCCTAGGCTCTGTTGCTTTGTTTTTTAGATGTTTCAGGAAACACCATACACTTCTCCAGAGTGGCTGTTGGCTATTTACATCCCGCCCATCAGCATAAGAAGGCTCCCAGTTCTGCATGCCCTGTCGTGCTTTTATGGATTTTACACTTTTTTCAGATGGCCCTTTTGACCAGGTGGAAGTGAGACTTCATTGTAGTGCACATTTCCTTTGCAAGCTTGCTTGGTTGGCCAAAAAGTGTGTATGCGTTTTTTCCTGAATATATTCAGGAAAAAACACATACGCCCTTTTTGGCCAAGTGCATCATTGTCGAGGTTCTGACTCTCTTCATATGTTTTCAATGCAATTCCAGTCTACCTCCTGAAATCGGTTTCCTGCAATTCTGCCTTGCTTTCAATGTCTCTTCATAGCCTTACCTCAATATATTTTTTGAAAATAGTTGGCCTTTATAACTCTGCAGGTTTTTGAATTGCGGTGGCCCTTAGCCCCACTTTTCAGCTCTTATTTTTGTGGTCTTGCCCCATAACCACAGGATTCCTTGAAGCCCTATTTTTCTTCTGGGGCACCTTGCTGTGCCTTTGGTTAATTCTTCTTACTGATGTGGCATTAGAGTGACATGTGCCCATTGAAACCGCTACAGCTTGTTTCTCACTGGTTCCCCCTATTCCCATTCATCCTCCACACTAACTGCAGACTGTGCGATACCAGAACTTAAAGGCATTGACTCCATGTGGGGATGTTGTTAGTAAAGCGGCTGGAATGTCGATCCGCAGCCCCAGGAGAGGAAAAATGAGGTGCGTTTTAGAAACCTTTCCCGATCATATGGTATACCAGTCGCTGGGTTTCCCAAGCATGGTTTAGCTGTAGGAAGATTCCCTTCAACCTGGAGTGTTGGGACCCTTGGACTGAGTAGCATGAAGTATTGCATTAAACTTTCGGCAGTTGCTCACCAAAGCTCACCAATCCTCTCAGCCCCAAGTGTCCAGCCTTATGTCTTATCCAGCTGTGGGTTTATATGTGGTCAATCCAGGTTGCATCACATCCCCTGAGCGAATTTTGTAAGAATTTTTCTCCCTTTCATTGTTTCAGCGTTTTCTTTTTAAAATTTATTTCTATAATGGGGTTTAGCTCATTTTCACTGCTGTGTTTGTGCCGCTCTGCACACACTTGATTCCCTTATGGAGATATATCAATACATGGGTTTTAAGATTCTTATTACTCAGATATATTTCTCTGCGGTGTATAGGGTGTGTTGAGGCCAGTTCATTGAGCAAGGTGTAGATCTTGTCTAATACCTATTTGGTTTATTGAACGGTATCTGTGCTAATTTCAAACTCTGGTTTTATGCATCACCCCACCTCTCCTTTCCCCTTAAGCTGACATAAGTGTGTTTTCTAAATGTGAGACACTGTTCTGTTCTGTAATTCATTTCTTGTGCAGCCATATTTACCCTCCCTCTATAAGTGATATCTTATGATATGTTTCTTTTTCTGTTTGACTTATTTCAAGTAGTATTATCGGACCTAAATCCACTCTTTATCCTTCTACTAGCCTTATTACATTGATTTCATGGTGAAGAGATATTCCATTGTACATAAGTACCACATCTTCTTTATCCATTGTTCTCTTTCCTGGGATATTTAAGGTGTACTGAAGTTGAGGTTCTTGTAAACAGAGTAGCCCTAAACTGTGGTGTGCTTGTGTCTTGTTGATTTTTAGACTTCCCTAGATATACTCCCATGATTGGAAGTGTCCTATGCTCTGTCGCTCTGTTTTTTAGATGATTTAGGAACCACCATACACTTCTCCAGAGTGGCTCTCGGCAGTTCACACACTGCCCATCAGCGTATAAAGGCTCCCTGTTCTCCATGACCTGTCCTGCCTTTCTGGATTTTACACTTTTTTAGGATGGCCCTTTTGACCGGTGGGAAGTGAGACTTCTTTGTTGTGCACATTTGCATTGCTTGCTTGCTTCGTTGCCCATAAAGTGCGTATGCGTTTTTTCCTGGATATAATCAGGAAAAAACGCATACGCCCTTTTGGGCCAACTGCATCATTGTCGAAATTCTGCCGCTTTTCATGTGCATTAAAGACGAGTCCAATCTATCTCTTGAAATCTGTTTCTTGCAATTCTGTCTTGCATTCAGATCCTCTTCTTTGCCTTACCTCAACATATTTTTGGACATTAGTTTTCATTTATAACTCTGCAGGTTTGTGAATTGCAGTGACCCTGAGCTCCATTTTTTAAGTTGCTCTTTTGTGAGCTGTCCTCAAACCCGCAGGATTGCTTCAGGCCCTATTTTGGCTCCGGCGAGGCAGGCTGAGCCTTTCTTTAATTCTTATTCTTAATGGGAAATTAGAGTGATATGTGCCCGTCCAAACCCCTACAACTATTCTCTCATTGGTTCCCCCTCTTCCCGTTCATCCTCCTCACAATTTGCAAAATGTGTGAAACAGAAGTTTAAATGTGCTGATTCTCCAAGTGGGGAGATTCTAAGTAACATGGCTGGAATGGTGAACAGGAGCACCAGGAGAGGATAAATGAGGTGCATTTTAGACACATCTCCCGATCACATGGTGTACAGTCCTCTGGGTTTTCCATGCATGTTTTAGCTGTAGGAAGATCCCTTGAACCTGCAGATTTGGGACCCATTGAATGGGTACCAGGTAGTATTACTTTAAAGGGTGTGCATTTCCTCACCCAACCTCACATTTCTCTTAGCGCAAACAGTTTCCAGCCTTATGTCTCATCCTGCTGTGGGTCTAGATGTGTTCAATCCATGTTGCATCACCGTCCCTGAGGAAAAGTTGTAAGAGGTTTTCTCTGTCTCTCTGTCGTTTATTTTTTTCAATTTATTACTATATTGGTTACAGCTGATTTTCAAAGCTCTGTTTCTTGCTGCTGTACATCCACTTGATTCACGTACAGAGAGTCATCAATAAATTCTTTTTCAGATTCTTACCAGTCGTATATATTCTTTTCCGGTGACTTGAGTGTGCTGAGTGCAGTTCTTTTAGCTACCGTGTAGGCCTTGTTGATTATCAGTTTGGTATTTGGAATGGTATCTTTGCTAATTTCAACCTCCTGGATGATGCCTCACCCCTCCCCACCTTTCCCGTTTAGCAGCCTTATGCGTGTTTTCTACATATTTGACTATGTTTTTGTTTTGTAATTTATTTCATGTGTAGCCATTTTGGATTCCACCTTTAAGTGATATCTTATGATATGTGTCTTTTTCTTTTTGAATTCTGTCACTTAGAATGATCATACGTAACTCCTCCGGAGTTGTTACAACTGGCCATATTTCATTGATTTCCAGGCTGAATAATATTCCACTCTACCTAAGTACCACATCTCTATCCATTTTTTCCCTCCAGAGACATTTAAGTTATATCCTAGTCGAGGATCTTTTAAACAGAGAGGGGGTAAACATTGGGGTGCCTGTGTCCTCTCGATTTTTGTTTTTCCCAAGATATACGCCCATGAGTGCAAGTGCCCTATGCTCTGTAGCTCATTTTTTAGATGCTTTAGTAAACACAATACACTTCTCCAGAATGGCCGTTGGCAATATACATTTCCACTATAAGTCTCACAGGGCTCCCTCTTCTCGTTGCCCTGTCCTGCATTTCTGTTGTTTACGCTTTATGAGGATGGCTCTTCTGACTGATGCGAAGTGATATCTTTTGTAGTATTGACTTCCAGTGCCCACCTGTTTGGTTGGCTAAAAAAGTGTATGCCCTTTTCTTGAATATATACAGAAAAAAACGCATACACCCTTTTTGGCCAACTGCAATGTTGGCAATGTTGGCAATGTTCAGCTCCTTTTCTTGTGCTTAATGGCGAGTCCTTTCTACCTCCTCAAATCCCTTTCCTGCCATTCTCCCTTGCTTACAAGTCCTTTTCTCTGACTTTCCTCAAGACATTTTTCAGTGATGGATATTTTCAACTCTGCAGTTTTGTGAATTTTACTGCCCCTGAGTTCCATTGTTCAACTTGTGTTTATGGGAACTGGCCACAAAGCAGCGGGATTTCCTCAAGCCCTATACTGTTTCCATGGGCAACCCTAGCCTTTGGTCAATTCGTCTTCCTGATTGGAAATTAGAGTGACATGTGCCTGTCTGAACACCTAGGACTTGTCTCTCATTGTTCCTCATCCTTCCGCTTCATCCTCTGGACAAATTCCAAACTGTACGCAACAGGATGTTGACAGTGCTGACATCTCCAAGTGGGGAGACTGTTAGTAAAGACGCTGGAGGGGTGAACCCGAGCACCAGGAGATGAGGAGATGAGATGCCTTTTCCAAACTCTTCCCGATCAGACGGTATACCATCCTC
Organism: Globicephala melas; assembly: GCF_963455315.2. Classification (NCBI taxonomy): domain Eukaryota; kingdom Metazoa; phylum Chordata; class Mammalia; order Artiodactyla; family Delphinidae; genus Globicephala; species Globicephala melas. The sequence goes on along the minus strand of NW_027207238.1, from coordinate 1,027,474 downwards.
TGGGTGTGACAGACATGTTTTAGCAGTAGGAAGAGTCCCATTCATGTAAGGAGAACACCAGGGCTTTTTCAAAATCAGTGTCTCCCCGAAACCCAAACTGGGGAAGTTTTTAAGCTACGGCTACACATATGTTCATTAAGGGCCTTGGGAAGTAGGCAGAGTCCAAACTTTAGATGATTGAAGTCTTCAGGGTCAGAAGCACTCACCACCAGCTTCCCTTAGGCTACACTTTAACTATCATTGATAGATGATGTCAATAAAAATATCTATTCTTTTTCAGATTATTTCCCCTTATAGGTTATTGCAAAATGTTGAGTGTAGTTCCCTGTGCTATACAGTAGTTCCTTGTTGATGATCTATTTTATACATAGCAGTGTGTATGTGTTAATTCCAAACTGTTAATTTATCCCTCCTCCCACCTTTCCCCTTTGGTAATAATAAATTATAAGATTTTATACTTCTCAGAAATGGGGGAGCTGAAAGAGAGGTATCATTTTCAATGGAAAAGCATTTAAAACAAGATTGAAGGTTTAACCAAGATTATTAGATGTACATCCTTGGAAAGAAATCACTTCGTTTCTCTAATATTGACCTGACGAATAAGACAAACCTTTTCACTGAACTTGCTTATAAAAAGTGATGGAAATATCAAATGGAAGTGTTAGAAACATCTTATTTTACCCGAGCCTTATACACTGTTCTATGTTAACTACAGTTTGGCTCACACATCTGTTCATTGAGGTTACAATAGTCTCAATTTCTGTTACTGATCCTCCAGAGTGGACCCCAACAAGTGTCCCCCTGCCCAGTGTCATTGGGGCCAACAGATCGAGACTGAGTTTGGTTCACAAGCAAAGGAAACTTTATATTTTGATCAGAGAATGGAGAGGTGAGAGCATGCACTACCCCGTGGGCTGTGGGCTGGGCTGCTGTGTAGAGATCCTGTCAGAGTCAGTGGGAGGGAGGGAGGCGGCAGAGCTCTCGAGGGCCGGGTTGGCTGTAGCTCAGGCTCTATATCGTGGAGTCTGCACTGGGCCCCAGGAGCTGAGGTGTCGACCCAGCCATTCTGCACTAGGAAATCTGGTCTGAAGTGCCGGGTGTGGAACCTCTGCATGCAGGACCCTAGGAGCACGTGAAATTAGACAAAGCACAAAGGATAAAAAAGGTTAGACTTGACTTTATTGCCCAGATTCTATTTTTATCTCCCAGGGATTTTTAATGGGCTTTGCTGGGGACAAACCCCTCCTCTGCCTTTTGTCCCGTTCCTCATTCTTGGAGTGCTGAGGGTGCAGACCCTTCTTCTGTAACTGCTGAGTGCTGAGTTGGGAGCCCTCATACCCTGGGGCGAGGGTCAGAGCTTCTCCCCAGCAGCCTCCCGGTGACGTTGATTGTCCCCAGGACCCCTGCCTCCCTGCTCGTCCACCTGAGCACCAGCATTGGAAGTGTTATAGATTCTAATGACCTTTAAGGGTCCAGGAAAGAGATGTGCAGAGACGCTGTGGGGGCCGGTTTCACCCCGCCCCACATTTGTTCGGCCACCTTAGGCTGACCGTTTCTGCCAGCCTAGATGCTCTGACCAGTAGTCTGCGCTTTCTTCAATTAGGCCCCTGAATTAACGTACAAACAGCACCAGGTGTCAGAGCCCTGCCCGCTCAACTCCCAGACAGTCCAGGGTCAGTGGTGATAAGGACCATGATGGCTACTGAGTCAACAGCCTTTTGAAGTAAACAGGAGTCCAGCTGGTCTTATTGGCCACCATCATCACGGTGTCTGTAGGCTTTTCTATGGTGACAGTGTGGTATACTGTTCCCCCGCCAAGATTATTAGCTCCCCTCTGGGTGCAGTAAGTCCTGCAAGCAGTAGTCTACTCTTTTGGGACACACTCTTGTTGTTTTATGAGAGAAACTCCAGGTCAAGTGATGTTCACACGAGTCGTCATGGTGCCCTGTTGCCCCCGGTTATCTCTCTGGATGTTGGGTTGGAGGGCCTCCTCACTCGAGGTCGGTGTGCCCACGGAGCGAACCCTGCAACTTCAGGGCATGGTTGGTGGTTAGGATCACCACGTGGGGTCCTTTTCCCGTAGGAGGGAGGTGGCCTTTTGGGCTGCTGATTTCCAGGTTTTTAGATACCGCCAGTATCTTGGCCAGATGTGGCAGTGGGCCAAGCTCCTTAGTGACCGTAGTTTATCCTACCTGGATGGCATTCTTGCATTGTTCCATTTCAAGTGGTCCCAGTTTTTGCACTAATTCTCCAATGGCGATTCACCTTTCACCGGGAATGTAAAGGTCAAAGGGTTTATCTAAATTAGGGAGTTCCAGGGCAAGGGTCTGAATTGACTGCTCTTTCCATTCTTGAAAGGCCACTTCTGGATTCTATTCAAAAGGATCATCATCTTTTCCTTTCAGTGTTTCATATAGAGGCCCAGCTAGTAGACTGTAGTTAGGGATCCAGAAGCAGCAAACCCTGGCCTCCGCAGGAACCCCTAAGCTGTCTTCTAGTTTTAGAAAGGGGTAAGGCTGAAAATGGTTTCTTCCCTTTCCTGGGATGGGCTTCTCTGACCTTGTGTGAGAATGAAGCCCAGGCAGGTCACCGCAGTCTGTGATATTTGAGCTTTTTCTTGGACAACTTCTATCCTTTATTGGCTTGGTAGTTCAGAGGCCTCCTTAGTAGGGCTGGCGATCAGAATGTCGTCTGCATATTGAAGGAGGGTTTCCTTTTCCAGAGGTAGAACTTTTAGGTCTTTAGCTAAGCTTTCCCCAAAGACGGTGTGGGAATTTTTGCACCCTTGGGGCCAGACGGCCCGGAAGTATTGTTTTAGTTGTATGTTGAGTCCTGCCACTCACAAGCCAAAATTTCTTGTGACTCTGGGACTAATGGAATACAAAAGAAGGCATCATTGAAGACTAATACAGAATACCATGTCCTGGTGGTTGGTAGAATGACCAGCAGGGTGTAGGAATTAGGAGCAACTGGAGGTATATCCTCGGTGGCTTCACTGACTGTCCTGACATCCTTTACCAGGTCCCCAGCAGCCCATGGGGCTCTCGTGGTCAGACCAATCGCAGAATATGGAGCTCACCTGGGCAGGTACCCCACCCCCACCCCAGCCCACGGGGCTCTTGTGATCAGGCCCCTCCCAGGATACAGAGCTACCCTTGCAGGTACCGTGGCAGGGCTGGGCACACAGGAACCGTGCACATAGCCCTCATTGCAGAGCACCCCCAGTTCACCTGTCGCTCAGAGCTGACACAGAGCACCTCAGAGCAGGACTTGAACTAACAAACAGCAGCTGCGACAGGTCTGTGACCCTGGGCATCACTCCGTGAGGCCTCCCTCCACCTGGTCTTCCAGAGACTTCCACTGCACCCGGGGCACCAGGCCTCTGTCTCCAACCACCACCCACCCCTCCTCTCCCTGACTCCTGGGTTCCTCTCATTAGGAGAGGGTTTTCTTGAAGTTGTCTCCCACTCATGGGCCAGATAAAATGATTAGAAAACAAGCCAAAGCTGCAGTCCCTTGTCTATCCTGACTCTCAGGAGCCCACACCTGTTCCTTGGACCTGGCCGGTTCAGCAAGTTCCATTTTCTGCAACTGTGAGCCCCTGAGGGGTGATGATTGGCTGACCTGGGCAGCCTTACCGTGCCGGCCAGCCCTCCCCAGGTGTGCCTGGGTTGAGATCAATATAAATACCACTCCAGGCAGCAAGAGCCCCTGCAGCCGTGCCTGACGCCATTTTCTCTGCCCTGTCAGCAGTCTCGGGGCTGGGCTGGTGGGAGGGAGTGAGAGGCCACGGCTTTGTGGGTGGCCCAGTGTGAGTGGGGCTCTGCTGGACTTTCTGCAGCAGTTGCCAGGTTGCCACCTGCTAAAGAAGAGGATGTGTCACCCATACCTGCTGCTGGAATTTCTCCCTGGGCAGAGGTGAGGAAGGAAAAAAGCAGTGGGGGCAGGGACAGGACGGGTATCTCAGGCAGGGAAATGGAAATCTTCCAGAAGAGCACCCAGGGCCAGGACCATCCTGGCTGGCCTGCAGGCACCAAGTCGGCCGGCATGCTGTCACTCGTGTGGCTCTATGGCCCTTCCTCTAGGCTTTCAAGTCCTTGTATATATTCAGGTGTTTTACCTGGGACGGGTGGGAATAGTTCAGCAGCAACTGGCCTGGGGCTCAGCTCACGTTTACTCACAGATGCCTCGGCACGGTGTCCCAGCTTTGCAATGAGGACGCTTGTTGCGTGGGGGCTGCTGGCTGAATGGGAGACGATTCCCCACCACTGACCAACTTCAGAATTGTTTACAACTGGAGCAAGTACCCTGATACGGTTTTCCTCTGTGTAACTGGTGGGTTCTGTGTTTTTTTCTCTTTTTCGTTTTTGGTTCAAGGTAGATTTTATTCCTCTTTTTTGTATTTACAGATATAAGCATGGAAATAATTTATTCATATAAATACATGTATGTGCAGGGAATAATTGTTTTTTCTGTTTTATTTTTTAAATTTTATTTCTTTTTAATTTTGAATTTTATTTTATATTTTTATACAGCAGGTTCTTATTGGTTATCTATTTTATACATATAAATGTATACATGCCAATCCCAGTCTCTCAACTCCTCCCACCACCACCCCCCCAACAGCTTTCCCCCCTTGTTGTCCATACGTTTGTTGTCTACATCTGTTGCTCTATTTATGCCTTGCAAAATGGTTAATCTGTACAGTTTTTCTAGGTTCCACATATATGCATGAATATACAAGATTTGTTTTTCTCTTTCTGACTTACTTCACTCTGTATGACAGTCTCTAGATCCATCGACGTCTCTACAAATGACCCAATTTCATTCCTTTTCATGGCTTAGTAATATTCCATTTTATATATGTACCACAGCTTTATGCATTCGTCTGTCTGTGGGCATTTAGGTTGCTTCCATTACCTCGATATTGTAAATAGTGATGCAATGAGCATTGCGGTGAATGACTCTTTTTGATTTATGGTTTTGTCTGGGTATATGTCCAGTACTGGGATTGCTGTATCATATGGTAATTCTATTGTTAGTTTCTTAAGAAATTCCATATTGTTCTCCATAATGACTGTATCAATTTATATTCCCAACAATAGTGGAAGAGGGTTCCTTTTCTCCACACCCTTTCCAGCATTTTTTGTTTGTAGATTTTCTATGATGCTTATTCTACCAGGTGTGAGGTGATACCTCATTGTTGAATCCATTTCGTTGAGCAAGGGGTAGGTCTTGTCTATTACATATTTGGCTTATGGAACGGTATCTGTGCTAATTTCAAACTCTGCTTTTATGCAGCACCCCAACTCACCTTCCCCCTTAAGCAAGCATAAGTTGGTTTTCTAAATTTGAGACCCTGTTCTGTTTTGTAATTCAGTTCATGTGTAGCCAAGTTCACATTCCACGTATTAGTGATACCTTATGATGTTTCTTTTTCTGTGTGACTTATTTCACTTAGAATCATCGTGCCTCAATCCACTCATTATGCTGGTACGGGCCTGGTGACATAGATTTCATTGCTGAGTGGTATTCTGTTGTACATAAGTACCGCAACTTCTTTATCCATTATTTGCTCTCTGGGATATTTAACTTGTGCCGCAGAAGAGATTCCTGTAAAAAGAGCCGTCCCAAATTTTGGGGTGGCTGTGTCTTTTTGATTTTAATTTCCCTAAGCTATAGGACCATAAGTGGAAGTGCCCTAGGCTCTGTTGCTTTGTTTTTTAGATGTTTCAGGAAACACCATACACTTCTACAGAGCGGCTGTTGGGAATTTACATCCCGCCCATCAGCATAACAAGGCTCCCAGTTCTCCGTGGCCTGTTCTGCCTTTCTGGATTTTACACTTTTTTCAGATGGCCCTTTTGACCGGGGGGAAGTGAGACTTCATTGTAGTGCAGATTTCCTTTGCAAGCTTGCTTGGTTGGCCAAAAAGGGCGTATGCGTTTTTTCCTGAATATATTCAGGAAAAAACACATACGCCCTTTTTGACCAAGTGCATCATTGTCGAAGTTCTTCCTCTTTTCCTGTGTTTTAAATGCAATCCAATTCCGATTCCTCCTGAAATCGGTTTCCTGCAATTCTGCCCCGCATTCAAGTCCTCTTGGCAGCCCTACTTCAGTATATTTTCGGACAATAGCTGTCATTTATAAATCTGCAGGTTTGTGAATTACAGTGCCCCTGAGCTCCTTTCTTCAACTCGCTTTCTTTTGAGCTGGCCACAACACCGCAGGATTGCTTCAGGCCCTAATCTGGTTCCGGCACGGCATGCTGAGCCTTTGGTTTATTCCTCTTCCCTGTGGGAAATGAGAGTTAAATTTGCCCGTCCAGACACCTCCAGCTAGTCTCTCATTGGTTCTCCCTATTCCTGTTCATCTTCCGCAGAAATTGCAAACTGAGCCAAACAGGAGGTTAAAGGGACTGACTCTCCAAGTCGGGAGAGTGTTAGTAAAGTGTCTGGAATGTTGCACCCGAGTACCAGGGAACGAAAAGTGAGACACATTTGAACACGTTTCTCGATCACACGGTGGATCATACTCTGGGTTCCACATGCATGTTTTAGCTAAAGGAAGAATCCCTTAAACCTGGAGAGTTGAGACCCATGGAATGGGTACCATGCAATATGACTTCAAAGGGTCTGCATTTGCTCACCGAACCTCACCAATCTTATGAGCCCCAAGTGTCCAGCCTTATGTGTCACCCAGCTCTGGGTGTAGATATGGTAAATGCAGGTTGCATCAGAAGCCTTGAATGAATTACTTAAGTATTGCTCTCTATTTCACTGTCATTGTGTTTTGTTTAAGAAATTTATTTTTAATATGGGATTTAGCTGATTTTCACTGCTTTAATGCCGCTGTACACACTCTTGATTCTCTTACAGAGATATATAAATCCATTGCTTTTATGATTCTTACTAGGCAGGTATATTCCTAGGCGTTGAATATGGGGTGTTGAGTCCATTTCGTTGAGCAAGGAGTAGCTCTTGTCTATTCCATATTTGCCTTATAGAACGTTATCTGTGCTCATTTCAATCTCTGGTTTTATGCAGCACCCCAACTCACCTTTCCCCTTAAGCAAGCATAAGTTGGTTTTCTAAATTTGAGACCCTGTTCTGTTTTGGAATTCAGTTCCTGTGTAGCCAAGTTTACATTCCGTGTATTAGTGATATCTTATGATGTTTCTTTTTCTGTGTGACTTATTTCAGTTAGAATCATCATACCTGAATCCACTCATTGTGCTGCTAAGGGCCTGATGACATAGATTTCATTGCTGAGTGATATTGCTTTGTAAGTAAATACCACAACTTCTTTATCCATTTTTCACTTTCTGCGATGTTGAACGTGTACGGTAAACGAGGTTCTTGTAAACAGAGGCGTCCCAAACTTTGGGGTGGCTGTGTCTTTTTGATTTTAATTTCCCTAAGCTATAGGACCATAAGTGGAAGTGCCCTAGGCTCTGTTGCTTTGTTTTTTAGATGTTTCAGGAAACACCATACACTTCTCCCGAGTGTCTGTTGGCAATTTACATCCCGCCCATCAGCATAACAAGGCTCCCAGTTCTCCATGGCCTGTCCTGCCTTTCTGGATTTTACACTTTTTTCAGATGGCCCTTTTGACCGGGGGGAAGTGAGACTTCATTGTAGTGCAGATTTCCTTTGCAAGCTTGCTTGGTTGGCCAAAAAGGGCGTATGCGTTTTTTCCTGAATATATTCAGGAAAAAACGCATACGCCCTTTTTGGCCAAGTGCATCATTGTGGACGTTCTGCCTCTTTTCCTATGCTTTCAATGCAATTCCAGTCTACCTCCTGAAATCGGTTTCCTGCAATTCTGCCCCGCTTTCAAGTCCTCTTGGCAGCCTTACTTCAGTATATTTTTGGACGATAGCTGTCATTTATAACTCTGCAGGTTTGTGAATTACAGTGCCCCTGAGCTCCTTTCTTCAACTCGCTTTCTTGTGAGTTGGCCGCAACACCGCAGGATGGTTTCAGGCCCTAACTGTTTCCGGCACGGCACGCTGAGCCTTTGGTTAATTCCTCTTCCTGGTGGGAAATGAGAGTTAAATTTGCCCGTCCAGACACCTCCAGCTAGTCTCTCATTTGTTCTCGTTATTCCTGTTCATCTTCCGCAGAAATTGCAAACTGGGCCAAACAGGAGGTTAAAGGCGCTGGCTCTCCAAGTGGGGAGAGTGTTAGTAAAGCGTCTGGAATGTTGCACCCGAGTACCAGGGGAGGAAAACTGAGACATATTTGAACACGTCTCCTGTTCACACGGTTGATCATACTCTGGGTTCCACATGCATGTTTTAGCTGAAGGAAGAATACTTTAAACCTGGGTAGTTGAAACCCGTGGAATGGGTACCATGAAATATGACTTCAAAGGGTCTTCATTTTCTCACCGAACCTCTCCAATCCTATCACTGCTGCGTTTATGCCCCTGTACACATGCTTGATTCTCTTTCGGAGACATAGCAATCCATAGGTTTTAAGATACTTACTAGTCAGGTACATTCTTAGGCGTTTAATATGGGGTCTTGAGTCCATTTCGTTGAGCAAGGAGTAGCTCTTGTCTATTCCATATTTGGCTTAAGGAACTTTATCTGTGCTCATTTCAATCTCTGGTTTTATGCAGCACCCCAACTCACCTTTCCCCTTAAGCAAGCAGAAGTTGGTTTTCTAAATTTGAGACCCTGTTCTGTTTTGGAATTCAGTTCCTGTGTAGCCAAGTTTACATTCCGTGTATTAGTGATAACTTATGATATTTCTTTTTCTGTGTGACTTATTTCAGTTACAATCATCATACCTGAATCCACTCATTATGCTGCTACGGGCCTGATGACATAGATTTCATTGCTGAGTGATACTGCATTGTACGTAAGTACCACAAGTTCTTTATCCATTTTTCACTTTCTGTGATATTGAACTTGTACGGTAAACGAGGTTCTTGTAAACAGAGGCGTCCCAAACTTTGGGGTGGCTGTGTCTTTTTGATTTTAATTTCCCTAAGCTATAGGACCATAAGTGGAAGTGCCCTAGGCTCTGTTGCTTTGTTTTTTGGATGTTTCAGGAAACACCATACACTTCTCCCGAGTGTCTGTTGGCAATTTACATCCCGCCCATCAGCATAACAAGGCTCCCAGTTCTCCATGGCCTGTCCTGCCTTTCTGGATTTTACACTTTTTTCAGATGGCCCTTTTGACCGGGGGGAAGTGAGACTTCATTGTAGTGCAGATTTCCTTTGCAAGTTTGCTTGCTTGGCCAAAAAGGGCGTATGCGTTTTTTCCTGAATATATTCAGGAAAAAACGCATACGCCCTTTTTGGCCAAGTGCATCATTGTGGACGTTCTGCCTCTTTTCCTATGCTTTCAATGCAATTCCAGTCTACCTCCTGAAATCGGTTTCCTGCAATTCTGCCCCGCTTTCAAGTCCTCTTGGCAGCCTTACTTCAGTATATTTTTGGACGATAGCTGTCATTTATAACTCTGCAGGTTTGTGATTTACAGTGCCCCTGAGCTCCTTTCTTCAACTCGCTTTCTTGTGACCTGGCCGCAACACCACAGGATGGCTTCAGGCCCTAATCTGGTTCCGGCACGGCACGCTGAGCCTTTGGTTAATTCCTCTTCCTGGTGGGAAACGAGAGTTAAATTTGCCCGTCCAGACACCTCCAGCTAGTCTCTCATTGGTTCTCCCTATTCCTGTTCATCTTCCGCAGAAATTGCAAACTGGGCCAAACAGGAGGTTAAAGGGACTGACTCTCCAAGTCGGGAGAGTGTTAGTAAAGTGTCTGGAATGTTGCACGCGAGTACCAGGGTACGAAAACTGAGACATATTTGAACACGTCTCCCGATCACATGGTTGATCATACTCTAGGTTCCACATGCATGTTTTAGCTGAAGGAAGAATACCTTAAACCTGGGTAGTTGAAACCCGTGGAATGGGTACCATGCAATATGACTTCAAAGGGTCTTCATTTGCTCACCGAACCTCTCCAATCCTATCACTGCTGCATTTATGCCCCTGTACACACGCTTGATTCTCTTTTGGAGACATAGCAATCCATAGGTTTTAAGATACTTACTAGTAAGGTACATTCTTAGGCGTTTAATATGGGGTGTTGAGTCCATTTCGTTGAGCAAGGAGTAGCTCTTGTCTATTCCATATTTGGCTTAAGGAACTTTATCTGTGCTCATTTCAATCTCTGGTTTTATGCAGCACCCCAACTCACCTTTCCCCTTAAGCAAGCATAAGTTGGTTTTCTAAATTTGAGACCCTGTTCTGTTTTGGAATTCAGTTCCTGTGTAGCCAAGTTTACATTCCGTGTATTAGTGATATCTTATGATGTTTCTTTTTCTGTGTGACTTATTTCAGTTAGAATCATCGTACCTGAATCCACTCATTATGCTGCTACGGGCCTGATGACATAGATTTCATTGCTGAGTGATACTGCATTGTACGTAAGTACCACAAGTTCTTTATCCATTTTTCACTTTCTGTGATATTGAACTTGTACGGTAAACGACGTTCTTGTAAACAGAGGCGTCCCAAACTTTGGGGTGGCTGTGTCTTTTTGATTTTAATTTCCCTAAGCTATAGGACCATAAGTGGAAGTGCCCTAGACTCTGTTGCTTTGTTTTCTGGATATTTCAGGAAACACCATACACTTCTCCCGAGTGTCTGTTGGCAATTTACATCCCGCCCATCAGCATAACAAGGCTCCCAGTTCTCCATGGCCTGTCCTGCCTTTCTGGATTTTACACTTTTTTCAGATGGCCCTTATGACCGGGGGGAAGTGAGACTTCATTGTAGTGCAGATTTCCTTTGCAAGCTTGCTTGGTTGGCCAAAAAGTGCGTATGCGTTGTTTCCTGAATATATTCAGGAAAAAACGCATACGCCCTTTTTGGCCAAGTGCATCATTGTGGACGTGCTGCCTCTTTTCCTATGCTTTCAATGCAATTCCAGTCTACCTCCTGAAATCGGTTTCCTGCAATTCTGCCCCGCTTTCAAGTCCTCTTGCCAGCCTTACTTCAGTATATTTTTGGACGATAGCTGTCATTTATAACTCTGCAGGTTTGTGAATTACAGTACCCCTGAGCTCCTTTCTTCAACTCGCTTTCTTGTGAGCTGGCCGCAACACCGCAGGATGGCTTCAGGCCCTAATCTGGTTCCGGGACGGCACGCTGAGCCTTTGGTTAATTCCTCTTCCTGGTGGGAAATGAGAGTTAAATTTGCCCGTCCAGACACCTCCAGCTAGTCTCTCATTGGTTCTCGCTATTCCTGTTCATCTTCCGCAGAAATTGCAAACTGGGCCAAACAGGAGGTTAAAGGCGCTGACTCTCCAAGTGGGGAGAGTGTTAGTAAAGCGTCTGGAATGTTGCACCCGAGTACCAGGGGAGGAAAACTGAGACATATTTGAACACGTCTCCTGTTCACACGGTTGATCATACTCTGGGTTCCACATGCATGTTTTAGCTGAAGGAAGAATACCTTAAACCTGGGTAGTTGAAACCCGTGGAATGGGTACCATGCAATATGACTTCAAAGGGTCTTCATTTGCTCACCGAACCTCTCCAATCCTATCACTGCTGCGTTTATGCCCCTGTACACACGCTTGATTCTCTTTCAGACATAGCCATCCATACGTTTTAAGTTTCTTACTAGTCAGGTATATTCTTAGGCGTTTAATATGGGGTTTTGAGTCCATTTCGTTGACCAAGGAGTAGCTCTTGTCTATTACATATTTGGCTTAAGGAACTTTATCTGTGCTCATTTCAATCTCTGGTTTTATGCAGCACCCCAACTCACCTTTCCCCTTAAGCAAGCATAAGTTGGTTTTCTAAATTTGAGACCCTGTTCTGTTTTGGAATTCAGTTCCTGTGTAGCTCAGTTTACATTCCGTGTATTAGTGATATCTTATGATGTTTCTTTTTCTGTGGAACATATTTCAGTTAGAATCATCGTACCTGAATCCACTCATTATGCTGCTGCGGGCCTGATGACATAGATTTTATTGCTGAGTGATACTGCATTGTACGTAAGTACCACAAGTTCTTTATCCATTTTTCACTTTCTGTGATATTGAACTTGTACGGTAAACGAGGTTCTTGTAAACAGAGGCGTCCCAAACTTTGGGGTGGCTGTGTCTTTTTGATTTTAATTTCCCTAAGCTATAGGACCATAAGTGGAAGTGCCTTAGGCTCTGTTGCTTTGTTTTTCAGATGTTTCAGGAAACACCATACACTTCTCCCGAGTGTCTGTTGGCAGTTTCCATCCCGCCCATCAGCATAACAAGGCTCCCAGTTCTCCATGGCCTGTCCTGCCTTTCTGGATTTTACACTTTTTTCAGATGGCCCTTTTGACCGGGGGGAAGTGAGACTTCATTGTAGTGCAGATTTCCTTTGCAAGCTTGCTTGGTTGGCCAAAAAGGGCGTATGCGTTTTTTCCTGAATATATTCAGGAAAAAACGCATACGCCCTTTTTGGCCAAGTGCATCATTGTGGACGTTCTGCCTCTTTTCCTGTGCTTTCAATGCAATTCCAGTCTACCTCCTGAAATCGGTTTCCTGCAATTCTGCCTCACTTTCAAGTCCTCTTGGCAGCCTTACTTCAGTATATTTTTGGACGATAGCTGTCATTTATAACTCTGCAGGTTTGTGAATTACAGTGCCCCTGAGCTCCTTTCTTCAACTCGCTTTCTTTTGAGCTGGCCGCAACACCGCAGGATGGCTTCAGGCCCTAATCTGGTTCCGGCACGGCACGCTGAGCCTTTGGTTAGTTCCTCTTCCTGTTGGGAAATGAGAGTTAAATTTGCCCGTCCAGACACCTCCAGCTAGTCTCTCATTGGTTCTCACTATTCCTGTTCATCTTCCGCAGAAATTGCAAACTGGGCTAAACAGGAGGTTAAAGGCTGACTATCCAAGTGGGGAGAGTGTTAGTAAAGCATCTGGAATGTTGCACCCGAGTACCAGGGGAGGAAAACTGAGACATATTTGAACAGGTCTCCCGTTCACACGGTTGATCATACTCTGGGTTCCACATGCATGTTTTAGCTGAAGGAAGAATACCTTAAACGTGGGTAGTTGAAACCCGTGGAATGGGTACCATGCAATATGACTTCAAAGGGTCTTCATTTGCTCACCGAACCTCTCCAATCCTATCACTGCTGTGTTTATGCCCCTGTACACATGCTTGATTCTCTTTTGGACACATAGCAATCCATAGGTTTTAAGATACTTAAGAGTCAGGTACATTCTTAGGAATTTAATATGCGGTGTTGAGTCCATTTCGTTGAGCAAGGAGTAGCTCTTGTCTATTCCATATTTGGCTTAAGGAACTTTATCTGTGCTCATTTCAATCTCTGGTTTTATGCAGCACCCCAACTCACCTTTCCCCTTAAGCAAGCATAAGTTGGTTTTCTAAATTTGAGACCCTGTTCTGTTCTGTAATTCAGTTCCTGTTTGGCAAAGTTTACATTCCATGTATTACTGATATCTTATGATGTTTCTTTTTCTGTGTGACTTATTTCAGTTAGAATCATCATACCTGAATCCACTCATTGTGCTGCTAAGGGCCTGATGACATAGATTTCATTGCTGAGTGATATTGCTTTGTAAGTAAATACCGCAACTTCTTTATCCATTTTTCACTTTCTGCGATGTTGAACTTGTACGGTAAACGAGGTTCTTGTAAACAGAGGCGTCCCAAACTTTGGGGTGGCTGTGTCTTTTTGATTTTAATTTCCCTAAGCTATAGGACCATAAGTGGAAGTGCCCTAGGCTCTGTTGCTTTGTTTTTTAGATGTTTCAGGAAACACCATACACTTCTCCCGAGTGTCTGTTGGCAATTTACATCCCGCCCATCAGCATAACAAGGCTCCCAGTTCTCCATGGCCTGTCCTGCCTTTCTGGATTTTACACTTTTTTCAGATGGCCCTTTTGACCGGGGGGGGGGGGGAGTGAGACTTAATTGTAGTGCAGATTTCCTTTGCAAGCTTGCTTGGTTGGCCAAAAAGGGCGTATGCGTTTTTTCCTGAATATATTCAGGAAAAAACGCATACGCCCTTTTTGGCCAAGTGCATCATTGTGGACGTTCTGCCTCTTTTCCTATGCTTTCAATGCAATTCCAGTCTACCTCCTGAAATCGGTTTCCTGCAATTCTGCCCCGCTTTCAAGTCCTCTTGGCAGCCTTACTTCAGTATATTTTTGGACGATAGCTGTCATTTATAACTCTGCAGGTTTGTGAATTACAGTGCCCCTGAGCTCCTTTCTTCAACTCGCTTTCTTTTGAGCTGGCCGCAACACCGCAGGATGGCTTCAGGCCCTAATCTGGTTCCGGCACGGCACGCTGAGCCTTTGGTTAGTTCCTCTTCCTGGTGGGAAATGAGAGTTAAATTTGCCCGTCCAGACACCTCCGCCTGGTCTCTCATTGGTTCTCCCTATTCCTGTTCATCTTCCGCAGAAATTGCAAACTGGGCCAAACAGGAGGTTAAAGGCGGTGACTCTCCAAGTGGGGAGAGTGTTAGTAAAGCGTCTGGAATGTTGCACCCGAGTACCAGGGGAGGAAACCTGAGACATATTTGAACACGTCTCCCGTTCACACTGTTGATCATACTCTGGGTTTCACATGCATGTTTTAGCTGAAGGAAGAATACCTTAAACTTGGGTAGTTGAGACCCGTGGAATGGGTACCATGCAATATGACTTCAAAGGATCTTCATTTGCTCACCGAACCTCTCCAATCCTATCACTGCTGCGTTTATGCCCCTGTACACATGCTTGATTCTCTTTCTGAGACATAGCAATCCATAGGTTTTAAGATACTTACTAGTCAGGTACATTCTTAGGCGTTTAATATGCGGTGTTGAGTCCATTTCGTTGAGCAAGGAGTAGCTCTTGTCTATTCCATATTTGGCTTAAGGAACTTTATCTGTGCTCATTTCAATCTCTGGTTTTATGCAGCACCCCAACTCACCTTTCCCCTTAAGCAAGCATAAGTTGGTTTTCTAAATTTGAGACCCTGTTCTGTTCTGTAATTCAGTTCCTGTGTAGCCAAGTTTACATTCCGTGTATTAGTGATATCTTATGATGTTTCTTTTTCTGTGTGACTTATTTCAGTTAGAATCATCGTACCTGAATCCACTCATTATGCTGCTACGGGCCTGATGACATAGATTTCACTGCTGAGTGATACTGCATTGTACATAAGTACCACAAGTTCTTTATCCATTTTTCACTTTCTGTGATATTGAACTTGTATGGTAAACGAGGTTCTTGTAAACAGAGGCGTCCCAAACTTTGGGGTGGCTGTGTCTTTTTGATTTTAATTTCCCTAAGCTATATGACCATAAGTGGAAGTGCCCTATGCTCTGTTGCTTTGTTTTCTGGATGTTTCAGGAAACACCATACACTTCTCCCGAGTGTCTGTTGGCAATTTACATCCCGCCCATCAGCATAACAAGGCTCCCAGTTCTCCATGGCCTGTCCTGCCTTTCTGGATTTTACACTTTTTTCAGATGGCCCTTTTGACCGGGAGGAAGTGAGACTTCATTGTAGTGCAGATTTCCTTTGCAAGCTTGCTTGGTTGGCCAAAAAGGGCGTATGCGTTTTTTCCTGAATATATTCAGGAAAAAACGCATACGCCCTTTTTGGCCAAGTGCATCATTGTGGACGTTCTGCCTCTTTTCCTGTGCTTTCAATGCAATTCCAGTCTACATCCTGAAATCGGTTTCCTGCAATACTGCCTCACTTTCAAGTCCTCTTGGCAGCCTTACTTCAGTATATTTTTGGACGATAGCTGTCATTTATAACTCTGCAGGTTTGTGAATTACAGTGCCCCTGAGCTCCTTTCTTCAACTCGCTTTCTTTTGAGCTGGCCGCAACACCGCAGGATGGCTTCAGGCCCTAATCTGGTTCCGGCACGGCACGCTGAGCCTTTGGTTAGTTCCTCTTCCTGTTGGGAAATGAGAGTTAAATTTGCCCGTCCAGACACCTCCAGCTAGTCTCTCATTGGTTCTCACTATTCCTGTTCATCTTCTGCAGAAATTGCAAACTGGGCTAAACAGGAGGTTAAAGGCTGACTATCCAAGTGGGGAGAGTGTTAGTAAAGCATCTGGAATGTTGCACCCGAGTACCAGGGGAGGAAAACTGAGACATATTTGAACAGGTCTCCCGTTCACACGGTTGATCATACTCTGGGTTCCACATGCATGTTTTAGCTGAAGGAAGAATACCTTAAACGTGGGTAGTTGAAACCCGTGGAATGGGTACCATGCAATATGACTTCAAAGGGTCTTCATTTGCTCACCGAACCTCTCCAATCCTATCACTGCTGTGTTTATGCCCCTGTACACATGCTTGATTCTCTTTTGGACACATAGCAATCCATAGGTTTTAAGATACTTACTAGTCAGGTACATTCTTAGGCGTTTAATATGCGGTGTTGAGTCCATTTCGTTGAGCAAGGAGTAGCTCTTGTCTATTCCATATTTGGCTTAAGGAACTTTATCTGTGCTCATTTCAATCTCTGGTTTTATGCAGCACCCCAACTCACCTTTACCCTTAAGCAAGCATAAGTTGGTTTTCTAAATTTGAGACCCTGTTCTGTTCTGTAATTCAGTTCCTCTTTGGCCAAGTTTACATTCCATGTATTACTGATATCTTATGATGTTTCTTTTTCTGTGTGACTTATTTCAGTTAGAATCATCATACCTGAATCCACTCATTGTGCTGCTAAGGGCCTGATGACATAGATTTCATTGCTGAGTGATATTGCTTTGTAAGTAAATACCGCAAATTCTTTATCCATTTTTCACTTTCTGCGATGTTGAACTTGTACTGTAAACGAGGTTCTTGTAAACAGAGCCATTCCAAACTTCGGGGTGGCTGTGTCTTTTTGATTTTAATTTCCCTAAGCTATAGGACCATAAGTGGAAGTGCCCTAGGCTCTGTTGCTTTGTTTTTTAGATGTTTCAGGAAACACCATACACTTCTCCCGAGTGTCTGTTGGCAATTTACATCCTGCCCATCAGCATAACAAGGCTCCCAGTTCTCCATGGCCTGTCCTGCCTTTCTGGATTTTACACTTTTTTCAGATGGCCCTTTTGACCGGGGGGAAGTGAGACTTCATTGTAGTGCAGATTTCCTTTGCAAGCTTGCTTGGTTGGCCAAAAAGGGCGTATGCATTTTTTTCTGAATATATTCAGGAAAAAACGCATACGCCCTTTTTGGCCAAGTGCATCATTGTGGACGTTCTGCTTCTTTTCCTATGCTTTCAATGCAATTCCAGTCTACCTCCTGAAATCGGTTTCCTGCAATTCTGCCCCGCTTTCAAGTCCTCTTGGCAGCCTTACTTCAGTATATTTTTGGACGATAGCTGTCATTTATAACTCTGCAGGTTTGTGAATTGCAGTGACCCTGAGCTCCTTTCTTCAACTCGCTTTCTTTTGAGCTGGCCGCAACACCGCAGGATGGCTTCAGGCCCTAATCTGGTTCCGGCACGGCACGCTGAGCCTTTGGTTAATTCCGCTTCCTGGTGGGAAATGAGAGTTAAATTTGCCCGTCCAGACACCTCCAGCTAGTCTCTCATTGGTTCTCGCTATTCCTGTTCATCTTCAGCAGAAATTGCAAACTGGGCCAAACAGGAGGTTAAAGGGACTGACTCTCCAAGTCGGGAGAGTGTTAGTAAAGCGTCTGGAATGTTGCACCCGAGTACCAGGGTACGAAAACTGAGACATATTTGAACACATTTCCCGATCACATGTTTGATCATACTCTAGGTTCCACATGCATGTTTTAGCTGAAGGAAGAATACCTTAAACCTGGATAGTTGAAACCCGTGGAATGGGTACCATGCAATATGACTTCAAAGGGTCTTCATTTGCTCACCGAACCTCTCCAATCCTATCACTGCTGCGTTTATGCCCCTGTACACACGCTTGATTCTCTTTTGGAGACATAGCAATCCATAGGTTTTAAGATACTTACTAGTCAGGTACATTCTTAGGAGTTTAATATGCGGTGTTGAGTCCATTTCGTTGAGCAAGGAGTAGCTCTTGTCTATTCCATATTGGCTTAAGGAACTTTATCTGTGCTCATTTCAATCTCTGGTTTTATGCAACACCCCAACTCACCTTTCCCCTTAAGCAAGCATAAGTTGGTTTTCTAAATTTGAGACCCTGTTCTGTTCTGTAATTCAGTTCCTGTGTAGCCAAGTTTACATTCCGTGTATTAGTGATATCTTATGATGTTTCTTTTTCTGTGTGACTTATTTCAGTTAGAATCATCGTACCTGAATCCACTCATTATGCTGCTACAGGCCTGATGACATAGATTTCATTGCTGAGGGATACTGCATTGTACGTAAGTACCACAAGTTCTTTATCCATTTTTCACTTTCTGTGATATTGAACTTGTACGGTAAACGAGGTTCTTGTAAACAGAGGCGTCCCAAATTGGGGTGGCTGTGTCTTTTTGATTTTAATTTCCCTAAGCTATAGGACCATAAGTGGAAGTGCCCTAGGCTCTGTTGCTTTGTTTCTTAGATGTTTCAGGAAACACCATACACTTCTCCCGAGTGTCTGTTTGCAATTTACATCCCGCCCATCAGCATAACAAGGCTCCCAGTTCTCCATGGCCTGTCCTGCCTTTCTGGATTTTACACTTTTTCAGATGGCTCTTTTGACCGGGGGGAAGTGAGACTTCATTGTAGTGCAGATTTCCTTTGAAAGTTTGCTTGGTTGGCCAAAAAGGGCGTATGCGTTTTTTCCTGAATATATTCAGGAAAAAACGCATACGCCCTTTTTGGACAAGTGCATCATTGTGGACGTTCTGCCTCTTTTCCTATGCTTTCAATGCAATTCCAGTCTACCTCCTGAAATCGGTTTCCTGCAATTCTGCCCCGCTTTCAAGTCCTCTTGGCAGCCTTACTTCAGTATATTTTTGGACGATAGCTGTCATTTATAACTCTGCACGTTTGTGAATTACAGTGCCCCTGAGCTCCTTTCTTCAACTCTCTTTCTTGTGAGCTGGCCGCAACACCTCAGGATGGCTTCAGGCCCTAATCTGGTTCTGGCACGGCATGCTGAGCCTTTGGTTAATTCCTCTTCCTGGTGGGAAATGAGAGTTAAATTTGCCCGTCCAGACACCTCCAGCTACTCTCTCATTGGTTCTCCCTATTCCTGTTCATCTTCCGCAGAAATTGCAAACTGGGCCAAACAGGAGGTTAAAGAGGCTGACTCTCAAAGTCGGGAGAGTGTTAGTAAAGCCTCTGGAATGTTGCACCCGAGTACCAGGGTACGAAAACTGAGACATATTTGAAAACGTCTCCCGATCACATGGTTGATCATACTCTGGGTTCCACATGCATGTTTTAGCTGAAGGAAGAATACCTTAAACCTGGGTAGTTGAGACCCGTGGAATGGGTACCATGCAAATTGACTTCAAAGGGTCTTCATTTGCTCACCGAACCTCTCCAATCCTATCACTGCTGCGTTTATGCCCCTGTACACACGCTTGATTCTCTTTTGGAGACATAGCAATCCATAGGTTTTAAGATACTTACTAGTCAGGTACATTCTTAGGAGTTTAATATGCGGTGTTGAGTCCATTTCGTTGAGCAAGCAGTAGCTCTTGTCTATTCCATATTTGGCTTAAGGAACTTTATCTGTGCTCATTTCAATCTCTGGTTTTATGCAGCACCCCAACTCACCTTTCCCCTTAAGCAAGCATAAGTTGGTTTTCTAAATTTGAGACGCTGTTCTGTTTTGGAATTCAGTTCCTGTGTAGCCAAGTTTACATTCCGTGTATTAGTGATATCTTATGATGTTTCTTTTTCTGTGTGACTTATTTCAGTTAGAATCATCATACCTGAATCCACTCATTATGCTGCTACGGGCCTGATGACATAGATTTCATTGCTGAGTGATACTGCATTGTACGTAAGTACCACAAGTTCTTTATCCATTTTTCACTTTCTGTGATAGAGAACTTGTACGGTAAACGATGTTCTTGTAAACAGAGGCGTCCCAAACATTGGGGTGGCTGTATCTTTTTGATTTTAATTTCCCTAAGCTATAGGACCATAAGTAAAAGTGCCCTAGGCTCTGTTGCTTTGTTTCTTAGATGTTTCAGGAAACACCATACACTTCTCCCGAGTGGCTGTTGGCAATTTACATCCCGCCCATCAGCATAACAAGGCTCCCAGGTCTCCATGGCCTGTCCTGCCTTTCTGGATTTTACACTTTTTTCAGATGGCCCTTTTGACCGGGGGGAAGTGAGACTTCATTGTAGTGCAGATTTCCTTTGCAAGCTTGCTTGGTTGGCCAAAAAGTGCGTATGCGTTTTTTCCTGAATATATTCAGGAAAAGAACGCATACGCCCTTTTTGACCAAGTGCATCATTGTGGACGTTCTGCCTCTTTTCCTATGCTTTCAATGCAATTCCAGTCTACCTCCTGAAATCGGTTTCCTGCAATTCTGCCCCGCTTTCAAGTCCTCTTGGCAGCCTTACTTCAGTATATTTTTGGATGATAGTTGTCATTTATAACTCTGCAGGTTTGTGAATTACAGTGCCCCTGAGCTCCTTTCTTCAACTCGTTTTCTAGTGAGCTGGCCGCAACACCGCAGGATGCTTTCAGGCCCTAATCTGGTTCCGGCACGGCACGCTGAGCCTTTGGTTATTTCCTCTTCCTGGTGGGAAATGAGAGTTAAATTTGCCCGTCCAGACACCTCCAGCTAGTCTCTCATTGGTTCTCCCTATTCCTGTTCATCTTCCGCAGAAATTGCAAACTGGGCCAAACAGGAGGTTAAAGGCGCTGACTCTCCAAGTGGGGTGAGTGTTAGTAAAGCGTCTGGAATGTTGCACCCGAGTACCAGGGGAGGAAAACTGAGACATATTTGAACACGTCTCCCGTTCACACGGTTGATCATACTCTGGGTTCCATATGCATGTTTTAGCTGAAGGAAGAAAACCTTAAACCTGGAGAGTTGAAACCCGTGGAATGGGTACCATGCAATATGACTTCAAAGGTCTTCATTTGCTCACCGAACCTCTCCAATCCTATCACTGCTGCGTTTATGTCCCTGTACACATGCTTGATTCTCTTTCGGAGACATAGCAATCCATAGGTTTTAAGATACTTAAGAGTCAGGTACATTCTTAGGCGTTTAATATGCGGTGTTGAGTCCATTTCGTTGAGCAAGGAGTAGCTCTTGTCTATTCCATATTTGGCTTAAGGAACTTTATCTGTGCTCATTTCAATCTCTGGTTTTATGCAGCACCCCAACTCACCTTTACCCTTAAACAAGCATAAGTTGGTTTTCTAAATTTGAGACCCTGTTCTGTTCTGTAATTCAGTTCCTCTGTAGCCAAGTTTACATTCCGTGTATTAGTGATATCTTATGATGTTTCTTTTTCTGTGTGACTTATTTCAGTTAGAATCATCGTACCTGAATCCACTCATTGTGCTGCGACGGGCCTGATGACATAGATTTCACTGCTGAGTGATACTGCATTGTACGTAAGTACCACAAGTTCTTTATCCATTTTTCACTTTCTATGATATTGAACTTGTACTGTAAACGAGGTTCTTGTAAACAGAGCCATTCCAAACTTCGGGGTGGCTGTGTCTTTTTGATTTTAATTTCCCTAAGCTATAGGACCATATGTGGAAGTGCCCTAGGCTCTGTTGCTTTGTTTTTTAGATGTTTCAGGAAACACCATACACTTCTCCCAAGTGTCTGTTGGCAATTTACATCCCAACCATCACCATAACAAGGCTCCCAGTTCTCCATGGCCTGTCCTGCCTTTCTGGATTTTACACTTTTTTCAGATGGCCCTTTTGACCGGGGGGAAGTGAGACTTCATTGTAGTGCAGATTTCCTTTGCAAGCTCGCTTGGTTGGCCAAAAAGTGCGTATGCGTTTTTTTCTGAATATATTCAGGAAAAAACGCATACGCCCTTTGTGGCCAAGTGCATCATTGTGGACGTTCTGCCTCTTTTCCTATGCTTTCAATGCAATTCCAGTCTACCTCCTGAAATTGGTTTCCTGCAATTCTGCCCCGCTTTCAAGTCCTCTTGGCAGCCTTACTTCAGTATATTTTTGGACGATAGCTGTCATTTATAACTCTGCAGGTTTGTGAATTACAGTGCCCCTGAGCTCCTTTCTTCAACTCGCTTTCTTTTGAGCTGGCCGCAACACCGCAGGATGGCTTCAGGCCCTAATCTGGTTCCAGCACGGCACGCTGAGCCTTTGGTTATTTCCTCTTCCTGGTGGGAAATGAGAGTTAAATTTGCCCGTCCAGACACCTCCAGTAGTCTCTCATTGTTTCTCCCTATTCCTGTTCATCTTCCGCAGAAATTGCAAACTGGGCCAAACAGGCGGTTAAAGTTGCTGACTCTCCAAGTGGGGAGAGTGTTAGTAAAGCGTCTGGAATGTTGCACCCGAGTACCAGGGGAGGAAAACTGAGACATATTTGAACAGGTCTCCCGTTCACACGGTTGATCATACTCTGGGTTCCACATGCATGTTTTAGCTGAAGGAAGAATACCTTAAACCTGGAGAGTTGAAACCCGTGGAATGGGTACCATGCAATATGACTTCAAAGGGTCTTCATTTGCTCACCGAACCTCTCCAATCCTATCACTGCTGCATTATACCCCTCTACACATACTTGATTCTCTTTCGGAGACATAGCAATCCATAGGTTTTAAGATACTTACTAGTCAGGTACATTCTTAGGCGTTTAATATGTGGTGTTGAGTCCATTTCGTTGAGCAAGGAGTAGCTCTTGTCTATTCCATATTTGGCTTAAGGAACTTTATCTGTGCTCATTTCAATCTCTGGTTTTATGCAGCAGCCCAACTCACCTTTCCCCTTAAGCAAGCATAAGTTGGTTTTCTAAATTTGAGACCCTGTTCTGTTCTGTAATTCAGTTCCTGTGTAGCCAAGTTTACATTCCGTGTATTAGTGATATCTTATGATGTTTCTTTTTCTGTGTGACTTATTTCAGTTAGAATCATCATACCTGAATCCACTCATTGTGCTGCTACGGGCCTGATGACATAGATTTCATTGCTGAGTGATATTGCTTTGTAAGTAAATACCACAACTTCTTTATCCATTTTTCACTTTCTGCGATGTTGAACTTGTATGGTAAACGAGGTTCTTGTAAACAGAGCCGTTCCAAACTTCGGGGTGGCTGTGTCTTTTTTATTTTAATTTCCCTAAGCTATAGGACCATAAGTGGAAGTGCCCTAGGCTCTGTTGCTTTGTTTTTCAGATGGTTCAGGAAACACCATACACTTCTCCCGAGTGTCTGTTGGCAATTTACATCCCGCCCATCAGCATAACAAGGCTCCCAGTTCTCCATGGCCTGTCCTGCCTTTCTGAATTTTACACTTTTTTCAGATGGCCCTTTTGACCGAGGGGAAGTGAGACTTCATTGTAGTGCAGATTTCCTTTGCAAGCTTGCTTGGTTGGCCAAAAAGGGCGTATGCGTTTTTTCCTGAATATATTCAGGAAAAAACGCATACGCCCTTTTTGGCCAAGTGCATCATTGTGGACGTTCTGCCTCTTTTCCTATGCTTTCAATGCAATTCCAGTCTACCTCCTGAAATCGGTTTCCTGCAATTCTGCCCCACTTTCAAGTCCTCTTGGCAGCCTTACTTCAGTATATTTTTGGACGATAGTTGTCATTTATAACTCTGCAGGTTTGTGAATTACAGTGCCCCTGAGCTCCTTTCTTCAACTCGTTTTCTTGTGAGCTGGCCGCAACACCGCAGGATGGCTTCAGGCCCTAATCTGGTTCCGGCACGGCACGCTGAGCCTTTGGTTATTTCCTCTTCCTGGTGGGAAATGAGAGTTAAATTTGCCCGTCCAGACACCTCCAGCTAGTCTCTCATTGGTTCTCGCTATTCCTGTTCATCTTCCGCAGAAATTGCAAACTGGGCCAAACAGGAGGTTAAAGGGACTGACTCTCCAAGTCGGGAGAGTGTTACTAAAGCGTCTGGAATGTTGCACCCGAGTACCAGGGTGCGAAAACTGAGACATATTTGAACACGTCTCCCGATCACATGGTTGATCATACTCTAGGTTCCACATGCATGTTTTAGCTGAAGGAAGAATACCTTAAACCTGGGTAGTTGAAACCCGTGGAATGGGTACCATGCAATATGACTTCAAAGGGTCTTCATTTGCTAACCGAACCTCTCCAATCCTATCACTGCTGCGTTTATGCCCCTGTACACATGCTTGATTCTCTTTCGGAGACATAGCAATCCATAGGTTTTAAGATACTTACTAGTCAGGTACATTCTTAGGCGTTTAATATGCGGTGTTGAGTCCATTTCGTTGAGCAAGGAGTAGCTCTTGTCTATTCCATATTTGGCTTAAGGAACTTTATCTGTGCTCATTTCAATCTCTGGTTTTATGCAGCACCCCAACTCACCTTTCCCCTTAAGCAAGCATAAGTTGGTTTTCTAAATTTGAGACCCTGTTCTGTTCTGTAATTCAGTTCCTGTGTAGCCAAGTTTACATTCCGTGTATTACTGATATCTTATGATGTTTCTTTTTCTGTGTGACTTATTTCAGTTAGAATCATCGTACCTGAATCCACTCATTATGCTGCTACAGGCCTGATGACATAGATTTCATTGCTGAGTGATACTGCATTGTACGTAAGTACCACAAGTTCTTTATCCATTTTTCACTTTCTGTGATATTGAACTTGTACGGTAAACGAGGTTCTTGTAAACAGAGGCGTCCCAAATTGGGGTGGCTGTGTCTTTTTGATTTTAATTTCCCTAAGCTATAGGACCATAAGTGGAAGTGCCCTAGGCTCTGTTGCTTTGTTTCTTAGATGTTTCAGGAAACACCATACACTTCTCCCGAGTGTCTGTTGGCAATTTACATCCCGCCCATCAGCATAACAAGGCTCCCAGTTCTCCATGGCCTGTCCTGCCTTTCTGGATTTTACACTTTTTTCAGATGGCCCTTTTGACCGGGGGGAAGTGAGACTTCATTGTAGTGCAGATTTCCTTTGCAAGCTTGCTTGGTTGGCCAAAAAGGGCGTATGCGTTTTTTCCTGAATATATTCAGGAAAAAACGCATACGCCCTTTTTGGCCAAGTGCATCATTGTGGACGTTCTGCCTCTTTTCCTATGCTTTCAATGCAATTCCAGTCTACCTCCTGAAATCGGTTTCCTGCAATTCTGCCCCGCTTTCAAGTGCTCTTGGCAGCCTTACTTCAGTATATTTTTGGACGATAGCTGTCATTTATAACTCTGCAGGTTTGTGAATTACAGTGCCCCTGAGCTCCTTTCTTCAACTCGCTTTCTTTTGAGCTGGCCGCAACACCGCAGGATGGCTTCAGGCCCTAATCTGGTTCCGGCACGGCACGCTG
This sequence comes from Globicephala melas, assembly GCF_963455315.2. Classification (NCBI taxonomy): domain Eukaryota; kingdom Metazoa; phylum Chordata; class Mammalia; order Artiodactyla; family Delphinidae; genus Globicephala; species Globicephala melas. The sequence goes on along the minus strand of NW_027207238.1, from coordinate 1,002,086 downwards.
AGCCTTTGGTTAATTCCGCTTCCTGGTGGGAAATGAGAGTTAAATTTGCCAGTCCAGACACCTCCAGCTAGTCTCTCATTGGTTCTCGCTATTCCTGTTCATCTTCCGCAGAAATTGCAAACTGGGCCAAACAGGAGGTTAAAGGGACTGACTCTCCAAGTCGGGAGAGTGTTAGTAAAGCGTCTGGAATGTTGCACCCGAGTACCAGGGTACGAAAACTGAGACATATTTGAACACATCTCCCGATCACATGTTTGATCATACTCTAGGTTCCACATGCATGTTTTAGCTGAAGGAAGAATACCTTAAACCTGGATAGTTGAAACCCGTGGAATGGGTACCATGCAATATGACTTCAAAGGGTCTTCATTTGCTCACCGAACCTCTCCAATCCTATCACTGCTGTGTTTATGCCCCTGTACACATGCTTGATTCTCTTTCAGAGACATAGCAATCCATAGGTTTTAAGATACTTACTAGTCAGGTACATTCTTAGGCACTTAATATGCGGTGTTGAGTCCATTTCGTTGAGCAAGGAGTAGCTCTTGTCTATTCCATATTTGGCTTAAGGAACTTTATCTGTGCTCATTTCAATCTCTGGTTTTATGCAGCACCCCAACTCACCTTTACCCTTAAGCAAGCATAAGTTGGTTTTCTAAATTTGAGACCCTGTTCTGTTCTGTAATTCAGTTCCTGTGTAGCCAAGTTTACATTCCGTGTATTACTGATATCTTATGATGTTTCTTTTTCTGTGTGACTTATTTCAGTTAGAATCATCATACCTGAATCCACTCATTGTGCTGCTAAGGGCCTGATGACATAGATTTCATTGCTGAGTGATATTGCTTTGTAAGTAAATACCACAACTTCTTTATCCATTTTTCACTTTCTGCGATGTTGAACTTGTACGGTAAAAGAGGTTCTTGTAAACAGAGGCGTCCCAAACTTTGGGGTGGCTGTGTCTTTTTGATTTTAATTTCCCTAAGCTATAGGACCATAAGTGGAAGTGCCCTAGGCTCTGTTGCTTTGTTTTTTAGATGTTTCAGGAAACACCATACACTTCTCCCGAGTGTCTGTTGGCAATTTACATCCCGCCCATCAGCATAACAAGGCTCCCAGTTCTCCATGGCCTGTCCTGCCTTTCTGGATTTTACACTTTTTTCAGATGACCCTTTTGACCGGGGGGAAGTGAGACTAAATTGTTGTGCAGATTTCCTTTGCAAGCTTGCTTGGTTGGCCAAAAAGGGCTTATGCGTTTTTTCCTGAATATATTCAGGAAAAAACGCATACACCCTTTTTGGCCAAGTGCATCATTGTGGACGTTCTGCCTCTTTTCCTATGCTTTCAATGCAATTCCAGTCTACCTCCTGAAATCGGTTTCCTGCAATTCTGCCCCGCTTTCAAGTCCTCTTGGCAGCCTTACTTCAGTATATTTTTGGACGATAGCTGTCATTTATAACTCTGCAGGTTTGTGAATTACAGTGCCCCTGAGCTCCTTTCTTCAACTCGCTTTCTTGTGAGCTGGCCGCAACACCGCAGGATGGCTTCAGGCCCTAATCTGGTTCCGGCACGGCACGCTGAGCCTTTGGTTAATTCCGCTTCCTGGTGGGAAATGAGAGTTAAATTTGCCCGTCCAGACACCTCCAGCTAGTCTCTCATTGGTTCTCGCTATTCCTGTTCATCTTCCGCAGAAATTGCAAACTGGGCCAAACAGGAGGTTAAAGGGACTGACTCTCCAAGTCGGGAGAGTGTTAGTAAAGCGTCTGGAATGTTGCACCCGAGTACCAGGGTACGAAAACTGAGACATATTTGAACACGTCTCCCGATCACATTGTTGATCATACTCTAGGTTCCACATGCATGTTTTAGCTGAAGGAAGAATACCTTAAACCTGGGTAGTTGAAACCCGTGGAATGGGTACCATGCAATATGACTTCAAAGGGTCTTCATTTGCTCACCGAACCTCTCCAATCCTATCACTGCTGCGTTTATGTCCCTGTACACATGCTTGATTCTCTTTCGGAGACATAGCAATCCATAGGTTTTAAGATACTTAAGAGTCAGGTACATTCTTAGGCGTTTAATATGCGGTGTTGAGTCCATTTCGTTGAGCAAGGAGTAGCTCTTGTCTATTCCATATTTGGCTTAAGGAAGTTTATCTGTGCTCATTTCGATCTCTGGTTTTATGCAGCAGCCCAACTCACCTTTCCCCTTAAGCAAGCATAAGTTGGTTTTCTAAATTTGAGACCCTGTTCTGTTCTGTAATTCAGTTCCTGTGTAGCCAAGTTTACATTCCGTGTATTACTGATATCTTATGATGCTTCTTTTTCTGTGTGACTTATTTCAGTTAGAATCATCATACCTGAATCCACTCATTGTGCTGCTACGGGCCTGATGACATAGATTTCATTGCTGAGTGATATTGCTTTGTAAGTAAATACCACAACTTCTTTATCCATTTTTCACTTTCTGCGATGTTGAACTTGTATGGTAAACGAGGTTCTTGTAAACAGAGCCGTTTCAAACTTCGGGGTGGCTGTGTCTTTTTTATTTTAATTTCCCTAAGCTATAGGACCATAAGTGGAAGTGCCCTAGGCTCTGTTGCTTTGTTTTTCAGATGGTTCAGGAAACACCATACACTTCTCCCGAGTGTCTGTTGGCAATTTACATCCCGCCCATCAGCATAACAAGGCTCCCAGTTCTCCATGGCCTGTCCTGCCTTTCTGAATTTTACACTTTTTTCAGATGGCCCTTTTGACCGAGGGGAAGTGAGACTTCATTGTAGTGCAGATTTCCTTTGCAAGCTTGCTTGGTTGGCCAAAAAGGGCGTATGCGTTTTTTCCTGAATATATTCAGGAAAAAACGCATACGCCCTTTTTGGCCAAGTGCATCATTGTGGACGTTCTGCCTCTTTTCCTATGCTTTCAATGCAATTCCAGTCTACCTCCTGAAATCGGTTTCCTGCAATTCTGCCCCGCTTTCAAGTCCTCTTGGCAGCCTTACTTCAGTATATTTTTGGACGATAGTTGTCATTTATAACTCTGCAGGTTTGTGAATTACAGTGCCCCTGAGCTCCTTTCTTCAACTCGTTTTCTTGTGAGCTGGCCGCAACACCGCAGGATGGCTTCAGGCCCTAATCTGGTTCCGGCACGGCACGCTGAGCCTTTGGTTATTTCCTCTTCCTGGTGGGAAATGAGAGTTAAATTTGCCCGTCCAGACACCTCCAGCTAGTCTCTCATTGGTTCTCGCTATTCCTGTTCATCTTCCGCAGAAATTGCAAACTGGGCCAAACAGGAGGTTAAAGGGACTGACTCTCCAAGTCGGGAGAGTGTTACTAAAGCGTCTGGAATGTTGCACCCGAGTACCAGGGTACGAAAACTGAGACATATTTGAACACGTCTCCCGATCACATGGTTGATCATACTCTAGGTTCCACATGCATGTTTTAGCTGAAGGAAGAATACCTTAAACCTGGGTAGTTGAAACCCGTGGAATGGGTACCATGCAATATGACTTCAAAGGGTCTTCATTTGCTAACCGAACCTCTCCAATCCTATCACTGCTGCGTTTATGCCCCTGTACACATGCTTGATTCTCTTTCGGAGACATAGCAATCCATAGGTTTTAAGATACTTACTAGTCAGGTACATTCTTAGGCGTTTAATATGCGGTGTTGAGTCCATTTCGTTGAGCAAGGAGTAGCTCTTGTCTATTCCATATTTGGCTTAAGGAACTTTATCTGTGCTCATTTCAATCTCTGGTTTTATGCAGCACCCCAACTCACCTTTCCCCTTAAACAGGCATAAGTTGGTTTTCTAAATTTGAGACCCTGTTCTGTTCTGTAATTCAGTTCCTGTGTAGCCAAGTTTACATTCCGTGTATTACTGATATCTTATGATGTTTCTTTTTCTGTGTGACTTATTTCAGTTAGAATCATCGTACCTGAATCCACTCATTATGCTGCTACAGGCCTGATGACATAGATTTCATTGCTGAGTGATACTGCATTGTACGTAAGTACCACAAGTTCTTTATCCATTTTTCACTTTCTGTGATATTGAACTTGTACGGTAAACGAGGTTCTTGTAAACAGAGGCGTCCCAAATTGGGGTGGCTGTGTCTTTTTGATTTTAATTTCCCTAAGCTATAGGACCATAAGTGGAAGTGCCCTAGGCTCTGTTGCTTTGTTTCTTAGATGTTTCAGGAAACACCATACACTTCTCCCGAGTGTCTGTTGGCAATTTACATCCCGCCCATCAGCATAACAAGGCTCCCAGTTCTCCATGGCCTGTCCTGCCTTTCTGGATTTTACACTTTTTTCAGATGGCCCTTTTGACCGGGGGGAAGTCAGACTTCATTGTAGTGCAGATTTCCTTTGCAAGCTTGCTTGGTTGGCCAAAAAGGGCGTATGCGTTTTTTCCTGAATATATTCAGGAAAAAACGCATACGCCCTTTTTGGCCAAGTGCATCATTGTGGACGTTCTGCCTCTTTTCCTATGCTTTCAATGCAATTCCAGTCTACCTCCTGAAATCGGTTTCCTGCAATTCTGCCCCGCTTTCAAGTGCTCTTGGCAGCCTTATTTCAGTATATTTTTGGACGATAGCTGTCATTTATAACTCTGCAGGTTTGTGAATTACAGTGCCCCTGAGCTCCTTTCTTCAACTCGTTTTCTTTTGAGCTGGCCGCAACACCGCAGGATGGCTTCAGGCCCTAATCTGGTTCCGGCACGGCACGCTGAGCCTTTGGTTAATTCCGCTTCCTGGTGGGAAATGAGAGTTAAATTTGCCAGTCCAGACACCTCCAGCTAGTCTCTCATTGATTCTCGCTATTCCTGTTCATCTTCCGCAGAAATTGCAAACTGGGCCAAACAGGAGGTTAAAGGGACTGACTCTCCAAGTCGGGAGAGTGTTAGTAAAGCGTCTGGAATGTTGCACCCGAGTACCAGGGTACGAAAACTGAGACATATTTGAACACATCTCCCGATCACATGTTTGATCATACTCTAGGTTCCACATGCATGTTTTAGCTGAAGGAAGAATACCTTAAACCTGGATAGTTGAAACCCGTGGAATGGGTACCATGCAATATGACTTCAAAGGGTCTTCATTTGCTCACCGAACCTCTCCAATCCTATCACTGCTGTGTTTATGCCCCTGTACACATGCTTGATTCTCTTTCAGAGACATAGCAATCCATAGGTTTTAAGATACTTACTAGTCAGGTACATTCTTAGGCACTTAATATGCGGTGTTGAGTCCATTTCGTTGAGCAAGGAGTAGCTCTTGTCTATTCCATATTTGGCTTAAGGAACTTTATCTGTGCTCATTTCAATCTCTGGTTTTATGCAGCACCCCAACTCACCTTTACCCTTAAGCAAGCATAAGTTGGTTTTCTAAATTTGAGACCCTGTTCTGTTCTGTAATTCAGTTCCTGTGTAGCCAAGTTTACATTCCGTGTATTACTGATATCTTATGATGTTTCTTTTTCTGTGTGACTTATTTCAGTTAGAATCATCATACCTGAATCCACTCATTGTGCTGCTAAGGGCCTGATGACATAGATTTCATTGCTGAGTGATATTGCTTTGTAAGTAAATACCACAACTTCTTTATCCATTTTTCACTTTCTGCGATGTTGAACTTGTACGGTAAAAGAGGTTCTTGTAAACAGAGGCGTCCCAAACTTTGGGGTGGCTGTGTCTTTTTGATTTTAATTTCCCTAAGCTATAGGACCATAAGTGGAAGTGCCCTAGGCTCTGTTGCTTTGTTTTTTAGATGTTTCAGGAAACACCATACACTTCTCCCGAGTGTCTGTTGGCAATTTACATCCCGCCCATCAGCATAACAAGGCTCCCAGTTCTCCATGGCCTGTCCTGCCTTTCTGGATTTTACACTTTTTTCAGATGACCCTTTTGACCGGGGGGAAGTGAGACTAAATTGTAGTGCAGATTTCCTTTGCAAGCTTGCTTGGTTGGCCAAAAAGGGCTTATGCGTTTTTTCCTGAATATATTCAGGAAAAAACGCATACACCCTTTTTGGCCAAGTGCATCATTGTGGACGTTCTGCCTCTTTTCCTATGCTTTCAATGCAATTCCAGTCTACCTCCTGAAATCGGTTTCCTGCAATTCTGCCCCGCTTTCAAGTCCTCTTGGCAGCCTTACTTCAGTATATTTTTGGACGATAGCTGTCATTTATAACTCTGCAGGTTTGTGAATTACAGTGCCCCTGAGCTCCTTTCTTCAACTCGCTTTCTTGTGAGCTGGCCGCAACACCGCAGGATGGCTTCAGGCCCTAATCTGGTTCTGGCACAGCACGCTGAGCCTTTGGTTAATTCCGCTTCCTGGTGGGAAATGAGAGTTAAATTTGCCCGTCCAGACACCTCCAGCTAGTCTCTCATTGGTTCTCGCTATTCCTGTTCATCTTCCGCAGAAATTGCAAACTGGGCCAAACAGGAGGTTAAAGGGACTGACTCTCCAAGTCGGGAGAGTGTTAGTAAAGCGTCTGGAATGTTGCACCCGAGTACCAGGGTACGAAAACTGAGACATATTTGAACACGTCTCCCGATCACATTGTTGATCATACTCTAGGTTCCACATGCATGTTTTAGCTGAAGGAAGAATACCTTAAACCTGGGTAGTTGAAACCCGTGGAATGGGTACCATGCAATATGACTTCAAAGGGTCTTCATTTGCTCACCGAACCTCTCCAATCCTATCACTGCTGCGTTTATGTCCCTGTACACATGCTTGATTCTCTTTCGGAGACATAGCAATCCATAGGTTTTAAGATACTTAAGAGTCAGGTACATTCTTAGGCGTTTAATATGCGGTGTTGAGTCCATTTCGTTGAGCAAGGAGTAGCTCTTGTCTATTCCATATTTGGCTTAAGGAAGTTTATCTGTGCTCATTTTGATCTCTGGTTTTATGCAGCAGCCCAACTCACCTTTCCCCTTAAGCAAGCATAAGTTGGTTTTCTAAATTTGAGACCCTGTTCTGTTCTGTAATTCTGTTCCTGTGTAGCCAAGTTTACATTCCATTTATTACTGATAGCTTATGATGTTTCTTTTTCTGTGTGACTTATTTCAGTTAGAATCATCATACCTGAATCCACTCATTGTGCTGCTAAGGGCCTGATGACATAGATTTCATTGCTGAGTGATATTGCTTTGTAAGTAAATACCACAACTTCTTTATCCATTTTTCACTTTCTGCGATGTTGAACTTGTACTGTAAACGAGGTTCTTGTAAACAGAGGCGTCCCAAACTTTGGGGTGGCTGTGTCTTTTTGATTTTAATTTCCCTAAGCTATAGGACCATAAGTGGAAGTGCCCTAGGCTCTGTTGCTTTGTTTTTTAGATGTTTCAGGAAACACCATACACTTCTCCCGAGTGTCTGTTGGCAATGTACATCCCGCCCATCAGCATAACAAGGCTCCCAGTTTTCCATGGCCTGTCCTGCCTTTCTGGATTTTACACTTTTTTCAGATGGCCCTTTTGACCGGGGGGAAGTGAGACTTCTTTGTAGTGCAGATTTCCTTTGCAAGCTTGCTTGGTTGTCCAAAAAGGGCGTATGCGTTTTTTCCTGAATATATTCAGGAAAAAACGCATACGCCCTTTTTGGCCAAGTGCATCATTGTGGACGTTCTGCCTCTTTTCCTATGCTTTCAATGCAATTCCAGTCTACCTCCTGAAATCGGTTTCCTGCAATTCTGCCCCGCTTTCAAGTCCTCTTGGCAGCCTTACTTCAGTATATTTTCGGACGATAGCTGTCATTTATAACTCTGCAGGTTTGTGAATTACAGTGCCCCTGAGCTCCTTTCTTCAACTCGCTTTCTTGTGACCTGGCCGCAACACTGCAGGATGGCTTCAGGCCTTAATCTGGTTCCGGCACGGCACGCTGAGCCTTTGGTTAACTCCTCTTCCTGGTGGGAAATGAGAGTTAAATTTGCCCGTCCAGACACCTCCAGCTAGTCTCTCATTGGTTCTCGCTATTCCTGTTCATCTTCCGCAGAAATTGCAAACTGGGCAAACAGGAGGTTTAGGGACTGACTCTCCAAGTCGGGAGAATGTTTGTAAAGCGTCTGGAATGTTGCACCGAAGTACCAGGGTACGAAAACTGAGACATATTTGAACACGTCTCCCGATCACATGGTTGATCATACTCTAGGTTCCACATGCATGTTTTAGCTGAAGGAAGAATACCTTAAACCTGGGTAGTTGAAACCCGTGGAATGGGTACCATGCAATATGACTTCAAAGGGTCTTCATTTGCTCACCGAACCTCTCCAATCCTATCACTGCTGCGTTTATGCCCCTGTACACACGCTTGATTCTCTTTTGGAGACATAGCAATCCATAGGTTTTAAGATACTTACTAGTCAAGTACATTCTTAGGCGTTTAATATGGGGTGTTGAGTCCATTTTGTTGAGCAAGCAGTAGCTCTTGTCTATTCCATATTTGGCTTAAGGAACTTTATCTGTGCTCATTTCAATCTCTGGTTTTATGCAGCACCCCAACTCACCTTTCCCCTTAAGCAAGCATAAGTTGGTTTTCTAAATTTGAGACCCTGTTCTGTTTTGGAATTCAGTTCCTGTGTAGCCAAGTTTACATTCCGTGTATTACTGATATCTTATGATGATGCTTTTTCTGTGTGACTTACTTCAGTTAGAATCAACGTACCTGAATCCACTCATTATGCTGCTAAGGGCCTGATGACATAGATTTCATTGCTGAGTGATACTGCATTGTACGTAAGTACCACAAGTTGTTTATCCATTTTTCACTTTCTGTGATATTGAACTTGTACGGTAAACGAGGTTCTTGTAAACAGAGGTGTCGCAAACTTTGGGGTGGCTGTGTCTTTTTGATTTTAATTTCCCTAAGCTATAGGACCATAAGTGGAAGTGCCCTAGGCTCTGTTGCTTTGTATTTTAGATGTTTCAGGAAACACCATACACTTCTCCCCAGTGGCTGTTGGCAATTTACATCCCGCCCATCAGCATAACAAGGTTCCCAGTTCTCCATGGCCTGTCCTGCCTTTCTGGATTTTACACTTTTTTCAGATGGCCCTTTTGACCGGGGAGAAGTGAGACTTCATTGTAGTGCAGATTTCCTTTGCAAGCTTGCTTGGTTGGCCAAGAAGTGCGTATACGTTTTTTCCTGAATATATTCAGGAAAAAACGCATACGCCCTTTTTGGCCAAGTGCATTCTTGTGGACCTTCTGCCTCTTTTCCTATGCTTTCAATGCAATTCCAGTCTACCTCCTGAAATCGGTTTCCTGCAATTCTGCCCCGCTTCAACTCCTTTTGGCAGCCTTACTTCAGTATACTTTTGGACGATAGCTGTCATTTATAACTCTGCAGGTTTGTGAATTACAGTGTCCCTGAGCTCCTTTCTTCAACTCGCTTTCTTGTGAGCTGGCCGCAACACCGCAGGATGGCTTCAGGCCCTAATCTGGATCCGGCACGGCACGCTGAGCCTTTGGTTAATTCCTCTTCCTGGTGGGAAATGAGAGTTAAATTTGTCCGTCCAGACACCTGCAGCTAGTCTCTCATTGGTTCTCCCTATTCCTGTTCATCTTCCGCAGAAATTGCAAACTGGGCCAAACAGGAGGTTAAAGGGACTGACTCTCCAAGTCGGGAGAGTGTTAGTAAAGCGTCTGGAATGTTGCACACGAGTACCAGGGGAGGAAAACTGAGACATATTTGAACACGTCTCCCGATCACATGGTTGATCATACTCTAGGTTCCACATGCATGTTTTAGCTGAAGGAAGAATACCTTAAACCTGGGTAGTTGAAACCCGTGGAATGGGTACCATGCAATATGACTTCAAAGGGTCTTCATTTGCTCACCGAACCTCTCCAATCCTATCACTGCTGCGTTTATGCCCCTGTACACACGCTTGATTCTCTTTCAGACATAGCCATCCATATGTTTTAAGATTCTTACTAGTCAGGTATATTCTTAGGCGTTTAATATGGGGTGTTGAGTCCATTTCGTTGAGCAAGGAGTAGCTCTTGTCTATTCCATATTTGGCTTAAGGAACTTTATCTGTGCTCATTTCAATCTCTGGTTTTATGCAGCACCCCAACTCACCTTTACCCTTAAGCAAGCATAAGTTGGTTTTCTAAATTGGAGACCCTGTTCTGTTCTGTAATTCAGTTCCTGTGTAGCCAAGTTTACATTCCGTGTATTACTGATATCTTATGATGTTTCTTTTTCTGTGTGTCTTATTTCAGTTAGAATCATCATACCTGAATCCACTCATTGTGCTGCTAAGGGCCTGATGACATAGATTTCATTGCTGAGTTATATTGCCTTGTATGTAAGTACCACAACTTCTTTATCCATTTTTCACTTTCTGCGATATTGAACTTGTACCGTAAACGAGGTTCTTGTAAACAGAGCCGTCCCAAACTTTCGGGTGGCTGTGTCTTTTTAATTTTAATTTCCCTAATCTATAGGACCATAAGTGGAAGTGCCCTAGGCTCTGTTGCTTTGTTTTTTAGATGTTTCAGGAAACACCATACACTTCTCCAGAGTGGCTGTTGGCTATTTACATCCCGCCCATCAGCATAAGAAGGCTCCCAGTTCTGCATGCCCTGTCGTGCTTTTATGGATTTTACACTTTTTTCAGATGGCCCTTTTGACCAGGTGGAAGTGAGACTTCATTGTAGTGCACATTTCCTTTGCAAGCTTGCTTGGTTGGCCAAAAAGTGTGTATGCGTTTTTTCCTGAATATATTCAGGAAAAAACACATACGCCCTTTTTGGCCAAGTGCATCATTGTCGAGGTTCTGACTCTCTTCATATGTTTTCAATGCAATTCCAGTCTACCTCCTGAAATCGGTTTCCTGCAATTCTGCCTTGCTTTCAATGTCTCTTCATAGCCTTACCTCAATATATTTTTTGAAAATAGTTGGCCTTTATAACTCTGCAGGTTTTTGAATTGCGGTGGCCCTTAGCCCCACTTTTCAGCTCTTATTTTTGTGGTCTTGCCCCATAACCACAGGATTCCTTGAAGCCCTATTTTTCTTCTGGGGCACCTTGCTGTGCCTTTGGTTAATTCTTCTTACTGATGTGGCATTAGAGTGACATGTGCCCATTGAAACCGCTACAGCTTGTTTCTCACTGGTTCCCCCTATTCCCATTCATCCTCCACACTAACTGCAGACTGTGCGATACCAGAACTTAAAGGCATTGACTCCATGTGGGGATGTTGTTAGTAAAGCGGCTGGAATGTCGATCCGCAGCCCCAGGAGAGGAAAAATGAGGTGCGTTTTAGAAACCTTTCCCGATCATATGGTATACCAGTCGCTGGGTTTCCCAAGCATGGTTTAGCTGTAGGAAGATTCCCTTCAACCTGGAGTGTTGGGACCCTTGGACTGAGTAGCATGAAGTATTGCATTAAACTTTCGGCAGTTGCTCACCAAAGCTCACCAATCCTCTCAGCCCCAAGTGTCCAGCCTTATGTCTTATCCAGCTGTGGGTTTATATGTGGTCAATCCAGGTTGCATCACATCCCCTGAGCGAATTTTGTAAGAATTTTTCTCCCTTTCATTGTTTCAGCGTTTTCTTTTTAAAATTTATTTCTATAATGGGGTTTAGCTCATTTTCACTGCTGTGTTTGTGCCGCTCTGCACACACTTGATTCCCTTATGGAGATATATCAATACATGGGTTTTAAGATTCTTATTACTCAGATATATTTCTCTGCGGTGTATAGGGTGTGTTGAGGCCAGTTCATTGAGCAAGGTGTAGATCTTGTCTAATACCTATTTGGTTTATTGAACGGTATCTGTGCTAATTTCAAACTCTGGTTTTATGCATCACCCCACCTCTCCTTTCCCCTTAAGCTGACATAAGTGTGTTTTCTAAATGTGAGACACTGTTCTGTTCTGTAATTCATTTCTTGTGCAGCCATATTTACCCTCCCTCTATAAGTGATATCTTATGATATGTTTCTTTTTCTGTTTGACTTATTTCAAGTAGTATTATCGGACCTAAATCCACTCTTTATCCTTCTACTAGCCTTATTACATTGATTTCATGGTGAAGAGATATTCCATTGTACATAAGTACCACATCTTCTTTATCCATTGTTCTCTTTCCTGGGATATTTAAGGTGTACTGAAGTTGAGGTTCTTGTAAACAGAGTAGCCCTAAACTGTGGTGTGCTTGTGTCTTGTTGATTTTTAGACTTCCCTAGATATACTCCCATGATTGGAAGTGTCCTATGCTCTGTCGCTCTGTTTTTTAGATGATTTAGGAACCACCATACACTTCTCCAGAGTGGCTCTCGGCAGTTCACACACTGCCCATCAGCGTATAAAGGCTCCCTGTTCTCCATGACCTGTCCTGCCTTTCTGGATTTTACACTTTTTTAGGATGGCCCTTTTGACCGGTGGGAAGTGAGACTTCTTTGTTGTGCACATTTGCATTGCTTACTTGCTTCGTTGCCCATAAAGTGCGTATGCGTTTTTTCCTGGATATAATCAGGAAAAAACGCATACGCCCTTTTGGGCCAACTGCATCATTGTCGAAATTCTGCTGCTTTTCATGTGCATTAAAGACGAGTCCAATCTATCTCTTGAAATCTGTTTCTTGCAATTCTGTCTTGCATTCAGATCCTCTTCTTTGCCTTACCTCAACATATTTTTGGACATTAGTTTTCATTTATAACTCTGCAGGTTTGTGAATTGCAGTGACCCTGAGCTCCATTTTTTAAGTTGCTCTTTTGTGAGCTGTCCTCAAACCCGCAGGATTGCTTCAGGCCCTATTTTGGCTCCGGCGAGGCAGGCTGAGCCTTTCTTTAATTCTTATTCTTAATGGGAAATTAGAGTGATATGTGCCCGTCCAAACCCCTACAACTATTCTCTCATTGGTTCCCCCTCTTCCCGTTCATCCTCCTCACAATTTGCAAAATGTGTGAAACAGAAGTTTAAATGTGCTGATTCTCCAAGTGGGGAGATTCTAAGTAACATGGCTGGAATGGTGAACAGGAGCACCAGGAGAGGATAAATGAGGTGCATTTTAGACACATCTCCCGATCACATGGTGTACAGTCCTCTGGGTTTTCCATGCATGTTTTAGCTGTAGGAAGATCCCTTGAACCTGCAGATTTGGGACCCATTGAATGGGTACCAGGTAGTATTACTTTAAAGGGTGTGCATTTCCTCACCCAACCTCACATTTCTCTTAGCGCAAACAGTTTCCAGCCTTATGTCTCATCCTGCTGTGGGTCTAGATGTGTTCAATCCATGTTGCATCACCGTCCCTGAGGAAAAGTTGTAAGAGGTTTTCTCTGTCTCTCTGTCGTTTATTTTTTTCAATTTATTACTATATTGGTTACAGCTGATTTTCAAAGCTCTGTTTCTTGCTGCTGTACATCCACTTGATTCACGTACAGAGAGTCATCAATAAATTCTTTTTCAGATTCTTACCAGTCGTATATATTCTTTTCCGGTGACTTGAGTGTGCTGAGTGCAGTTCTTTTAGCTACCGTGTAGGCCTTGTTGATTATCAGTTTGGTATTTGGAATGGTATCTTTGCTAATTTCAACCTCCTGGATGATGCCTCACCCCTCCCCACCTTTCCCGTTTAGCAGCCTTATGCGTGTTTTCTACATATTTGACTATGTTTTTGTTTTGTAATTTATTTCATGTGTAGCCATTTTGGATTCCACCTTTAAGTGATATCTTATGATATGTGTCTTTTTCTTTTTGAATTCTGTCACTTAGAATGATCATACGTAACTCCTCCGGAGTTGTTACAACTGGCCATATTTCATTGATTTCCAGGCTGAATAATATTCCACTCTACCTAAGTACCACATCTCTATCCATTTTTTCCCTCCAGAGACATTTAAGTTATATCCTAGTCGAGGATCTTTTAAACAGAGAGGGGGTAAACATTGGGGTGCCTGTGTCCTCTCGATTTTTGTTTTTCCCAAGATATACGCCCATGAGTGCAAGTGCCCTATGCTCTGTAGCTCATTTTTTAGATGCTTTAGTAAACACAATACACTTCTCCAGAATGGCCGTTGGCAATATACATTTCCACTATAAGTCTCACAGGGCTCCCTCTTCTCGTTGCCCTGTCCTGCATTTCTGTTGTTTACGCTTTATGAGGATGGCTCTTCTGACTGATGCGAAGTGATATCTTTTGTAGTATTGACTTCCAGTGCCCACCTGTTTGGTTGGCTAAAAAAGTGTATGCCCTTTTCTTGAATATATACAGAAAAAAACGCATACACCCTTTTTGGCCAACTGCAATGTTGGCAATGTTGGCAATGTTCAGCTCCTTTTCTTGTGCTTAATGGCGAGTCCTTTCTACCTCCTCAAATCCCTTTCCTGCCATTCTCCCTTGCTTACAAGTCCTTTTCTCTGACTTTCCTCAAGACATTTTTCAGTGATGGATATTTTCAACTCTGCAGTTTTGTGAATTTTACTGCCCCTGAGTTCCATTGTTCAACTTGTGTTTATGGGAACTGGCCACAAAGCAGCGGGATTTCCTCAAGCCCTATACTGTTTCCATGGGCAACCCTAGCCTTTGGTCAATTCGTCTTCCTGATTGGAAATTAGAGTGACATGTGCCTGTCTGAACACCTAGGACTTGTCTCTCATTGTTCCTCATCCTTCCGCTTCATCCTCTGGACAAATTCCAAACTGTACGCAACAGGATGTTGACAGTGCTGACATCTCCAAGTGGGGAGACTGTTAGTAAAGACGCTGGAGGGGTGAACCCGAGCACCAGGAGATGAGGAGATGAGATGCCTTTTCCAAACTCTTCCCGATCAGACGGTATACCATCCTCTGGGTGTGACAGACATGTTTTAGCAGTAGGAAGAGTCCCATTCATGTAAGGAGAACACCAGGGCTTTTTCAAAATCAGTGTCTCCCCGAAACCCAAACTGGGGAAGTTTTTAAGCTACGGCTACACATATGTTCATTAAGGGCCTTGGGAAGTAGGCAGAGTCCAAACTTTAGATGATTGAAGTCTTCAGGGTCAGAAGCACTCACCACCAGCTTCCCTTAGGCTACACTTTAACTATCATTGATAGATGATGTCAATAAAAATATCTATTCTTTTTCAGATTATTTCCCCTTATAGGTTATTGCAAAATGTTGAGTGTAGTTCCCTGTGCTATACAGTAGTTCCTTGTTGATGATCTATTTTATACATAGCAGTGTGTATGTGTTAATTCCAAACTGTTAATTTATCCCTCCTCCCACCTTTCCCCTTTGGTAATAATAAATTATAAGATTTTATACTTCTCAGAAATGGGGGAGCTGAAAGAGAGGTATCATTTTCAATGGAAAAGCATTTAAAACAAGATTGAAGGTTTAACCAAGATTATTAGATGTACATCCTTGGAAAGAAATCACTTCGTTTCTCTAATATTGACCTGACGAATAAGACAAACCTTTTCACTGAACTTGCTTATAAAAAGTGATGGAAATATCAAATGGAAGTGTTAGAAACATCTTATTTTACCCGAGCCTTATACACTGTTCTATGTTAACTACAGTTTGGCTCACACATCTGTTCATTGAGGTTACAATAGTCTCAATTTCTGTTACTGATCCTCCAGAGTGGACCCCAACAAGTGTCCCCCTGCCCAGTGTCATTGGGGCCAACAGATCGAGACTGAGTTTGGTTCACAAGCAAAGGAAACTTTATATTTTGATCAGAGAATGGAGAGGTGAGAGCATGCACTACCCCGTGGGCTGTGGGCTGGGCTGCTGTGTAGAGATCCTGTCAGAGTCAGTGGGAGGGAGGGAGGCGGCAGAGCTCTCGAGGGCCGGGTTGGCTGTAGCTCAGGCTCTATATCGTGGAGTCTGCACTGGGCCCCAGGAGCTGAGGTGTCGACCCAGCCATTCTGCACTAGGAAATCTGGTCTGAAGTGCCGGGTGTGGAACCTCTGCATGCGGGACCCTAGGAGCACGTGAAATTAGACAAAGCACAAAGGATAAAAAAGGTTAGACTTGACTTTATTGCCCAGATTCTATTTTTATCTCCCAGGGATTTTTAATGGGCTTTGCTGGGGACAAACCCCTCCTCTGCCTTTTGTCCCGTTCCTCATTCTTGGAGTGCTGAGGGTGCAGACCCTTCTTCTGTAACTGCTGAGTGCTGAGTTGGGAGCCCTCATACCCTGGGGCGAGGGTCAGAGCTTCTCCCCAGCAGCCTCCCGGTGACGTTGATTGTCCCCAGGACCCCTGCCTCCCTGCTCGTCCACCTGAGCACCAGCATTGGAAGTGTTATAGATTCTAATGACCTTTAAGGGTCCAGGAAAGAGATGTGCAGAGACGCTGTGGGGGCCGGTTTCACCCCGCCCCACATTTGTTCGGCCACCTTAGGCTGACCGTTTCTGCCAGCCTAGATGCTCTGACCAGTAGTCTGCGCTTTCTTCAATTAGGCCCCTGAATTAACGTACAAACAGCACCAGGTGTCAGAGCCCTGCCCGCTCAACTCCCAGACAGTCCAGGGTCAGTGGTGATAAGGACCATGATGGCTACTGAGTCAACAGCCTTTTGAAGTAAACAGGAGTCCAGCTGGTCTTATTGGCCACCATCATCACGGTGTCTGTAGGCTTTTCTATGGTGACAGTGTGGTATACTGTTCCCCCGCCAAGATTATTAGCTCCCCTCTGGGTGCAGTAAGTCCTGCAAGCAGTAGTCTACTCTTTTGGGACACACTCTTGTTGTTTTATGAGAGAAACTCCAGGTCAAGTGATGTTCACACGAGTCGTCATGGTGCCCTGTTGCCCCCGGTTATCTCTCTGGATGTTGGAGTTGGAGGGCCTCCTCACTCGAGGTCGGTGTGCCCACGGAGCGAACCCTGCAACTTCAGGGCATGGTTGGTGGTTAGGATCACCACGTGGGGTCCTTTTCCCGTAGGAGGGAGGTGGCCTTTTGGGCTGCTGATTTCCAGGTTTTTAGATACCGCCAGTATCTTGGCCAGATGTGGCAGTGGGCCAAGCTCCTTAGTGACCGTAGTTTATCCTACCTGGATGGCATTCTTGCATTGTTCCATTTCAAGTGGTCCCAGTTTTTGCACTAATTCTCCAATGGCGATTCACCTTTCACCGGGAATGTAAAGGTCAAAGGGTTTATCTAAATTAGGGAGTTCCAGGGCAAGGGTCTGAATTGACTGCTCTTTCCATTCTTGAAAGGCCACTTCTGGATTCTATTCAAAAGGATCATCATCTTTTCCTTTCAGTGTTTCATATAGAGGCCCAGCTAGTAGACTGTAGTTAGGGATCCAGAAGCAGCAAACCCTGGCCTCCGCAGGAACCCCTAAGCTGTCTTCTAGTTTTAGAAAGGGGTAAGGCTGAAAATGGTTTCTTCCCTTTCCTGGGATGGGCTTCTCTGACCTTGTGTGAGAATGAAGCCCAGGCAGGTCACCGCAGTCTGTGATATTTGAGCTTTTTCTTGGACAACTTCTATCCTTTATTGGCTTGGTAGTTCAGAGGCCTCCTTAGTAGGGCTGGCGATCAGAATGTCGTCTGCATATTGAAGGAGGGTTTCCTTTTCCAGAGGTAGAACTTTTAGGTCTTTAGCTAAGCTTTCCCCAAAGACGGTGTGGGAATTTTTGCACCCTTGGGGCCAGACGGCCCGGAAGTATTGTTTTAGTTGTATGTTGAGTCCTGCCACTCACAAGCCAAAATTTCTTGTGACTCTGGGACTAATGGAATACAAAAGAAGGCATCATTGAAGACTAATACAGAATACCATGTCCTGGTGGTTGGTAGAATGACCAGCAGGGTGTAGGAATTAGGAGCAACTGGAGGTATATCCTCGGTGGCTTCACTGACTGTCCTGACATCCTTTACCAGGTCCCCAGCAGCCCATGGGGCTCTCGTGGTCAGACCAATCGCAGAATATGGAGCTCACCTGGGCAGGTACCCCACCCCCACCCCAGCCCACGGGGCTCTTGTGATCAGGCCCCTCCCAGGATACAGAGCTACCCTTGCAGGTACCGTGGCAGGGCTGGGCACACAGGAACCGTGCACATAGCCCTCATTGCAGAGCACCCCCAGTTCACCTGTCGCTCAGAGCTGACACAGAGCACCTCAGAGCAGGACTTGAACTAACAAACAGCAGCTGCGACAGGTCTGTGACCCTGGGCATCACTCCATGAGGCCTCCCTCCACCTGGTCTTCCAGAGACTTCCACTGCACCCGGGGCACCAGGCCTCTGTCTCCAACCACCACCCACCCCTCCTCTCCCTGACTCCTGGGTTCCTCTCATTAGGAGAGGGTTTTCTTGAAGTTGTCTCCCACTCATGGGCCAGATAAAATGATTAGAAAACAAGCCAAAGCTGCAGTCCCTTGTCTATCCTGACTCTCAGGAGCCCACACCTGTTCCTTGGACCTGGCCGGTTCAGCAAGTTCCATTTTCTGCAACTGTGAGCCCCTGAGGGGTGATGATTGGCTGACCTGGGCAGCCTTACCGTGCCGGCCAGCCCTCCCCAGGTGTGCCTGGGTTGAGATCAATATAAATACCACTCCAGGCAGCAAGAGCCCCTGCAGCCGTGCCTGACGCCATTTTCTCTGCCCTGTCAGCAGTCTCGGGGCTGGGCTGGTGGGAGGGAGTGAGAGGCCACGGCTTTGTGGGTGGCCCAGTGTGAGTGGGGCTCTGCTGGACTTTCTGCAGCAGTTGCCAGGTTGCCACCTGCTAAAGAAGAGGATGTGTCACCCATACCTGCTGCTGGAATTTCTCCCTGGGCAGAGGTGAGGAAGGAAAAAAGCAGTGGGGGCAGGGACAGGACGGGTATCTCAGGCAGGGAAATGGAAATCTTCCAGAAGAGCACCCAGGGCCAGGACCATCCTGGCTGGCCTGCAGGCACCAAGTCGGCCGGCATGCTGTCACTCGTGTGGCTCTATGGCCCTTCCTCTAGGCTTTCAAGTCCTTGTATATATTCAGGTGTTTTACCTGGGACGGGTGGGAATAGTTCAGCAGCAACTGGCCTGGGGCTCAGCTCACGTTTACTCACAGATGCCTCGGCACGGTGTCCCAGCTTTGCAATGAGGACGCTTGTTGCGTGGGGGCTGCTGGCTGAATGGGAGACGATTCCCCACCACTGACCAACTTCAGAATTGTTTACAACTGGAGCAAGTACCCTGATACGGTTTTCCTCTGTGTAACTGGTGGGTTCTGTGTTTTTTTCTCTTTTTCGTTTTTGGTTCAAGGTAGATTTTATTCCTCTTTTTTGTATTTACAGATATAAGCATGGAAATAATTTATTCATATAAATACATGTATGTGCAGGGAATAATTGTTTTTTCTGTTTTATTTTTTAAATTTTATTTCTTTTTAATTTTGAATTTTATTTTATATTTTTATACAGCAGGTTCTTATTGGTTATCTATTTTATACATATAAATGTATACATGCCAATCCCAGTCTCTCAACTCCTCCCACCACCACCCCCCCAACAGCTTTCCCCCCTTGTTGTCCATACGTTTGTTGTCTACATCTGTTGCTCTATTTATGCCTTGCAAAATGGTTAATCTGTACAGTTTTTCTAGGTTCCACATATATGCATGAATATACAAGATTTGTTTTTCTCTTTCTGACTTACTTCACTCTGTATGACAGTCTCTAGATCCATCGACGTCTCTACAAATGACCCAATTTCATTCCTTTTCATGGCTTAGTAATATTCCATTTTATATATGTACCACAGCTTTATGCATTCGTCTGTCTGTGGGCATTTAGGTTGCTTCCATTACCTCGATATTGTAAATAGTGATGCAATGAGCATTGCGGTGAATGACTCTTTTTGATTTATGGTTTTGTCTGGGTATATGTCCAGTACTGGGATTGCTGTATCATATGGTAATTCTATTGTTAGTTTCTTAAGAAATTCCATATTGTTCTCCATAATGACTGTATCAATTTATATTCCCAACAATAGTGGAAGAGGGTTCCTTTTCTCCACACCCTTTCCAGCATTTTTTGTTTGTAGATTTTCTATGATGCTTATTCTACCAGGTGTGAGGTGATACCTCATTGTTGAATCCATTTCGTTGAGCAAGGGGTAGGCCTTGTCTATTACATATTTGGCTTATGGAACGGTATCTGTGCTAATTTCAAACTCTGCTTTTATGCAGCACCCCAACTCACCTTCCCCCTTAAGCAAGCATAAGTTGGTTTTCTAAATTTGAGACCCTGTTCTGTTTTGTAATTCAGTTCATGTGTAGCCAAGTTCACATTCCGTGTATTAGTGATACCTTATGATGTTTCTTTTTCTGTGTGACTTATTTCACTTAGAATCATCGTGCCTCAATCCACTCATTATGCTGGTACGGGCCTGGTGACATAGATTTCATTGCTGAGTGGTATTCTGTTGTACATAAGTACCGCAACTTCTTTATCCATTATTTGCTCTCTGGGATATTTAACTTGTGCCGCAGAAGAGATTCCTGTAAAAAGAGCCGTCCCAAATTTTGGGGTGGCTGTGTCTTTTTGATTTTAATTTCCCTAAGCTATAGGACCATAAGTGGAAGTGCCCTAGGCTCTGTTGCTTTGTTTTTTAGATGTTTCAGGAAACACCATACACTTCTACAGAGCGGCTGTTGGGAATTTACATCCCGCCCATCAGCATAACAAGGCTCCCAGTTCTCCGTGGCCTGTTCTGCCTTTCTGGATTTTACACTTTTTTCAGATGGCCCTTTTGACCGGGGGGAAGTGAGACTTCATTGTAGTGCAGATTTCCTTTGCAAGCTTGCTTGGTTGGCCAAAAAGGGCGTATGCGTTTTTTCCTGAATATATTCAGGAAAAAACACATACGCCCTTTTTGACCAAGTGCATCATTGTCGAAGTTCTTCCTCTTTTCCTGTGTTTTAAATGCAATCCAATTCCGATTCCTCCTGAAATCGGTTTCCTGCAATTCTGCCCCGCATTCAAGTCCTCTTGGCAGCCCTACTTCAGTATATTTTCGGACAATAGCTGTCATTTATAAATCTGCAGGTTTGTGAATTACAGTGCCCCTGAGCTCCTTTCTTCAACTCGCTTTCTTTTGAGCTGGCCACAACACCGCAGGATTGCTTCAGGCCCTAATCTGGTTCCGGCACGGCATGCTGAGCCTTTGGTTTATTCCTCTTCCCTGTGGGAAATGAGAGTTAAATTTGCCCGTCCAGACACCTCCAGCTAGTCTCTCATTGGTTCTCCCTATTCCTGTTCATCTTCCGCAGAAATTGCAAACTGAGCCAAACAGGAGGTTAAAGGGACTGACTCTCCAAGTCGGGAGAGTGTTAGTAAAGTGTCTGGAATGTTGCACCCGAGTACCAGGGAACGAAAAGTGAGACACATTTGAACACGTTTCTCGATCACACGGTGGATCATACTCTGGGTTCCACATGCATGTTTTAGCTAAAGGAAGAATCCCTTAAACCTGGAGAGTTGAGACCCATGGAATGGGTACCATGCAATATGACTTCAAAGGGTCTGCATTTGCTCACCGAACCTCACCAATCTTATGAGCCCCAAGTGTCCAGCCTTATGTGTCACCCAGCTCTGGGTGTAGATATGGTAAATGCAGGTTGCATCAGAAGCCTTGAATGAATTACTTAAGTATTGCTCTCTATTTCACTGTCATTGTGTTTTGTTTAAGAAATTTATTTTTAATATGGGATTTAGCTGATTTTCACTGCTTTAATGCCGCTGTACACACTCTTGATTCTCTTACAGAGATATATAAATCCATTGCTTTTATGATTCTTACTAGGCAGGTATATTCCTAGGCGTTGAATATGGGGTGTTGAGTCCATTTCGTTGAGCAAGGAGTAGCTCTTGTCTATTCCATATTTGCCTTATAGAACGTTATCTGTGCTCATTTCAATCTCTGGTTTTATGCAGCACCCCAACTCACCTTTCCCCTTAAGCAAGCATAAGTTGGTTTTCTAAATTTGAGACCCTGTTCTGTTTTGGAATTCAGTTCCTGTGTAGCCAAGTTTACATTCCGTGTATTAGTGATATCTTATGATGTTTCTTTTTCTGTGTGACTTATTTCAGTTAGAATCATCATACCTGAATCCACTCATTGTGCTGCTAAGGGCCTGATGACATAGATTTCATTGCTGAGTGATATTGCTTTGTAAGTAAATACCACAACTTCTTTATCCATTTTTCACTTTCTGCGATGTTGAACGTGTACGGTAAACGAGGTTCTTGTAAACAGAGGCGTCCCAAACTTTGGGGTGGCTGTGTCTTTTTGATTTTAATTTCCCTAAGCTATAGGACCATAAGTGGAAGTGCCCTAGGCTCTGTTGCTTTGTTTTTTAGATGTTTCAGGAAACACCATACACTTCTCCCGAGTGTCTGTTGGCAATTTACATCCCGCCCATCAGCATAACAAGGCTCCCAGTTCTCCATGGCCTGTCCTGCCTTTCTGGATTTTACACTTTTTTCAGATGGCCCTTTTGACCGGGGGGAAGTGAGACTTCATTGTAGTGCAGATTTCCTTTGCAAGCTTGCTTGGTTGGCCAAAAAGGGCGTATGCGTTTTTTCCTGAATATATTCAGGAAAAAACGCATACGCCCTTTTTGGCCAAGTGCATCATTGTGGACGTTCTGCCTCTTTTCCTATGCTTTCAATGCAATTCCAGTCTACCTCCTGAAATCGGTTTCCTGCAATTCTGCCCCGCTTTCAAGTCCTCTTGGCAGCCTTACTTCAGTATATTTTTGGACGATAGCTGTCATTTATAACTCTGCAGGTTTGTGAATTACAGTGCCCCTGAGCTCCTTTCTTCAACTCGCTTTCTTGTGAGTTGGCCGCAACACCGCAGGATGGTTTCACGCCCTAACTGGTTCCGGCACGGCACGCTGAGCCTTTGGTTAATTCCTCTTCCTGGTGGGAAATGAGAGTTAAATTTGCCCGTCCAGACACCTCCAGCTAGTCTCTCATTTGTTCTCGTTATTCCTGTTCATCTTCCGCAGAAATTGCAAACTGGGCCAAACAGGAGGTTAAAGGCGCTGGCTCTCCAAGTGGGGAGAGTGTTAGTAAAGCGTCTGGAATGTTGCACCCGAGTACCAGGGGAGGAAAACTGAGACATATTTGAACACGTCTCCTGTTCACACGGTTGATCATACTCTGGGTTCCACATGCATGTTTTAGCTGAAGGAAGAATACTTTAAACCTGGGTAGTTGAAACCCGTGGAATGGGTACCATGAAATATGACTTCAAAGGGTCTTCATTTTCTCACCGAACCTCTCCAATCCTATCACTGCTGCGTTTATGCCCCTGTACACATGCTTGATTCTCTTTCTGAGACATAGCAATCCATAGGTTTTAAGATACTTACTAGTCAGGTACATTCTTAGGCGTTTAATATGGGGTCTTGAGTCCATTTCGTTGAGCAAGGAGTAGCTCTTGTCTATTCCATATTTGGCTTAAGGAACTTTATCTGTGCTCATTTCAATCTCTGGTTTTATGCAGCACCCCAACTCACCTTTCCCCTTAAGCAAGCAGAAGTTGGTTTTCTAAATTTGAGACCCTGTTCTGTTTTGGAATTCAGTTCCTGTGTAGCCAAGTTTACATTCCGTGTATTAGTGATAACTTATGATGTTTCTTTTTCTGTGTGACTTATTTCAGTTACAATCATCGTACCTGAATCCACTCATTATGCTGCTACGGGCCTGATGACATAGATTTCATTGCTGAGTGATACTGCATTGTACGTAAGTACCACAAGTTCTTTATCCATTTTTCACTTTCTGTGATATTGAACTTGTACGGTAAACGAGGTTCTTGTAAACAGAGGCGTCCCAAACTTTGGGGTGGCTGTGTCTTTTTGATTTTAATTTCCCTAAGCTATAGGACCATAAGTGGAAGTGCCCTAGGCTCTGTTGCTTTGTTTTTTGGATGTTTCAGGAAACACCATACACTTCTCCCGAGTGTCTGTTGGCAATTTACATCCCGCCCATCAGCATAACAAGGCTCCCAGTTCTCCATGGCCTGTCCTGCCTTTCTGAATATATTCAGGAAAAAACGCATACGCCCTTTTTGGCCAAGTGCATACTTGTGGACGTTCTGCCTCTTTTCCTATGCTTTCAATGCAATTCCAGTCTACCTCCTGAAATCGGTTTCCTGCAATTCTGCCCCACTTTCAAGTCCTCTTGGCAGCCTTACTTCAGTATATTTTTGGACGATAGCTGTCATTTATAACTCTGCAGGTTTGTGAATTACAGTGCCCCTGAGCTCCTTTCTTCAACTCGCTTTCTTTTGAGCTGGCCGCAACACTGCAGGATGGCTTCAGGCCCTAATCTGGTTCCGGCACGGCACGCTGAGCCTTTGGTTATTTCCTCTTCCTGGTGGGAAATGAGAGTTAAATTTGCCCGTCCAGACACCTCCAGCTAGTCTCTCATTGGTTCTCCCTATTCCTGTTCATCTTCCACAGAAATTGCAAACTGGGCTAAACAGGAGGTTAAAGGCTGACTCTCCAAGTGGGGAGAGTGTTAGTAAAGCGTCTGGAATGTTGCACCCGAGTACCAGGGGAGGAAAACTGAGACATACTTGAACAGGTCTCCCGTTCACACGGTTGATCATACTCTGGGTTCCACATGCATGTTTTAGCTGAAGGAAGAATACCTTAAACGTGGGTAGTTGAAACCCGTGGAATGGGTACCATGCAATATGACTTCAAAGGGTCTTCATTTGCTCACCGAACCTCTCCAATCCTATCACTGCTGCGTTTATGCCCCTGTACACACGCTTGATTCTCTTTTGGAGACATAGCAATCCATAGGTTTTAAGATACTTACTAGTCAGGTACATTCTTAGGCGTTTAATATGCGGTGTTGAGTCCATTTCGTTGAGCAAGGAGTAGCTCTTGTCTATTCCATATTTGGCTTAAGGAACTTTATCTGTGCTCATTTCAATCTCTGGTTTTATGCAGAACCCCAACTCACCTTTCCCCTTAAGCAAGCATAAGTTGGTTTTCTAAATTTGAGACCCTGTTCTGTATTGGAATTCAGTTCCTGTGTAGCCAAGTTTACATTCCGTGTATTACTGATATCTTATGATGTTTCTTTTTCTGTGTGACTTATTTCAGTTAGAATCATCATACCTGAATCCACTCATTGTGCTGCTAAGGGCCTGATGACATAGATTTCATTGCTGAGTGATACTGCATTGTACGTAAGTACCACAAGTTCTTTATCCATTTTTCACTTTCTGCGATGTTGAACTTGTACTGTAAACGAGGTTCTTGTAAACAGAGCCGTTCCAAACTTCGGGGTGGCTGTGTGTTTTTGATTTTAATTTCCCTAAGCTATAGGACCATAAGTGGAAGTGCCCTAGGCTCTGTTGCTTTGTTTTTTAGATGTTTCAGGAAACACCATACACTTCTCCCGAGTGTCTGTTGGCAATTTACATCCCGCCCATCAGCATATCAAGGCTCCCAGTTCTCCATGGCCTGTCCTGCCTTTCTGGATTTTACACTTTTTTCAGATGGCCCTTTTGACCGGGGGGAAGTGAGACTTCATTGTAGTGCAGATTTCCTTTGCAAGTTTGCTTGCTTGGCCAAAAAGGGCGTATGCGTTTTTTCCTGAATATATTCAGGAAAAAACGCATACGCCCTTTTTGGCCAAGTGCATCATTGTGGACGTTCTGCCTCTTTTCCTATGCTTTCAATGCAATTCCAGTCTACCTCCTGAAATCGGTTTCCTGCAATTCTGCCCCGCTTTCAAGTCCTCTTGGCAGCCTTACTTCAGTATATTTTTGGACGATAGCTGTCATTTATAACTCTGCAGGTTTGTGATTTACAGTGCCCCTGAGCTCCTTTCTTCAACTCGCTTTCTTGTGACCTGGCCGCAACACCACAGGGTGGCTTCAGGCCCTAATCTGGTTCCGGCACGGCACGCTGAGCCTTTGGTTAATTCCTCTTCCTGGTGGGAAATGAGAGTTAAATTTGCCCGTCCAGACACCTCCAGCTAGTCTCTCATTGGTTCTCCCTATTCCTGTTCATCTTCCGCAGAAATTGCAAACTGGGCCAAACAGGAGTTTAAAGGGACTGACTCTCCAAGTCGGGAGAGTGTTAGTAAAGTGTCTGGAATGTTGCACGCGAGTACCAGGGTACGAAAACTGAGACATATTTGAACACGTCTCCCGATCACATGGTTGATCATACTCTAGGTTCCACATGCATGTTTTAGCTGAAGGAAGAATACCTTAAACCTGGGTAGTTGAAACCCGTGGAATGGGTACCATGCAATATGACTTCAAAGGGTCTTCATTTGCTCACCGAACCTCTCCAATCCTATCACTGCTGCGTTTATGCCCCTGTACACACGCTTGATTCTCTTTTGGAGACATAGCAATCCATAGGTTTTAAGATACTTACTAGTAAGGTACATTCTTAGGCGTTTAATATGGGGTGTTGAGTCCATTTCGTTGAGCAAGGAGTAGCTCTTGTCTATTCCATATTTGGCTTAAGGAACTTTATCTGTGCTCATTTCAATCTCTGGTTTTATGCAGCACCCCAACTCACCTTTCCCCTTAAGCAAGCATAAGTTGGTTTTCTAAATTTGAGACCCTGTTCTGTTTTGGAATTCAGTTCCTGTGTAGCCAAGTTTACATTCCGTGTATTAGTGATATCTTATGATGTTTCTTTTTCTGTGTGACTTATTTCAGTTAGAATCATCGTACCTGAATCCACTCATTATGCTGCTACGGGCCTGATGACATAGATTTCATTGCTGAGTGATACTGCATTGTACGTAAGTACCACAACTTCTTTATCCATTTTTCACTTTCTGTGATATTGAACTTGTACGGTAAACGACGTTCTTGTAAACAGAGGCGTCCCAAACTTTGGGGTGGCTGTGTCTTTTTGATTTTAATTTCCCTAAGCTATAGGACCATAAGTGGAAGTGCCCTAGGCTCTGTTGCTTTGTTTTCTGGATATTTCAGGAAACACCATACACTTCTCCCGAGTGTCTGTTGGCAATTTACATCCCGCCCATCAGCATAACAAGGCTCCCAGTTCTCCATGGCCTGTCCTGCCTTTCTGGATTTTACACTTTTTTCAGATGGCCCTTATGACCGGGGGGAAGTGAGACTTCATTGTAGTGCAGATTTCCTTTGCAAGCTTGCTTGGTTGGCCAAAAAGTGCGTATGCGTTGTTTCCTGAATATATTCAGGAAAAAACGCATACGCCCTTTTTGGCCAAGTGCATCATTGTGGACGTGCTGCCTCTTTTCCTATGCTTTCAATGCAATTCCAGTCTACCTCCTGAAATCGGTTTCCTGCAATTCTGCCCCGCTTTCAAGTCCTCTTGCCAGCCTTACTTCAGTATATTTTTGGACGATAGCTGTCATTTATAACTCTGCAGGTTTGTGAATTACAGTACCCCTGAGCTCCTTTCTTCAACTCGCTTTCTTGTGAGCTGGCCGCAACACCGCAGGATGGCTTCAGGCCCTAATCTGGTTCCGGGACGGCACGCTGAGCCTTTCGTTAATTCCTCTTCCTGGTGGGAAATGAGAGTTAAATTTGCCCGTCCAGACACCTCCAGCTAGTCTCTCATTGGTTCTCGCTATTCCTGTTCATCTTCCGCAGAAATTGCAAACTGGGCCAAACAGGAGGTTAAAGGCGCTGACTCTCCAAGTGGGGAGAGTGTTAGTAAAGCGTCTGGAATGTTGCACCCGAGTACCAGGGGAGGAAAACTGAGACATATTTGAACATGTCTCCTGTTCACACGGTTGATCATACTCTGGGTTCCACATGCATGTTTTAGCTGAAGGAAGAATACCTTAAACCTGGGTAGTTGAAACCCGTGGAATGGGTACCATGCAATATGACTTCAAAGGGTCTTCATTTGCTCACCGAACCTCTCCAATCCTATCACTGCTGCGTTTATGCCCCTGTACACATGCTTGATTCTCTTTCAGACATAGCCATCCATACGTTTTAAGTTTCTTACTAGTCAGGTATATTCTTAGGCGTTTAATATGGGGTTTTGAGTCCATTTCGTTGAGCAAGGAGTAGCTCTTGTCTATTACATATTTGGCTTAAGGAACTTTATCTGTGCTCATTTCAATCTCTGGTTTTATGCAGCACCCCAACTCACCTTTCCCCTTAAGCAAGCATAAGTTGGTTTTCTAAATTTGAGACCCTGTTCTGTTTTGGAATTCAGTTCCTGTGTAGCTCAGTTTACATTCCGTGTATTAGTGATATCTTATGATGTTTCTTTTTCTGTGGAACATATTTCAGTTAGAATCATCGTACCTGAATCCACTCATTATGCTGCTGCGGGCCTGATGACATAGATTTTATTGCTGAGTGATACTGCATTGTACGTAAGTACCACAAGTTCTTTATCCATTTTTCACTTTCTGTGATATTGAACTTGTACGGTAAACGAGGTTCTTGTAAACAGAGGCGTCCCAAACTTTGGGGTGGCTGTGTCTTTTTGATTTTAATTTCCCTAAGCTATAGGACCATAAGTGGAAGTGCCCTAGGCTCTGTTGCTTTGTTTTTCAGATGTTTCAGGAAACACCATACACTTCTCCCGAGTGTCTGTTGGCAGTTTCCATCCCGCCCATCAGCATAACAAGGCTCCCAGTTCTCCATGGCCTGTCCTGCCTTTCTGGATTTTACACTTTTTTCAGATGGCCCTTTTGACCGGGGGGAAGTGAGACTTCATTGTAGTGCAGATTTCCTTTGCAAGCTTGCTTGGTTGGCCAAAAAGGGCGTATGCGTTTTTTCCTGAATATATTCAGGAAAAAACGCATACGCCCTTTTTGGCCAAGTGCATCATTGTGGACGTTCTGCCTCTTTTCCTGTGCTTTCAATGCAATTCCAGTCTACCTCCTGAAATCGGTTTCCTGCAATTCTGCCTCACTTTCAAGTCCTCTTGGCAGCCTTACTTCAGTATATTTTTGGACGATAGCTGTCATTTATAACTCTGCAGGTTTGTGAATTACAGTGCCCCTGAGCTCCTTTCTTCAACTCGCTTTCTTTTGAGCTGGCCGCAACACCGCAGGATGGCTTCAGGCCCTAATCTGGTTCCGGCACGGCACGCTGAGCCTTTGGTTAGTTCCTCTTCCTGTTGGGAAATGAGAGTTAAATTTGCCCGTCCAGACACCTCCAGCTAGTCTCTCATTGGTTCTCACTATTCCTGTTCATCTTCCGCAGAAATTGCAAACTGGGCTAAACAGGAGGTTAAAGGCTGACTATCCAAGTGGGGAGAGTGTTAGTAAAGCATCTGGAATGTTGCACCCGAGTACCAGGGGAGGAAAACTGAGACATATTTGAACAGGTCTCCCGTTCACACGGTTGATCATACTCTGGGTTCCACATGCATGTTTTAGCTGAAGGAAGAATACCTTAAACGTGGGTAGTTGAAACCCGTGGAATGGGTACCATGCAATATGACTTCAAAGGGTCTTCATTTGCTCACCGAACCTCTCCAATCCTATCACTGCTGTGTTTATGCCCCTGTACACATGCTTGATTCTCTTTTGGACACATAGCAATCCATAGGTTTTAAGATACTTACTAGTCAGGTACATTCTTAGGCATTTAATATGCGGTGTTGAGTCCATTTCGTTGAGCAAGGAGTAGCTCTTGTCTATTCCATATTTGGCTTAAGGAACTTTATCTGTGCTCATTTCAATCTCTGGTTTTATGCAGCACCCCAACTCACCTTTCCCCTTAAGCAAGCATAAGTTGGTTTTCTAAATTTGAGACCCTGTTCTGTTCTGTAATTCAGTTCCTGTTTGGCAAAGTTTACATTCCATGTATTACTGATATCTTATGATGTTTCTTTTTCTGTGTGACTTATTTCAGTTAGAATCATCATACCTGAATCCACTCATTGTGCTGCTAAGGGCCTGATGACATAGATTTCATTGCTGAGTGATATTGCTTTGTAAGTAAATACCGCAACTTCTTTATCCATTTTTCACTTTCTGCGATGTTGAACTTGTACTGTAAACGAGGTTCTTGTAAACAGAGGCGTCCCAAACTTTGGGGTGGCTGTGTCTTTTTGATTTTAATTTCCCTAAGCTATAGGACCATAAGTGGAAGTGCCCTAGGCTCTGTTGCTTTGTTTTTTAGATGTTTCAGGAAACACCATACACTTCTCCCGAGTGTCTGTTGGCAATTGACATCCCGCCCATCAGCATAACAAGGCTCCCAGTTCTCCATGGCCTGTCCTGCCTTTCTGGATTTTACACTTTTTTCAGATGGCCCTTTTGACCGGGGGCGGGGGGGAAGTGAGACTTCATTGTAGTGCAGATTTCCTTTGCAAGCTTGCTTGGTTGGCCAAAAAGGGCGTATGCGTTTTTTCCTGAATATATTCAGGAAAAAACGCATACGCCCTTTTTGGCCAAGTGCATCATTGTGGACGTTCTGCCTCTTTTCCTATGCTTTCAATGCAATTCCAGTCTACCTCCTGAAATCGGTTTCCTGCAATTCTGCCCCGCTTTCAAGTCCTCTTGGCAGCCTTACTTCAGTATATTTTTGGACGATAGCTGTCATTTATAACTCTGCAGGTTTGTGAATTACAGTGCCCCTGAGCTCCTTTCTTCAACTCGCTTTCTTTTGAGCTGGCCGCAACACCGCAGGATGGCTTCAGGCCCTAATCTGGTTCCGGCACGGCACGCTGAGCCTTTGGTTAGTTCCTCTTCCTGGTGGGAAATGAGAGTTAAATTTGCCCGTCCAGACACCTCCGCCTGGTCTCTCATTGGTTCTCCCTATTCCTGTTCATCTTCCGCAGAAATTGCAAACTTGGCCAAACAGGAGGTTAAAGGCGGTGACTCTCCAAGTGGGGAGAGTGTTAGTAAAGCGTCTGGAATGTTGCACCCGAGTACCAGGGGAGGAAACCTGAGACATATTTGAACACGTCTCCCGTTCACACTGTTGATCATACTCTGGGTTTCACATGCATGTTTTAGCTGAAGGAAGAATACCTTAAACTTGGGTAGTTGAGACCCGTGGAATGGGTACCATGCAATATGACTTCAAAGGGTCTTCATTTGCTCACCGAACCTCTCCAATCCTATCACTGCTGCGTTTATGCCCCTGTACACACGCTTGATTCTCTTTTGGAGACATAGCAATCCATAGGTTTTAAGATACTTACTAGTCAGGTACATTCTTAGGAGTTTAATATGCGGTGTTGAGTCCATTTCGTTGAGCAAGGAGTAGCTCTTGTCTATTCCATATTGGCTTAAGGAACTTTATCTGTGCTCATTTCAATCTCTGGTTTTATGCAACACCCCAACTCACCTTTCCCCTTAAGCAAGCATAAGTTGGTTTTCTAAATTTGAGACCCTGTTCTGTTCTGTAATTCAGTTCCTGTGTAGCCAAGTTTACATTCCGTGTATTAGTGATATCTTATGATGTTTCTTTTTCTGTGTGACTTATTTCAGTTAGAATCATCGTACCTGAATCCACTCATTATGCTGCTACAGGCCTGATGACATAGATTTCATTGCTGAGGGATACTGCATTGTACGTAAGTACCACAAGTTCTTTATCCATTTTTCACTTTCTGTGATATTGAACTTGTACGGTAAACGAGGTTCTTGTAAACAGAGGCGTCCCAAATTGGGGTGGCTGTGTCTTTTTGATTTTAATTTCCCTAAGCTATAGGACCATAAGTGGAAGTGCCCTAGGCTCTGTTGCTTTGTTTCTTAGATGTTTCAGGAAACACCATACACTTCTCCCGAGTGTCTGTTTGCAATTTACATCCCGCCCATCAGCATAACAAGGCTCCCAGTTCTCCATGGCCTGTCCTGCCTTTCTGGATTTTACACTTTTTCAGATGGCTCTTTTGACCGGGGGGAAGTGAGACTTCATTGTAGTGCAGATTTCCTTTGCAAGTTTGCTTGGTTGGCCAAAAAGGGCGTATGCGTTTTTTCCTGAATATATTCAGGAAAAAACGCATACGCCCTTTTTGGACAAGTGCATCATTGTGGACGTTCTGCCTCTTTTCCTATGCTTTCAATGCAATTCCAGTCTACCTCCTGAAATCGGTTTCCTGCAATTCTGCCCCGCTTTCAAGTCCTCTTGGCAGCCTTACTTCAGTATATTTTTGGACGATAGCTGTCATTTATAACTCTGCACGTTTGTGAATTACAGTGCCCCTGAGCTCCTTTCTTCAACTCTCTTTCTTGTGAGCTGGCCGCAACACCTCAGGATGGCTTCAGGCCCTAATCTGGTTCTGGCACGGCATGCTGAGCCTTTGGTTAATTCCTCTTCCTGGTGGGAAATGAGAGTTAAATTTGCCCGTCCAGACACCTCCAGCTACTCTCTCATTGGTTCTCCCTATTCCTGTTCATCTTCCGCAGAAATTGCAAACTGGGCCAAACAGGAGGTTAAAGAGGCTGACTCTCAAAGTCGGGAGAGTGTTAGTAAAGCCTCTGGAATGTTGCACCCGAGTACCAGGGTACGAAAACTGAGACATATTTGAAAACGTCTCCCGATCACATGGTTGATCATACTCTGGGTTCCACATGCATGTTTTAGCTGAAGGAAGAATACCTTAAACCTGTAGAGTTGAGACCCGTGGAATGGGTACCATGCAAATTGACTTCAAAGGGTCTTCATTTGCTCACCGAACCTCTCCAATCCTATCACTGCTGCGTTTATGCCCCTGTACACACGCTTGATTCTCTTTTGGAGACATAGCAATCCATAGGTTTTAAGATACTTACTAGTCAGGTACATTCTTAGGAGTTTAATATGCGGTGTTGAGTCCATTTCGTTGAGCAAGCAGTAGCTCTTGTCTATTCCATATTTGGCTTAAGGAACTTTATCTGTGCTCATTTCAATCTCTGGTTTTATGCAGCACCCCAACTCACCTTTCCCCTTAAGCAAGCATAAGTTGGTTTTCTAAATTTGAGACGCTGTTCTGTTTTGGAATTCAGTTCCTGTGTAGCCAAGTTTACATTCCGTGTATTAGTGATATCTTATGATGTTTCTTTTTCTGTGTGACTTATTTCAGTTAGAATCATCATACCTGAATCCACTCATTATGCTGCTACGGGCCTGATGACATAGATTTCATTGCTGAGTGATACTGCATTGTACGTAAGTACCACAAGTTCTTTATCCATTTTTCACTTTCTGTGATAGAGAACTTGTACGGTAAACGATGTTCTTGTAAACAGAGGCGTCCCAAACATTGGGGTGGCTGTATCTTTTTGATTTTAATTTCCCTAAGCTATAGGACCATAAGTAAAAGTGCCCTAGGCTCTGTTGCTTTGTTTCTTAGATGTTTCAGGAAACACCATACACTTCTCCCGAGTGGCTGTTGGCAATTTACATCCCGCCCATCAGCATAACAAGGCTCCCAGGTCTCCATGGCCTGTCCTGCCTTTCTGGATTTTACACTTTTTTCAGATGGCCCTTTTGACCGGGGGGAAGTGAGACTTCATTGTAGTGCAGATTTCCTTTGCAAGCTTGCTTGGTTGGCCAAAAAGGGCGTATGCGTTTTTTCCTGAATATATTCAGGAAAAGAACGCATACGCCCTTTTTGACCAAGTGCATCATTGTGGACGTTCTGCCTCTTTTCCTATGCTTTCAATGCAATTCCAGTCTACCTCCTGAAATCGGTTTCCTGCAATTCTGCCCCGCTTTCAAGTCCTCTTGGCAGCCTTACTTCAGTATATTTTTGGATGATAGTTGTCATTTATAACTCTGCAGGTTTGTGAATTACAGTGCCCCTGAGCTCCTTTCTTCAACTCGTTTTCTAGTGAGCTGGCCGCAACACCGCAGGATGCTTTCAGGCCCTAATCTGGTTCCGGCACGGCACGCTGAGCCTTTGGTTATTTCCTCTTCCTGGTGGGAAATGAGAGTTAAATTTGCCCGTCCAGACACCTCCAGCTAGTCTCTCATTGGTTCTCCCTATTCCTGTTCATCTTCCGCAGAAATTGCAAACTGGGCCAAACAGGAGGTTAAAGGCGCTGACTCTCCAAGTGGGGTGTGTGTTAGTAAAGCGTCTGGAATGTTGCACCCGAGTACCAGGGGAGGAAAACTGAGACATATTTGAACACGTCTCCCGTTCACACGGTTGATCATACTCTGGGTTCCATATGCATGTTTTAGCTGAAGGAAGAAAACCTTAAACCTGGAGAGTTGAAACCCGTGTAATGGGTACCATGCAATATGACTTCAAAGGTCTTCATTTGCTCACCGAACCTCTCCAATCCTATCACTGCTGCGTTTATGTCCCTGTACACATGCTTGATTCTCTTTCGGAGACATAGCAATCCATAGGTTTTAAGATACTTAAGAGTCAGGTACATTCTTAGGCGTTTAATATGCGGTGTTGAGTCCATTTCGTTGAGCAAGGAGTAGCTCTTGTCTATTCCATATTTGGCTTAAGGAACTTTATCTGTGCTCATTTCAATCTCTGGTTTTATGCAGCACCCCAACTCACCTTTACCCTTAAACAAGCATAAGTTGGTTTTCTAAATTTGAGACCCTGTTCTGTTCTGTAATTCAGTTCCTCTGTAGCCAAGTTTACATTCCGTGTATTAGTGATATCTTATGATGTTTCTTTTTCTGTGTGACTTATTTCAGTTAGAATCATCGTACCTGAATCCACTCATTGTGCTGCTACGGGCCTGATGACATAGATTTCACTGCTGAGTGATACTGCATTGTACGTAAGTACCACAAGTTCTTTATCCATTTTTCACTTTCTGTGATATTGAACTTGTACTGTAAACGAGGTTCTTGTAAACAGAGCCATTCCAAACTTCGGGGTGGCTGTGTCTTTTTGATTTTAATTTCCCTAAGCTATAGGACCATATGTGGAAGTGCCCTAGGCTCTGTTGCTTTGTTTTTTAGATGTTTCAGGAAACACCATACACTTCTCCCAAGTGTCTGTTGGCAATTTACATCCCACCCATCAGCATAACAAGGCTCCCAGTTCTCCATGGCCTGTCCTGCCTTTCTGGATTTTACACTTTTTTCAGATGGCCCTTTTGACCGGGGGGAAGTGAGACTTCATTGTAGTGCAGATTTCCTTTGCAAGCTCGCTTGGTTGGCCAAAAAGTGCGTATGCGTTTTTTTCTGAATATATTCAGGAAAAAACGCATACGCCCTTTGTGGCCAAGTGCATCATTGTGGACGTTCTGCCTCTTTTCCTATGCTTTCAATGCAATTCCAGTCTACCTCCTGAAATTGGTTTCCTGCAATTCTGCCCCGCTTTCAAGTCCTCTTGGCAGCCTTACTTCAGTATATTTTTGGACGATAGCTGTCATTTATAACTCTGCAGGTTTGTGAATTACAGTGCCCCTGAGCTCCTTTCTTCAACTCGCTTTCTTTTGAGCTGGCCGCAACACCGCAGGATGGCTTCAGGCCCTAATCTGATTCCAGCACGGCACGCTGAGCCTTTGGTTATTTCCTCTTCCTGGTGGGAAATGAGAGTTAAATTTGCCCGTCCAGACACCTCCAGTAGTCTCTCATTGGTTCTCCCTATTCCTGTTCATCTTCCGCAGAAATTGCAAACTGGGCCAAACAGGCGGTTAAAGTTGCTGACTCTCCAAGTGGGGAGAGTGTTAGTAAAGCGTCTGGAATGTTGCACCCGAGTACCAGGGGAGGAAAACTGAGACATATTTGAACAGGTCTCCCGTTCACACGGTTGATCATACTCTGGGTTCCACATGCATATTTTAGCTGAAGGAAGAATACCTTAAACCTGGAGAGTTGAAACCCGTGGAATGGGTACCATGCAATATGACTTCAAAGGGTCTTCATTTGCTCACCGAACCTCTCCAATCCTATCACTGCTGCATTATACCCCTCTACACATACTTGATTCTCTTTCGGAGACATAGCAATCCATAGGTTTTAAGATACTTACTAGTCAGGTACATTCTTAGGCGTTTAATATGTGGTGTTGAGTCCATTTCGTTGAGCAAGGAGTAGCTCTTGTCTATTCCATATTTGGCTTAAGGAACTTTATCTGTGCTCATTTCAATCTCTGGTTTTATGCAGCAGCCCAACTCACCTTTCCCCTTAAGCAAGCATAAGTTGGTTTTCTAAATTTGAGACCCTGTTCTGTTCTGTAATTCAGTTCCTGTGTAGCCAAGTTTACATTCCGTGTATTAGTGATATCTTATGATGTTTCTTTTTCTGTGTGACTTATTTCAGTTAGAATCATCATACCTGAATCCACTCATTGTGCTGCTACGGGCCTGATGACATAGATTTCACTGCTGAGTGATACTGCATTGTACGTAAGTACCACAAGTTCTTTATCCATTTTTCACTTTCTGTGATATTGAACTTGTACGGTAAACGAGGTTCTTGTAAACAGAGGCGTCCCAAACATTGGGGTGGCTGTATCTTTTTGATTTTAATTTCCCTAAGCTATAGGACCATAAGTGGAAGTGCCCTAGGCTCTGTTGCTTTGTTTTTTAGACGTTTCAGGAAACACCATACACTTCTCCCGAGTGTCTGTTGGCAATTGACATCCCGCCCATCAGCATAACAAGGCTCCCAGTTCTCCATGGCCTGTCCTGCCTTTCTGGATTTTACACTTTTTTCAGATGGCCCTTTTGACCGGGGGGAAGTGAGACTTCATTGTAGTGCAGATTTCCTTTGCAAGCTTGCTTGGTTGGCCAAAAAGGGCGTATGCGTTTTTTCCTGAATATATTCAGGAAAAAACGCATACGCCCTTTTTGGCCAAGTGCATCATTGTGGACGTTCTGCCTCTTTTCCTATGCTTTCAATGCAATTCCAGTCTACCTCCTGAAATCGGTTTCCTGCAATTCTGCCCCGCTTTCAAGTCCTCTTGGCAGCCTTACTTCAGTATATTTTTGGACGATAGTTGTCATTTATAACTCTGCAGGTTTGTGAATTACAGTGCCCCTGAGCTCCTTTCTTCAACTCGTTTTCTTGTGAGCTGGCCGCAACACCGCAGGATGGCTTCAGGCCCTAATCTGGTTCCGGCACGGCACGCTGAGCCTTTGGTTATTTCCTCTTCCTGGTGGGAAATGAGAGTTAAATTTGCCCGTCCAGACACCTCCAGCTAGTCTCTCATTGGTTCTCGCTATTCCTGTTCATCTTCCGCAGAAATTGCAAACTGGGCCAAACAGGAGGTTAAAGGGACTGACTCTCCACGTCGGGAGAGTGTTACTAAAGCGTCTGGAATGTTGCACCCGAGTACCAGGGTACGAAAACTGAGACATATTTGAACACGTCTCCCGATCACATGGTTGATCATACTCTAGGTTCCACATGCATGTTTTAGCTGAAGGAAGAATACCTTAAACCTGGGTAGTTGAAACCCGTGGAATGGGTACCATGCAATATGACTTCAAAGGGTCTTCATTTGCTAACCGAACCTCTCCAATCCTATCACTGCTGCGTTTATGCCCCTGTACACATGCTTGATTCTCTTTCGGAGACATAGCAATCCATAGGTTTTAAGATACTTACTAGTCAGGTACATTCTTAGGCGTTTAATATGCGGTGTTGAGTCCATTTCGTTGAGCAAGGAGTAGCTCTTGTCTATTCCATATTTGGCTTAAGGAACTTTATCTGTGCTCATTTCAATCTCTGGTTTTATGCAGCACCCCAACTCACCTTTCCCCTTAAGCAAGCATAAGTTGGTTTTCTAAATTTGAGACCCTGTTCTGTTCTGTAATTCAGTTCCTGTGTAGCCAAGTTTACATTCCGTGTATTACTGATATCTTATGATGTTTCTTTTTCTGTGTGACTTATTTCAGTTAGAATCATCATACCTGAATCCACTCATTATGCTGCTACAGGCCTGATGACATAGATTTCATTGCTGAGTGATACTGCATTGTACGTAAGTACCACAAGTTCTTTATCCATTTTTCACTTTCTGTGATATTGAACTTGTACGGTAAACGAGGTTCTTGTAAACAGAGGCGTCCCAAATTGGGGTGGCTGTGTCTTTTTGATTTTAATTTCCCTAAGCTATAGGACCATAAGTGGAAGTGCTCTAGGCTCTGTTGCTTTGTTTCTTAGATGTTTCAGGAAACACCATACACTTCTCCCGAGTGTCTGTTGGCAATTTACATCCCGCCCATCAGCATAACAAGGCTCCCAGTTCTCCATGGCCTGTCCTGCCTTTCTGGATTTTACACTTTTTTCAGATGGCCCTTTTGACCGGGGGGAAGTGAGACTTCATTGTAGTGCAGATTTCCTTTGCAAGCTTGCTTGGTTGGCCAAAAAGGGCGTATGCGTTTTTTCCTGAATATATTCAGGAAAAAACGCATACGCCCTTTTTGGCCAAGTGCATCATTGTGGACGTTCTGCCTCTTTTCCTATGCTTTCAATGCAATTCCAGTCTACCTCCTGAAATCGGTTTCCTGCAATTCTGCCCCGCTTTCAAGTGCTCTTGGCAGCCTTACTTCAGTATATTTTTGGACGATAGCTGTCATTTATAACTCTGCAGGTTTGTGAATTACAGTGCCCCTGAGCTCCTTTCTTCAACTCGCTTTCTTTTGAGCTGGCCGCAACACCGCAGGATGGCTTCAGGCCCTAATCTGGTTCCGGCACGGCACGCTGAGCCTTTGGTTAATTCCGCTTCCTGGTGGGAAATGAGAGTTAAATTTGCCAGTCCAGACACCTCCAGCTAGTCTCTCATTGGTTCTCGCTATTCCTGTTCATCTTCCGCAGAAATTGCAAACTGGGCCAAACAGGAGGTTAAAGGGACTGACTCTCCAAGTCGGGAGAGTGTTAGTAAAGCGTCTGGAATGTTGCACCCGAGTACCAGGGTACGAAAACTGAGACATATTTGAACACATCTCCCGATCACATGTTTGATCATACTCTAGGTTCCACATGCATGTTTTAGCTGAAGGAAGAATACCTTAAACCTGGATAGTTGAAACCCGTGGAATGGGTACCATGCAATATGACTTCAAAGGGTCTTCATTTGCTCACCGAACCTCTCCAATCCTATCACTGCTGTGTTTATGCCCCTGTACACATGCTTGATTCTCTTTCAGAGACATAGCAATCCATAGGTTTTAAGATACTTACTAGTCAGGTACATTCTTAGGCACTTAATATGCGGTGTTGAGTCCATTTCGTTGAGCAAGGAGTAGCTCTTGTCTATTCCATATTTGGCTTAAGGAACTTTATCTGTGCTCATTTCAATCTCTGGTTTTATGCAGCACCCCAACTCACCTTTACCCTTAAGCAAGCATAAGTTGGTTTTCTAAATTTGAGACCCTGTTCTGTTCTGTAATTCAGTTCCTGTGTAGCCAAGTTTACATTCCGTGTATTACTGATATCTTATGATGTTTCTTTTTCTGTGTGACTTATTTCAGTTAGAATCATCATACCTGAATCCACTCATTGTGCTGCTAAGGGCCTGATGACATAGATTTCATTGCTGAGTGATATTGCTTTGTAAGTAAATACCACAACTTCTTTATCCATTTTTCACTTTCTGCGATGTTGAACTTGTACGGTAAAAGAGGTTCTTGTAAACAGAGGCGTCCCAAACTTTGGGGTGGCTGTGTCTTTTTGATTTTAATTTCCCTAAGCTATAGGACCATAAGTGGAAGTGCCCTAGGCTCTGTTGCTTTGTTTTTTAGATGTTTCAGGAAACACCATACACTTCTCCCGAGTGTCTGTTGGCAATTTACATCCCGCCCATCAGCATAACAAGGCTCCCAGTTCTCCATGGCCTGTCCTGCCTTTCTGGATTTTACACTTTTTTCAGATGACCCTTTTGACCGGGGGGAAGTGAGACTAAATTGTAGTGCAGATTTCCTTTGCAAGCTTGCTTGGTTGGCCAAAAAGGGCTTATGCGTTTTTTCCTGAATATATTCAGGAAAAAACGCATACACCCTTTTTGGCCAAGTGCATCATTGTGGACGTTCTGCCTCTTTTCCTATGCTTTCAATGCAATTCCAGTCTACCTCCTGAAATCGGTTTCCTGCAATTCTGCCCCGCTTTCAAGTCCTCTTGGCAGCCTTACTTCAGTATATTTTTGGACGATAGCTGTCATTTATAACTCTGCAGGTTTGTGAATTACAGTGCCCCTGAGCTCCTTTCTTCAACTCGCTTT
Organism: Globicephala melas; assembly: GCF_963455315.2. Lineage (NCBI taxonomy): Eukaryota > Metazoa > Chordata > Mammalia > Artiodactyla > Delphinidae > Globicephala > Globicephala melas. The sequence continues at coordinate 962,067 of NW_027207238.1, read as the reverse complement.
CTTGTGAGCTGGCCGCAACACCGCAGGATGGCTTCAGGCCCTAATCTGGTTCCGGCACGGCACGCTGAGCCTTTGGTTAATTCCGCTTCCTGGTGGGAAATGAGAGTTAAATTTGCCCGTCCAGACACCTCCAGCTAGTCTCTCATTGGTTCTCGCTATTCCTGTTCATCTTCAGCAGAAATTGCAAACTGGGCCAAACAGGAGGTTAAAGGGACTGACTCTCCAAGTCGGGAGAGTGTTAGTAAAGCGTCTGGAATGTTGCACCCGAGTACCAGGGTACGAAAACTGAGACATATTTGAACACGTCTCCCGATCACATTGTTGATCATACTCTAGGTTCCACATGCATGTTTTAGCTGAAGGAAGAATACCTTAAACCTGGGTAGTTGAAACCCGTGGAATGGGTACCATGCAATATGACTTCAAAGGGTCTTCATTTGCTCACTGAACCTCTCCAATCCTATCACTGCTGCGTTTATGTCCCTGTACACATGCTTGATTCTCTTTCGGAGACATAGCAATCCATAGGTTTTAAGATACTTAAGAGTCAGGTACATTCTTAGGCGTTTAATATGCGGTGTTGAGTCCATTTCGTTGAGCAAGGAGTAGCTCTTGTCTATTCCATATTTGGCTTAAGGAAGTTTATCTGTGCTCATTTCGATCTCTGGTTTTATGCAGCAGCCCAACTCACCTTTCCCCTTAAGCAAGCATAAGTTGGTTTTCTAAATTTGAGACCCTGTTCTGTTCTGTAATTCTGTTCCTGTGTAGCCAAGTTTACATTCCATTTATTACTGATAGCTTATGATGTTTCTTTTTCTGTGTGACTTATTTCAGTTAGAATCATCATACCTGAATCCACTCATTGTGCTGCTAAGGGCCTGATGACATAGATTTCATTGCTGAGTGATATTGCTTTGTAAGTAAATACCACAACTTCTTTATCCATTTTTCACTTTCTGCGATGTTGAACTTGTACTGTAAACGAGGTTCTTGTAAACAGAGGCGTCCCAAACTTTGGGGTGGCTGTGTCTTTTTGATTTTAATTTCCCTAAGCTATAGGACCATAAGTGGAAGTGCCCTAGGCTCTGTTGCTTTGTTTTTTAGATGTTTCAGGAAACACCATACACTTCTCCCGAGTGTCTGTTGGCAATGTACATCCCGCCCATCAGCATAACAAGGCTCCCAGTTTTCCATGGCCTGTCCTGCCTTTCTGGATTTTACACTTTTTTCAGATGGCCCTTTTGACCGGGGGGAAGTGAGACTTCTTTGTAGTGCAGATTTCCTTTGCAAGCTTGCTTGGTTGTCCAAAAAGGGCGTATGCGTTTTTTCCTGAATATATTCAGGAAAAAACGCATACGCCCTTTTTGGCCAAGTGCATCATTGTGGACGTTCTGCCTCTTTTCCTATGCTTTCAATGCAATTCCAGTCTACCTCCTGAAATCGGTTTCCTGCAATTCTGCCCCGCTTTCAAGTCCTCTTGGCAGCCTTACTTCAGTATATTTTCGGACGATAGCTGTCATTTATAACTCTGCAGGTTTGTGAATTACAGTGCCCCTGAGCTCCTTTCTTCAACTCGCTTTCTTGTGACCTGGCCGCAACACTGCAGGATGGCTTCAGGCCTTAATCTGGTTCCGGCACGGCACGCTGAGCCTTTGGTTAACTCCTCTTCCTGGTGGGAAATGAGAGTTAAATTTGCCCGTCCAGACACCTCCAGCTAGTCTCTCATTGGTTCTCGCTATTCCTGTTCATCTTCCGCAGAAATTGCAAACTGGGCAAACAGGAGGTTTAGGGACTGACTCTCCAAGTCGGGAGAATGTTTGTAAAGCGTCTGGAATGTTGCACCGAAGTACCAGGGTACGAAAACTGAGACATATTTGAACACGTCTCCCGATCACATGGTTGATCATACTCTAGGTTCCACATGCATGTTTTAGCTGAAGGAAGAATACCTTAAACCTGGGTAGTTGAAACCCGTGGAATGGGTACCATGCAATATGACTTCAAAGGGTCTTCATTTGCTCACCGAACCTCTCCAATCCTATCACTGCTGCGTTTATGCCCCTGTACACACGCTTGATTCTCTTTTGGAGACATAGCAATCCATAGGTTTTAAGATACTTACTAGTCAAGTACATTCTTAGGCGTTTAATATGGGGTGTTGAGTCCATTTTGTTGAGCAAGCAGTAGCTCTTGTCTATTCCATATTTGGCTTAAGGAACTTTATCTGTGCTCATTTCAATCTCTGGTTTTATGCAGCACCCCAACTCACCTTTCCCCTTAAGCAAGCATAAGTTGGTTTTCTAAATTTGAGACCCTGTTCTGTTTTGGAATTCAGTTCCTGTGTAGCCAAGTTTACATTCCGTGTATTACTGATATCTTATGATGATGCTTTTTCTGTGTGACTTACTTCAGTTAGAATCAACGTACCTGAATCCACTCATTATGCTGCTAAGGGCCTGATGACATAGATTTCATTGCTGAGTGATACTGCATTGTACGTAAGTACCACAAGTTGTTTATCCATTTTTCACTTTCTGTGATATTGAACTTGTACGGTAAACGAGGTTCTTGTAAACAGAGGTGTCGCAAACTTTGGGGTGGCTGTGTCTTTTTGATTTTAATTTCCCTAAGCTATAGGACCATAAGTGGAAGTGCCCTAGGCTCTGTTGCTTTGTATTTTAGATGTTTCAGGAAACACCATACACTTCTCCCCAGTGGCTGTTGGCAATTTACATCCCGCCCATCAGCATAACAAGGTTCCCAGTTCTCCATGGCCTGTCCTGCCTTTCTGGATTTTACACTTTTTTCAGATGGCCCTTTTGACCGGGGGGAAGTGAGACTTCATTGTAGTGCAGATTTCCTTTGCAAGCTTGCTTGGTTGGCCAAGAAGTGCGTATACGTTTTTTCCTGAATATATTCAGGAAAAAACGCATACGCCCTTTTTGGCCAAGTGCATTCTTGTGGACCTTCTGCCTCTTTTCCTATGCTTTCAATGCAATTCCAGTCTACATCCTGAAATCGGTTTCCTGCAATTCTGCCCCGCTTCAACTCCTTTTGGCAGCCTTACTTCAGTATACTTTTGGACGATAGCTGTCATTTATAACTCTGCAGGTTTGTGAATTACAGTGTCCCTGAGCTCCTTTCTTCAACTCGCTTTCTTGTGAGCTGGCCGCAACACCGCAGGATGGCTTCAGGCCCTAATCTGGATCCGGCACGGCACGCTGAGCCTTTGGTTAATTCCTCTTCCTGGTGGGAAATGAGAGTTAAATTTGTCCGTCCAGACACCTCCAGCTAGTCTCTCATTGGTTCTCCCTATTCCTGTTCATCTTCCGCAGAAATTGCAAACTGGGCCAAACAGGAGGTTAAAGGGACTGACTCTCCAAGTCGGGAGAGTGTTAGTAAAGCGTCTGGAATGTTGCACACGAGTACCAGGGGAGGAAAACTGAGACATATTTGAACACGTCTCCCGATCACATGGTTGATCATACTCTAGGTTCCACATGCATGTTTTAGCTGAAGGAAGAATACCTTAAACCTGGGTAGTTGAAACCCGTGGAATGGGTACCATGCAATATGACTTCAAAGGGTCTTCATTTGCTCACCGAACCTCTCCAATCCTATCACTGCTGCGTTTATGCCCCTGTACACACGCTTGATTCTCTTTCAGACATAGCCATCCATATGTTTTAAGATTCTTACTAGTCAGGTATATTCTTAGGCGTTTAATATGGGGTGTTGAGTCCATTTCGTTGAGCAAGGAGTAGCTCTTGTCTATTCCATATTTGGCTTAAGGAACTTTATCTGTGCTCATTTCAATCTCTGGTTTTATGCAGCACCCCAACTCACCTTTACCCTTAAGCAAGCATAAGTTGGTTTTCTAAATTGGAGACCCTGTTCTGTTCTGTAATTCAGTTCCTGTGTAGCCAAGTTTACATTCCGTGTATTACTGATATCTTATGATGTTTCTTTTTCTGTGTGTCTTATTTCAGTTAGAATCATCATACCTGAATCCACTCATTGTGCTGCTAAGGGCCTGATGACATAGATTTCATTGCTGAGTTATATTGCCTTGTATGTAAGTACCACAACTTCTTTATCCATTTTTCACTTTCTGCGATATTGAACTTGTACCGTAAACGAGGTTCTTGTAAACAGAGCCGTCCCAAACTTTCGGGTGGCTGTGTCTTTTTAATTTTAATTTCCCTAATCTATAGGACCATAAGTGGAAGTGCCCTAGGCTCTGTTGCTTTGTTTTTTAGATGTTTCAGGAAACACCATACACTTCTCCAGAGTGGCTGTTGGCTATTTACATCCCGCCCATCAGCATAAGAAGGCTCCCAGTTCTGCATGCCCTGTCGTGCTTTTATGGATTTTACACTTTTTTCAGATGGCCCTTTTGACCAGGTGGAAGTGAGACTTCATTGTAGTGCACATTTCCTTTGCAAGCTTGCTTGGTTGGCCAAAAAATGTGTATGCGTTTTTTCCTGAATATATTCAGGAAAAAACACATACGCCCTTTTTGGCCAAGTGCATCATTGTCGAGGTTCTGACTCTCTTCATATGTTTTCAATGCAATTCCAGTCTACCTCCTGAAATCGGTTTCCTGCAATTCTGCCTTGCTTTCAATGTCTCTTCATAGCCTTACCTCAATATATTTTTTGAAAATAGTTGGCCTTTATAACTCTGCAGGTTTTTGAATTGCGGTGGCCCTTAGCCCCACTTTTCAGCTCTTATTTTTGTGGTCTTGCCCCATAACCACAGGATTCCTTGAAGCCCTATTTTTCTTCTGGGGCACCTTGCTGTGCCTTTGGTTAATTCTTCTTACTGATGTGGCATTAGAGTGACATGTGCCCATTGAAACCGCTACAGCTTGTTTCTCACTGGTTCCCCCTATTCCCATTCATCCTCCACACTAACTGCAGACTGTGCGATACCAGAACTTAAAGGCATTGACTCCATGTGGGGATGTTGTTAGTAAAGCGGCTGGAATGTCGATCCGCAGCCCCAGGAGAGGAAAAATGAGGTGCGTTTTAGAAACCTTTCCCGATCATATGGTATACCAGTCGCTGGGTTTCCCAAGCATGGTTTAGCTGTAGGAAGATTCCCTTCAACCTGGAGTGTTGGGACCCTTGGACTGAGTAGCATGAAGTATTGCATTAAACTTTCGGCAGTTGCTCACCAAAGCTCACCAATCCTCTCAGCCCCAAGTGTCCAGCCTTATGTCTTATCCAGCTGTGGGTTTATATGTGGTCAATCCAGGTTGCATCACATCCCCTGAGCGAATTTTGTAAGAATTTTTCTCCCTTTCATTGTTTCAGCGTTTTCTTTTTAAAATTTATTTCTATAATGGGGTTTAGCTCATTTTCACTGCTGTGTTTGTGCCGCTCTGCACACACTTGATTCCCTTATGGAGATATATCAATACATGGGTTTTAAGATTCTTATTACTCAGATATATTTCTCTGCGGTGTATAGGGTGTGTTGAGGCCAGTTCATTGAGCAAGGTGTAGATCTTGTCTAATACCTATTTGGTTTATTGAACGGTATCTGTGCTAATTTCAAACTCTGGTTTTATGCATCACCCCACCTCTCCTTTCCCCTTAAGCTGACATAAGTGTGTTTTCTAAATGTGAGACACTGTTCTGTTCTGTAATTCATTTCTTGTGCAGCCATATTTACCCTCCCTCTATAAGTGATATCTTATGATATGTTTCTTTTTCTGTTTGACTTATTTCAAGTAGTATTATCGGACCTAAATCCACTCTTTATCCTTCTACTAGCCTTATTACATTGATTTCATGGTGAAGAGATATTCCATTGTACATAAGTACCACATCTTCTTTATCCATTGTTCTCTTTCCTGGGATATTTAAGGTGTACTGAAGTTGAGGTTCTTGTAAACAGAGTAGCCCTAAACTGTGGTGTGCTTGTGTCTTGTTGATTTTTAGACTTCCCTAGATATACTCCCATGATTGGAAGTGTCCTATGCTCTGTCGCTCTGTTTTTTAGATGATTTAGGAACCACCATACACTTCTCCAGAGTGGCTCTCGGCAGTTCACACACTGCCCATCAGCGTATAAAGGCTCCCTGTTCTCCATGACCTGTCCTGCCTTTCTGGATTTTACACTTTTTTAGGATGGCCCTTTTGACCGGTGGGAAGTGAGACTTCTTTGTTGTGCACATTTGCATTGCTTACTTGCTTCGTTGCCCATAAAGTGCGTATGCGTTTTTTCCTGGATATAATCAGGAAAAAACGCATACGCCCTTTTGGGCCAACTGCATCATTGTCGAAATTCTGCCGCTTTTCATGTGCATTAAAGACGAGTCCAATCTATCTCTTGAAATCTGTTTCTTGCAATTCTGTCTTGCATTCAGATCCTCTTCTTTGCCTTACCTCAACATATTTTTGGACATTAGTTTTCATTTATAACTCTGCAGGTTTGTGAATTGCAGTGACCCTGAGCTCCATTTTTTAAGTTGCTCTTTTGTGAACTGTCCTCAAACCCGCAGGATTGCTTCAGGCCCTATTTTGGCTCCGGCGAGGCAGGCTGAGCCTTTCTTTAATTCTTATTCTTAATGGGAAATTAGAGTGATATGTGCCCGTCCAAACCCCTACAACTATTCTCTCATTGGTTCCCCCTCTTCCCGTTCATCCTCCTCACAATTTGCAAAATGTGTGAAACAGAAGTTTAAATGTGCTGATTCTCCAAGTGGGGAGATTCTAAGTAACATGGCTGGAATGGTGAACAGGAGCACCAGGAGAGGATAAATGAGGTGCATTTTAGACACATCTCCCGATCACATGGTGTACAGTCCTCTGGGTTTTCCATGCATGTTTTAGCTGTAGGAAGATCCCTTGAACCTGCAGATTTGGGACCCATTGAATGGGTACCAGGTAGTATTACTTTAAAGGGTGTGCATTTCCTCACCCAACCTCACATTTCTCTTAGCGCAAACAGTTTCCAGCCTTATGTCTCATCCTGCTGTGGGTCTAGATGTGTTCAATCCATGTTGCATCACCGTCCCTGAGGAAAAGTTGTAAGAGGTTTTCTCTGTCTCTCTGTCGTTTATTTTTTTCAATTTATTACTATATTGGTTACAGCTGATTTTCAAAGCTCTGTTTCTTGCTGCTGTACATCCACTTGATTCACGTACAGAGAGTCATCAATAAATTCTTTTTCAGATTCTTACCAGTCGTATATATTCTTTTCCGGTGACTTGAGTGTGCTGAGTGCAGTTCTTTTAGCTACCGTGTAGGCCTTGTTGATTATCAGTTTGGTATTTGGAATGGTATCTTTGCTAATTTCAACCTCCTGGATGATGCCTCACCCCTCCCCACCTTTCCCGTTTAGCAGCCTTATGCGTGTTTTCTACATATTTGACTATGTTTTTGTTTTGTAATTTATTTCATGTGTAGCCATTTTGGATTCCACCTTTAAGTGATATCTTATGATATGTGTCTTTTTCTTTTTGAATTCTGTCACTTAGAATGATCATACGTAACTCCTCCGGAGTTGTTACAACTGGCCATATTTCATTGATTTCCAGGCTGAATAATATTCCACTCTACCTAAGTACCACATCTCTATCCATTTTTTCCCTCCAGAGACATTTAAGTTATATCCTAGTCGAGGATCTTTTAAACAGAGAGGGGGTAAACATTGGGGTGCCTGTGTCCTCTCGATTTTTGTTTTTCCCAAGATATACGCCCATGAGTGCAAGTGCCCTATGCTCTGTAGCTCATTTTTTAGATGCTTTAGTAAACACAATACACTTCTCCAGAATGGCCGTTGGCAATATACATTTCCACTATAAGTCTCACAGGGCTCCCTCTTCTCGTTGCCCTGTCCTGCATTTCTGTTGTTTACGCTTTATGAGGATGGCTCTTCTGACTGATGCGAAGTGATATCTTTTGTAGTATTGACTTCCAGTGCCCACCTGTTTGGTTGGCTAAAAAAGTGTATGCCCTTTTCTTGAATATATACAGAAAAAAACGCATACACCCTTTTTGGCCAACTGCAATGTTGGCAATGTTGGCAATGTTCAGCTCCTTTTCTTGTGCTTAATGGCGAGTCCTTTCTACCTCCTCAAATCCCTTTCCTGCCATTCTCCCTTGCTTACAAGTCCTTTTCTCTGACTTTCCTCAAGACATTTTTCAGTGATGGATATTTTCAACTCTGCAGTTTTGTGAATTTTACTGCCCCTGAGTTCCATTGTTCAACTTGTGTTTATGGGAACTGGCCACAAAGCAGCGGGATTTCCTCAAGCCCTATACTGTTTCCATGGGCAACCCTAGCCTTTGGTCAATTCGTCTTCCTGATTGGAAATTAGAGTGACATGTGCCTGTCTGAACACCTAGGACTTGTCTCTCATTGTTCCTCATCCTTCCGCTTCATCCTCTGGACAAATTCCAAACTGTACGCAACAGGATGTTGACAGTGCTGACATCTCCAAGTGGGGAGACTGTTAGTAAAGACGCTGGAGGGGTGAACCCGAGCACCAGGAGATGAGGAGATGAGATGCCTTTTCCAAACTCTTCCCGATCAGACGGTATACCATCCTCTGGGTGTGACAGACATGTTTTAGCAGTAGGAAGAGTCCCATTCATGTAAGGAGAACACCAGGGCTTTTTCAAAATCAGTGTCTCCCCGAAACCCAAACTGGGGAAGTTTTTAAGCTACGGCTACACATATGTTCATTAAGGGCCTTGGGAAGTAGGCAGAGTCCAAACTTTAGATGATTGAAGTCTTCAGGGTCAGAAGCACTCACCACCAGCTTCCCTTAGGCTACACTTTAACTATCATTGATAGATGATGTCAATAAAAATATCTATTCTTTTTCAGATTATTTCCCCTTATAGGTTATTGCAAAATGTTGAGTGTAGTTCCCTGTGCTATACAGTAGTTCCTTGTTGATGATCTATTTTATACATAGCAGTGTGTATGTGTTAATTCCAAACTGTTAATTTATCCCTCCTCCCACCTTTCCCCTTTGGTAATAATAAATTATAAGATTTTATACTTCTCAGAAATGGGGGAGCTGAAAGAGAGGTATCATTTTCAATGGAAAAGCATTTAAAACAAGATTGAAGGTTTAACCAAGATTATTAGATGTACATCCTTGGAAAGAAATCACTTCGTTTCTCTAATATTGACCTGACGAATAAGACAAACCTTTTCACTGAACTTGCTTATAAAAAGTGATGGAAATATCAAATGGAAGTGTTAGAAACATCTTATTTTACCCGAGCCTTATACACTGTTCTATGTTAACTACAGTTTGGCTCACACATCTGTTCATTGAGGTTACAATAGTCTCAATTTCTGTTACTGATCCTCCAGAGTGGACCCCAACAAGTGTCCCCCTGCCCAGTGTCATTGGGGCCAACAGATCGAGACTGAGTTTGGTTCACAAGCAAAGGAAACTTTATATTTTGATCAGAGAATGGAGAGGTGAGAGCATGCACTACCCCGTGGGCTGTGGGCTGGGCTGCTGTGTAGAGATCCTGTCAGAGTCAGTGGGAGGGAGGGAGGCGGCAGAGCTCTCGAGGGCCGGGTTGGCTGTAGCTCAGGCTCTATATCGTGGAGTCTGCACTGGGCCCCAGGAGCTGAGGTGTCGACCCAGCCATTCTGCACTAGGAAATCTGGTCTGAAGTGCCGGGTGTGGAACCTCTGCATGCGGGACCCTAGGAGCACGTGAAATTAGACAAAGCACAAAGGATAAAAAAGGTTAGACTTGACTTTATTGCCCAGATTCTATTTTTATCTCCCAGGGATTTTTAATGGGCTTTGCTGGGGACAAACCCCTCCTCTGCCTTTTGTCCCGTTCCTCATTCTTGGAGTGCTGAGGGTGCAGACCCTTCTTCTGTAACTGCTGAGTGCTGAGTTGGGAGCCCTCATACCCTGGGGCGAGGGTCAGAGCTTCTCCCCAGCAGCCTCCCGGTGACGTTGATTGTCCCCAGGACCCCTGCCTCCCTGCTCGTCCACCTGAGCACCAGCATTGGAAGTGTTATAGATTCTAATGACCTTTAAGGGTCCAGGAAAGAGATGTGCAGAGACGCTGTGGGGGCCGGTTTCACCCCGCCCCACATTTGTTCGGCCACCTTAGGCTGACCGTTTCTGCCAGCCTAGATGCTCTGACCAGTAGTCTGCGCTTTCTTCAATTAGGCCCCTGAATTAACGTACAAACAGCACCAGGTGTCAGAGCCCTGCCCGCTCAACTCCCAGACAGTCCAGGGTCAGTGGTGATAAGGACCATGATGGCTACTGAGTCAACAGCCTTTGGAAGTAAACAGGAGTCCAGCCGGTCTTATTGGCCACCATCATCACGGTGTCTGTAGGCTTTTCTATGGTGACAGTGTGATATACGGTTCCCCCGCCAAGATTATTAGCTCCCCTCTGGGTGCAGTAAGTCCTGCAAGCAGTAGTCTACTCTTTTGGGACACACTCTTGTTGTTTTATGAGAGAAACTCCAGGTCAAGTGATGTTCACACGAGTCGTCATGGTGCCCTGTTGCCCCCGGTTATCTCTCTGGATGTTGGAGTTGGAGGGTCTCCTCACTCGAGGTCGGTGTGCCCACGGAGCGAACCCTGCAACTTCAGGGCATGGTTGGTGGTTAGGATCACCACGTGGGGTCCTTTTCCCGTAGGAGGGAGGTGGCCTTTTGGGCTGCTGATTTCCAGGTTTTTAGATACCGCCAGTATCTTGGCCAGATGTGGCAGTGGGCCAAGCTCCTTAGTGACCGTAGTTTATCCTACCTGGATGGCATTCTTGCATTGTTCCATTTCAAGTGGTCCCAGTTTTTGCACTAATTCTCCAATGGCGATTCACCTTTCACCGGGAATGTAAAGGTCAAAGGGTTTATCTAAATTAGGGAGTTCCAGGGCAAGGGTCTGAATTGACTGCTCTTTCCATTCTTGAAAGGCCACTTCTGGATTCTATTCAAAAGGATCATCATCTTTTCCTTTCAGTGTTTCATATAGAGGCCCAGCTAGTAGACTGTAGTTAGGGATCCAGAAGCAGCAAACCCTGGCCTCCGCAGGAACCCCTAAGCTGTCTTCTAGTTTTAGAAAGGGGTAAGGCTGAAAATGGTTTCTTCCCTTTCCTGGGATGGGCTTCTCTGACCTTGTGTGAGAATGAAGCCCAGGCAGGTCACCGCAGTCTGTGATATTTGAGCTTTTTCTTGGACAACTTCTATCCTTTATTGGCTTGGTAGTTCAGAGGCCTCCTTAGTAGGGCTGGCGATCAGAATGTCGTCTGCATATTGAAGGAGGGTTTCCTTTTCCAGAGGTAGAACTTTTAGGTCTTTAGCTAAGCTTTCCCCAAAGACGGTGTGGGAATTTTTGCACCCTTGGGGCCAGACGGCCCGGAAGTATTGTTTTAGTTGTATGTTGAGTCCTGCCACTCACAAGCCAAAATTTCTTGTGACTCTGGGACTAATGGAATACAAAAGAAGGCATCATTGAAGACTAATACAGAATACCATGTCCTGGTGGTTGGTAGAATGACCAGCAGGGTGTAGGAATTAGGAGCAACTGGAGGTATATCCTCGGTGGCTTCACTGACTGTCCTGACATCCTTTACCAGGTCCCCAGCAGCCCATGGGGCTCTCGTGGTCAGACCAATCGCAGAATATGGAGCTCACCTGGGCAGGTACCCCACCCCCACCCCAGCCCACGGGGCTCTTGTGATCAGGCCCCTCCCAGGATACAGAGCTACCCTTGCAGGTACCGTGGCAGGGCTGGGCACACAGGAACCGTGCACATAGCCCTCATTGCAGAGCACCCCCAGTTCACCTGTCGCTCAGAGCTGACACAGAGCACCTCAGAGCAGGACTTGAACTAACAAACAGCAGCTGCGACAGGTCTGTGACCCTGGGCATCACTCCATGAGGCCTCCCTCCACCTGGTCTTCCAGAGACTTCCACTGCACCCGGGGCACCAGGCCTCTGTCTCCAACCACCACCCACCCCTCCTCTCCCTGACTCCTGGGTTCCTCTCATTAGGAGAGGGTTTTCTTGAAGTTGTCTCCCACTCATGGGCCAGATAAAATGATTAGAAAACAAGCCAAAGCTGCAGTCCCTTGTCTATCCTGACTCTCAGGAGCCCACACCTGTTCCTTGGACCTGGCCGGTTCAGCAAGTTCCATTTTCTGCAACTGTGAGCCCCTGAGGGGTGATGATTGGCTGACCTGGGCAGCCTTACCGTGCCGGCCAGCCCTCCCCAGGTGTGCCTGGGTTGAGATCAATATAAATACCACTCCAGGCAGCAAGAGCCCCTGCAGCCGTGCCTGACGCCATTTTCTCTGCCCTGTCAGCAGTCTCGGGGCTGGGCTGGTGGGAGGGAGTGAGAGGCCACGGCTTTGTGGGTGGCCCAGTGTGAGTGGGGCTCTGCTGGACTTTCTGCAGCAGTTGCCAGGTTGCCACCTGCTAAAGAAGAGGATGTGTCACCCATACCTGCTGCTGGAATTTCTCCCTGGGCAGAGGTGAGGAAGGAAAAAAGCAGTGGGGGCAGGGACAGGACGGGTATCTCAGGCAGGGAAATGGAAATCTTCCAGAAGAGCACCCAGGGCCAGGACCATCCTGGCTGGCCTGCAGGCACCAAGTCGGCCGGCATGCTGTCACTCGTGTGGCTCTATGGCCCTTCCTCTAGGCTTTCAAGTCCTTGTATATATTCAGGTGTTTTACCTGGGACGGGTGGGAATAGTTCAGCAGCAACTGGCCTGGGGCTCAGCTCACGTTTACTCACAGATGCCTCGGCACGGTGTCCCAGCTTTGCAATGAGGACGCTTGTTGCGTGGGGGCTGCTGGCTGAATGGGAGACGATTCCCCACCACTGACCAACTTCAGAATTGTTTACAACTGGAGCAAGTACCCTGATACGGTTTTCCTCTGTGTAACTGGTGGGTTCTGTGTTTTTTTCTCTTTTTCGTTTTTGGTTCAAGGTAGATTTTATTCCTCTTTTTTGTATTTACAGATATAAGCATGGAAATAATTTATTCATATAAATACATGTATGTGCAGGGAATAATTGTTTTTTCTGTTTTATTTTTTAAATTTTATTTCTTTTTAATTTTGAATTTTATTTTATATTTTTATACAGCAGGTTCTTATTGGTTATCTATTTTATACATATAAATGTATACATGCCAATCCCAGTCTCTCAACTCCTCCCACCACCACCCCCCCAACAGCTTTCCCCCCTTGTTGTCCATACGTTTGTTGTCTACATCTGTTGCTCTATTTATGCCTTGCAAAATGGTTAATCTGTACAGTTTTTCTAGGTTCCACATATATGCATGAATATACAAGATTTGTTTTTCTCTTTCTGACTTACTTCACTCTGTATGACAGTCTCTAGATCCATCGACGTCTCTACAAATGACCCAATTTCATTCCTTTTCATGGCTTAGTAATATTCCATTTTATATATGTACCACAGCTTTATGCATTCGTCTGTCTGTGGGCATTTAGGTTGCTTCCATTACCTCGATATTGTAAATAGTGATGCAATGAGCATTGCGGTGAATGACTCTTTTTGATTTATGGTTTTGTCTGGGTATATGTCCAGTACTGGGATTGCTGTATCATATGGTAATTCTATTGTTAGTTTCTTAAGAAATTCCATATTGTTCTCCATAATGACTGTATCAATTTATATTCCCAACAATAGTGGAAGAGGGTTCCTTTTCTCCACACCCTTTCCAGCATTTTTTGTTTGTAGATTTTCTATGATGCTTATTCTACCAGGTGTGAGGTGATACCTCATTGTTGAATCCATTTCGTTGAGCAAGGGGTAGGCCTTGTCTATTACATATTTGGCTTATGGAACGGTATCTGTGCTAATTTCAAACTCTGCTTTTATGCAGCACCCCAACTCACCTTCCCCCTTAAGCAAGCATAAGTTGGTTTTCTAAATTTGAGACCCTGTTCTGTTTTGGAATTCAGTTCATGTGTAGCCAAGTTCACATTCCGTGTATTAGTGATACCTTATGATGTTTCTTTTTCTGTGTGACTTATTTCACTTAGAATCATCGTGCCTCAATCCACTCATTATGCTGGTACGGGCCTGGTGACATAGATTTCATTGCTGAGTGGTATTCTGTTGTACATAAGTACCGCAACTTCTTTATCCATTATTTGCTCTCTGGGATATTTAACTTGTGCCGCAGAAGAGATTCCTGTAAAAAGAGCCGTCCCAAATTTTGGGGTGGCTGTGTCTTTTTGATTTTAATGTCCCTAAGCTATAGGACCATAAGTGGAAGTGCCCTAGGCTCTGTTGCTTTGTTTTTTAGATGTTTCAGGAAACACCATACACTTCTACAGAGCGGCTATTGGGAATTTACATCCCGCCCATCAGCATAACAAGGCTCCCAGTTCTCCGTGGCCTGTTCTGCCTTTCTGGATTTTACACTTTTTTCAGATGGCCCTTTTGACCGGGGGGAAGTGAGACTTCATTGTAGTGCAGATTTCCTTTGCAAGCTTGCTTGGTTGGCCAAAAAGGGCGTATGCGTTTTTTCCTGAATATATTCAGGAAAAAACACATACGCCCTTTTTGACCAAGTGCATCATTGTCGAAGTTCTTCCTCTTTTCCTGTGTTTTAAATGCAATCCAATTCCGATTCCTCCTGAAATCGGTTTCCTGCAATTCTGCCCCGCATTCAAGTCCTCTTGGCAGCCCTACTTCAGTATATTTTCGGACAATAGCTGTCATTTATAAATCTGCAGGTTTGTGAATTACAGTGCCCCTGAGCTCCTTTCTTCAACTCGCTTTCTTTTGAGCTGGCCACAACACCGCAGGATTGCTTCAGGCCCTAATCTGGTTCCGGCACGGCATGCTGAGCCTTTGGTTTATTCCTCTTCCCTGTGGGAAATGAGAGTTAAATTTGCCCGTCCAGACACCTCCAGCTAGTCTCTCATTGGTTCTCCCTATTCCTGTTCATCTTCCGCAGAAATTGCAAACTGAGCCAAACAGGAGGTTAAAGGGACTGACTCTCCAAGTCGGGAGAGTGTTAGTAAAGTGTCTGGAATGTTGCACCCGAGTACCAGGGAACGAAAAGTGAGACACATTTGAACACGTTTCTCGATCACACGGTGGATCATACTCTGGGTTCCACATGCATGTTTTAGCTAAAGGAAGAATCCCTTAAACCTGGAGAGTTGAGACCCATGGAATGGGTACCATGCAATATGACTTCAAAGGGTCTGCATTTGCTCACCGAACCTCACCAATCTTATGAGCCCCAAGTGTCCAGCCTTATGTGTCACCCAGCTCTGGGTGTAGATATGGTAAATGCAGGTTGCATCAGAAGCCTTGAATGAATTACTTAAGTATTGCTCTCTATTTCACTGTCATTGTGTTTTGTTTAAGAAATTTATTTTTAATATGGGATTTAGCTGATTTTCACTGCTTTAATGCCGCTGTACACACTCTTGATTCTCTTACAAAGATATATAAATCCATTGCTTTTATGATTCTTACTAGGCAGGTATATTCCTAGGCGTTGAATATGGGGTGTTGAGTCCATTTCGTTGAGCAAGGAGTAGCTCTTGTCTATTCCATATTTGCCTTATAGAACGTTATCTGTGCTCATTTCAATCTCTGGTTTTATGCAGCACCCCAACTCACCTTTCCCCTTAAGCAAGCATAAGTTGGTTTTCTAAATTTGAGACCCTGTTCTGTTTTGGAATTCAGTTCCTGTGTAGCCAAGTTTACATTCCGTGTATTAGTGATATCTTATGATGTTTCTTTTTCTGTGTGACTTATTTCAGTTAGAATCATCATACCTGAATCCACTCATTGTGCTGCTAAGGGCCTGATGACATAGATTTCATTGCTGAGTGATATTGCTTTGTAAGTAAATACCACAACTTCTTTATCCATTTTTCACTTTCTGCGATGTTGAACGTGTACGGTAAACGAGGTTCTTGTAAACAGAGGCGTCCCAAACTTTGGGGTGGCTGTGTCTTTTTGATTTTAATTTCCCTAAGCTATAGGACCATAAGTGGAAGTGCCCTAGGCTCTGTTGCTTTGTTTTTTAGATGTTTCAGGAAACACCATACACTTCTCCCGAGTGTCTGTTGGCAATTTACATCCCGCCCATCAGCATAACAAGGCTCCCAGTTCTCCATGGCCTGTCCTGCCTTTCTGGATTTTACACTTTTTTCAGATGGCCCTTTTGACCGGGGGGAAGTGAGACTTCATTGTAGTGCAGATTTCCTTTGCAAGCTTGCTTGGTTGGCCAAAAAGGGCGTATGCGTTTTTTCCTGAATATATTCAGGAAAAAACGCATACGCCCTTTTTGGCCAAGTGCATCATTGTGGACGTTCTGCCTCTTTTCCTATGCTTTCAATGCAATTCCAGTCTACCTCCTGAAATCGGTTTCCTGCAATTCTGCCCCGCTTTCAAGTCCTCTTGGCAGCCTTACTTCAGTATATTTTTGGACGATAGCTGTCATTTATAACTCTGCAGGTTTGTGAATTACAGTGCCCCTGAGCTCCTTTCTTCAACTCGCTTTCTTGTGAGTTGGCCGCAACACCGCAGGATGGTTTCAGGCCCTAACTGGTTCCGGCACGGCACGCTGAGCCTTTGGTTAATTCCTCTTCCTGGTGGGAAATGAGAGTTAAATTTGCCCGTCCAGACACCTCCAGCTAGTCTCTCATTTGTTCTCGTTATTCCTGTTCATCTTCCGCAGAAATTGCAAACTGGGCCAAACAGGAGGTTAAAGGCGCTGGCTCTCCAAGTGGGGAGAGTGTTAGTAAAGCGTCTGGAATGTTGCACCCGAGTACCAGGGGAGGAAAACTGAGACATATTTGAACACGTCTCCTGTTCACACGGTTGATCATACTCTGGGTTCCACATGCATGTTTTAGCTGAAGGAAGAATACTTTAAACCTGGGTAGTTGAAACCCGTGGAATGGGTACCATGAAATATGACTTCAAAGGGTCTTCATTTTCTCACCGAACCTCTCCAATCCTATCACTGCTGCGTTTATGCCCCTGTACACATGCTTGATTCTCTTTCGGAGACATAGCAATCCATAGGTTTTAAGATACTTACTAGTCAGGTACATTCTTAGGCGTTTAATATGGGGTCTTGAGTCCATTTCGTTGAGCAAGGAGTAGCTCTTGTCTATTCCATATTTGGCTTAAGGAACTTTATCTGTGCTCATTTCAATCTCTGGTTTTATGCAGCACCCCAACTCACCTTTCCCCTTAAGCAAGCATAAGTTGGTTTTCTAAATTTGAGACCCTGTTCTGTTTTGGAATTCAGTTCCTGTGTAGCCAAGTTTACATTCCGTGTATTAGTGATAACTTATGATGTTTCTTTTTCTGTGTGACTTATTTCAGTTACAATCATCGTACCTGAATCCACTCATTATGCTGCTACGGGCCTGATGACATAGATTTCATTGCTGAGTGATACTGCATTGTACGTAAGTACCACAAGTTCTTTATCCATTTTTCACTTTCTGTGATATTGAACTTGTACGGTAAACGAGGTTCTTGTAAACAGAGGCGTCCCAAACTTTGGGGTGGCTGTGTCTTTTTGATTTTAATTTCCCTAAGCTATAGGACCATAAGTGGAAGTGCCCTAGGCTCTGTTGCTTTGTTTTTTGGATGTTTCAGGAAACACCATACACTTCTCCCGAGTGTCTGTTGGCAATTTACATCCCGCCCATCAGCATAACAAGGCTCCCAGTTCTCCATGGCCTGTCCTGCCTTTCTGAATATATTCAGGAAAAAACGCATACGCCCTTTTTGGCCAAGTGCATACTTGTGGACGTTCTGCCTCTTTTCCTATGCTTTCAATGCAATTCCAGTCTACCTCCTGAAATCGGTTTCCTGCAATTCTGCCCCACTTTCAAGTCCTCTTGGCAGCCTTACTTCAGTATATTTTTGGACGATAGCTGTCATTTATAACTCTGCAGGTTTGTGAATTACAGTGCCCCTGAGCTCCTTTCTTCAACTCGCTTTCTTTTGAGCTGGCCGCAACACCGCAGGATGGCTTCAGGCCCTAATCTGGTTCCGGCACGGCACGCTGAGCCTTTGGTTATTTCCTCTTCCTGGTGGGAAATGAGAGTTAAATTTGCCCGTCCAGACACCTCCAGCTAGTCTCTCATTGGTTCTCCCTATTCCTGTTCATCTTCCACAGAAATTGCAAACTGGGCTAAACAGGAGGTTAAAGGCTGACTCTCCAAGTGGGGAGAGTGTTAGTAAAGCGTCTGGAATGTTGCACCCGAGTACCAGGGGAGGAAAACTGAGACATACTTGAACAGGTCTCCCGTTCACACGGTTGATCATACTCTGGGTTCCACATGCATGTTTTAGCTGAAGGAAGAATACCTTAAACGTGGGTAGTTGAAACCCGTGGAATGGGTACCATGCAATATGACTTCAAAGGGTCTTCATTTGCTCACCGAACCTCTCCAATCCTATCACTGCTGCGTTTATGCCCCTGTACACACGCTTGATTCTCTTTTGGAGACATAGCAATCCATAGGTTTTAAGATACTTACTAGTCAGGTACATTCTTAGGCGTTTAATATGCGGTGTTGAGTCCATTTCGTTGAGCAAGGAGTAGCTCTTGTCTATTCCATATTTGGCTTAAGGAACTTTATCTGTGCTCATTTCAATCTCTGGTTTTATGCAGAACCCCAACTCACCTTTCCCCTTAAGCAAGCATAAGTTGGTTTTCTAAATTTGAGACCCTGTTCTGTTTTGGAATTCAGTTCCTGTGTAGCCAAGTTTACATTCCGTGTATTAGTGATATCTTATGATGTTTCTTTTTCTGTGTGACTTATTTCAGTTAGAATCATCGTACCTGAATCCACTCATTATGCTGCTACGGGCCTGATGACATAGATTTCATTGCTGAGTGATACTGCATTGTACGTAAGTACCACAAGTTCTTTATCCATTTTTCACTTTCTGCGATGTTGAACTTGTACTGTAAACGAGGTTCTTGTAAACAGAGGCGTCCCAAACTTTGGGGTGGCTGTGTCTTTTTGATTTTAATTTCCCTAAGCTATAGGACCATAAGTGGAAGTGCCCTAGGCTCTGTTGCTTTGTTTTCTGGATATTTCAGGAAACACCATACACTTCTCCCGAGTGTCTGTTGGCAATTTACATCCCGCCCATCAGCATAACAAGGCTCCCAGTTCTCCATGGCCTGTCCTGCCTTTCTGGATTTTACACTTTTTTCAGATGGCCCTTATGACCGGGGGGAAGTGAGACTTCATTGTAGTGCAGATTTCCTTTGCAAGCTTGCTTGGTTGGCCAAAAAGTGCGTATGCGTTGTTTCCTGAATATATTCAGGAAAAAACGCATACGCCCTTTTTGGCCAAGTGCATCATTGTGGACGTGCTGCCTCTTTTCCTATGCTTTCAATGCAATTCCAGTCTACCTCCTGAAATCGGTTTCCTGCAATTCTGCCCCGCTTTCAAGTCCTCTTGCCAGCCTTACTTCAGTATATTTTTGGACGATAGCTGTCATTTATAACTCTGCAGGTTTGTGAATTACAGTACCCCTGAGCTCCTTTCTTCAACTCGCTTTCTTGTGAGCTGGCCGCAACACCGCAGGATGGCTTCAGGCCCTAATCTGGTTCCGGGACGGCACGCTGAGCCTTTCGTTAATTCCTCTTCCTGGTGGGAAATGAGAGTTAAATTTGCCCGTCCAGACACCTCCAGCTAGTCTCTCATTGGTTCTCGCTATTCCTGTTCATCTTCCGCAGAAATTGCAAACTGGGCCAAACAGGAGGTTAAAGGCGCTGACTCTCCAAGTGGGGAGAGTGTTAGTAAAGCGTCTGGAATGTTGCACCCGAGTACCAGGGGAGGAAAACTGAGACATATTTGAACACGTCTCCTGTTCACACGGTTGATCATACTCTGGGTTCCACATGCATGTTTTAGCTGAAGGAAGAATACCTTAAACCTGGGTAGTTGAAACCCGTGGAATGGGTACCATGCAATATGACTTCAAAGGGTCTTCATTTGCTCACCGAACCTCTCCAATCCTATCACTGCTGCGTTTATGCCCCTGTACACATGCTTGATTCTCTTTCAGACATAGCCATCCATACGTTTTAAGTTTCTTACTAGTCAGGTATATTCTTAGGCGTTTAATATGGGGTTTTGAGTCCATTTCGTTGAGCAAGGAGTAGCTCTTGTCTATTACATATTTGGCTTAAGGAACTTTATCTGTGCTCATTTCAATCTCTGGTTTTATGCAGCACCCCAACTCACCTTTCCCCTTAAGCAAGCATAAGTTGGTTTTCTAAATTTGAGACCCTGTTCTGTTTTGGAATTCAGTTCCTGTGTAGCTCAGTTTACATTCCGTGTATTAGTGATATCTTATGATGTTTCTTTTTCTGTGGAACATATTTCAGTTAGAATCATCGTACCTGAATCCACTCATTATGCTGCTGCGGGCCTGATGACATAGATTTTATTGCTGAGTGATACTGCATTGTACGTAAGTACCACAAGTTCTTTATCCATTTTTCACTTTCTGTGATATTGAACTTGTACGGTAAACGAGGTTCTTGTAAACAGAGGCGTCCCAAACTTTGGGGTGGCTGTGTCTTTTT
The DNA here is from genome assembly GCF_963455315.2 of Globicephala melas. NCBI lineage: Eukaryota > Metazoa > Chordata > Mammalia > Artiodactyla > Delphinidae > Globicephala > Globicephala melas. The sequence continues at coordinate 941,481 of NW_027207238.1, read as the reverse complement.
GATTTTAATTTCCCTAAGCTATAGGACCATAAGTGGAAGTGCCCTAGGCTCTGTTGCTTTGTTTTTCAGATGTTTCAGGAAACACCATACACTTCTCCCGAGTGTCTGTTGGCAGTTTCCATCCCGCCCATCAGCATAACAAGGCTCCCAGTTCTCCATGGCCTGTCCTGCCTTTCTGGATTTTACACTTTTTTCAGATGGCCCTTTTGACCGGGGGGAAGTGAGACTTCATTGTAGTGCAGATTTCCTTTGCAAGCTTGCTTGGTTGGCCAAAAAGGGCGTATGCGTTTTTTCCTGAATATATTCAGGAAAAAACGCATACGCCCTTTTTGGCCAAGTGCATCATTGTGGACGTTCTGCCTCTTTTCCTGTGCTTTCAATGCAATTCCAGTCTACCTCCTGAAATCGGTTTCCTGCAATTCTGCCTCACTTTCAAGTCCTCTTGGCAGCCTTACTTCAGTATATTTTTGGACGATAGCTGTCATTTATAACTCTGCAGGTTTGTGAATTACAGTGCCCCTGAGCTCCTTTCTTCAACTCGCTTTCTTTTGAGCTGGCCGCAACACCGCAGGATGGCTTCAGGCCCTAATCTGGTTCCGGCACGGCACGCTGAGCCTTTGGTTAGTTCCTCTTCCTGTTGGGAAATGAGAGTTAAATTTGCCCGTCCAGACACCTCCAGCTAGTCTCTCATTGGTTCTCACTATTCCTGTTCATCTTCCGCAGAAATTGCAAACTGGGCTAAACAGGAGGTTAAAGGCTGACTATCCAAGTGGGGAGAGTGTTAGTAAAGCATCTGGAATGTTGCACCCGAGTACCAGGGGAGGAAAACTGAGACATATTTGAACAGGTCTCCCGTTCACACGGTTGATCATACTCTGGGTTCCACATGCATGTTTTAGCTGAAGGAAGAATACCTTAAACGTGGGTAGTTGAAACCCGTGGAATGGGTACCATGCAATATGACTTCAAAGGGTCTTCATTTGCTCACCGAACCTCTCCAATCCTATCACTGCTGCGTTTATGCCCCTGTACACACGCTTGATTCTCTTTTGGAGACATAGCAATCCATAGGTTTTAAGATACTTACTAGTCAGGTACATTCTTAGGCGTTTAATATGCGGTGTTGAGTCCATTTCGTTGAGCAAGGAGTAGCTCTTGTCTATTCCATATTTGGCTTAAGGAACTTTATCTGTGCTCATTTCAATCTCTGGTTTTATGCAGAACCCCAACTCACCTTTCCCCTTAAGCAAGCATAAGTTGGTTTTCTAAATTTGAGACCCTGTTCTGTTTTGGAATTCAGTTCCTGTGTAGCCAAGTTTACATTCCGTGTATTAGTGATATCTTATGATGTTTCTTTTTCTGTGTGACTTATTTCAGTTAGAATCATCGTACCTGAATCCACTCATTATGCTGCTACGGGCCTGATGACATAGATTTCATTGCTGAGTGATACTGCATTGTACGTAAGTACCACAAGTTCTTTATCCATTTTTCACTTTCTGCGATGTTGAACTTGTACTGTAAACGAGGTTCTTGTAAACAGAGGCGTCCCAAACTTTGGGGTGGCTGTGTCTTTTTGATTTTAATTTCCCTAAGCTATAGGACCATAAGTGGAAGTGCCCTAGGCTCTGTTGCTTTGTTTTCTGGATATTTCAGGAAACACCATACACTTCTCCCGAGTGTCTGTTGGCAATTTACATCCCGCCCATCAGCATAACAAGGCTCCCAGTTCTCCATGGCCTGTCCTGCCTTTCTGGATTTTACACTTTTTTCAGATGGCCCTTATGACCGGGGGGAAGTGAGACTTCATTGTAGTGCAGATTTCCTTTGCAAGCTTGCTTGGTTGGCCAAAAAGTGCGTATGCGTTGTTTCCTGAATATATTCAGGAAAAAACGCATACGCCCTTTTTGGCCAAGTGCATCATTGTGGACGTGCTGCCTCTTTTCCTATGCTTTCAATGCAATTCCAGTCTACCTCCTGAAATCGGTTTCCTGCAATTCTGCCCCGCTTTCAAGTCCTCTTGCCAGCCTTACTTCAGTATATTTTTGGACGATAGCTGTCATTTATAACTCTGCAGGTTTGTGAATTACAGTACCCCTGAGCTCCTTTCTTCAACTCGCTTTCTTGTGAGCTGGCCGCAACACCGCAGGATGGCTTCAGGCCCTAATCTGGTTCCGGGACGGCACGCTGAGCCTTTCGTTAATTCCTCTTCCTGGTGGGAAATGAGAGTTAAATTTGCCCGTCCAGACACCTCCAGCTAGTCTCTCATTGGTTCTCGCTATTCCTGTTCATCTTCCGCAGAAATTGCAAACTGGGCCAAACAGGAGGTTAAAGGCGCTGACTCTCCAAGTGGGGAGAGTGTTAGTAAAGCGTCTGGAATGTTGCACCCGAGTACCAGGGGAGGAAAACTGAGACATATTTGAACACGTCTCCTGTTCACACGGTTGATCATACTCTGGGTTCCACATGCATGTTTTAGCTGAAGGAAGAATACCTTAAACCTGGGTAGTTGAAACCCGTGGAATGGGTACCATGCAATATGACTTCAAAGGGTCTTCATTTGCTCACCGAACCTCTCCAATCCTATCACTGCTGCGTTTATGCCCCTGTACACATGCTTGATTCTCTTTCAGACATAGCCATCCATACGTTTTAAGTTTCTTACTAGTCAGGTATATTCTTAGGCGTTTAATATGGGGTTTTGAGTCCATTTCGTTGAGCAAGGAGTAGCTCTTGTCTATTACATATTTGGCTTAAGGAACTTTATCTGTGCTCATTTCAATCTCTGGTTTTATGCAGCACCCCAACTCACCTTTCCCCTTAAGCAAGCATAAGTTGGTTTTCTAAATTTGAGACCCTGTTCTGTTTTGGAATTCAGTTCCTGTGTAGCTCAGTTTACATTCCGTGTATTAGTGATATCTTATGATGTTTCTTTTTCTGTGGAACATATTTCAGTTAGAATCATCGTACCTGAATCCACTCATTATGCTGCTGCGGGCCTGATGACATAGATTTTATTGCTGAGTGATACTGCATTGTACGTAAGTACCACAAGTTCTTTATCCATTTTTCACTTTCTGTGATATTGAACTTGTACGGTAAACGAGGTTCTTGTAAACAGAGGCGTCCCAAACTTTGGGGTGGCTGTGTCTTTTTGATTTTAATTTCCCTAAGCTATAGGACCATAAGTGGAAGTGCCCTAGGCTCTGTTGCTTTGTTTTTCAGATGTTTCAGGAAACACCATACACTTCTCCCGAGTGTCTGTTGGCAGTTTCCATCCCGCCCATCAGCATAACAAGGCTCCCAGTTCTCCATGGCCTGTCCTGCCTTTCTGGATTTTACACTTTTTTCAGATGGCCCTTTTGACCGGGGGGAAGTGAGACTTCATTGTAGTGCAGATTTCCTTTGCAAGCTTGCTTGGTTGGCCAAAAAGGGCGTATGCGTTTTTTCCTGAATATATTCAGGAAAAAACGCATACGCCCTTTTTGGCCAAGTGCATCATTGTGGACGTTCTGCCTCTTTTCCTGTGCTTTCAATGCAATTCCAGTCTACCTCCTGAAATCGGTTTCCTGCAATTCTGCCTCACTTTCAAGTCCTCTTGGCAGCCTTACTTCAGTATATTTTTGGACGATAGCTGTCATTTATAACTCTGCAGGTTTGTGAATTACAGTGCCCCTGAGCTCCTTTCTTCAACTCGCTTTCTTTTGAGCTGGCCGCAACACCGCAGGATGGCTTCAGGCCCTAATCTGGTTCCGGCACGGCACGCTGAGCCTTTGGTTAGTTCCTCTTCCTGTTGGGAAATGAGAGTTAAATTTGCCCGTCCAGACACCTCCAGCTAGTCTCTCATTGGTTCTCACTATTCCTGTTCATCTTCCGCAGAAATTGCAAACTGGGCTAAACAGGAGGTTAAAGGCTGACTATCCAAGTGGGGAGAGTGTTAGTAAAGCATCTGGAATGTTGCACCCGAGTACCAGGGGAGGAAAACTGAGACATATTTGAACAGGTCTCCCGTTCACACGGTTGATCATACTCTGGGTTCCACATGCATGTTTTAGCTGAAGGAAGAATACCTTAAACGTGGGTAGTTGAAACCCGTGGAATGGGTACCATGCAATATGACTTCAAAGGGTCTTCATTTGCTCACCGAACCTCTCCAATCCTATCACTGCTGTGTTTATGCCCCTGTACACATGCTTGATTCTCTTTTGGACACATAGCAATCCATAGGTTTTAAGATACTTACTAGTCAGGTACATTCTTAGGCATTTAATATGCGGTGTTGAGTCCATTTCGTTGAGCAAGGAGTAGCTCTTGTCTATTCCATATTTGGCTTAAGGAACTTTATCTGTGCTCATTTCAATCTCTGGTTTTATGCAGCACCCCAACTCACCTTTCCCCTTAAGCAAGCATAAGTTGGTTTTCTAAATTTGAGACCCTGTTCTGTTCTGTAATTCAGTTCCTGTTTGGCAAAGTTTACATTCCATGTATTACTGATATCTTATGATGTTTCTTTTTCTGTGTGACTTATTTCAGTTAGAATCATCATACCTGAATCCACTCATTGTGCTGCTAAGGGCCTGATGACATAGATTTCATTGCTGAGTGATATTGCTTTGTAAGTAAATACCGCAACTTCTTTATCCATTTTTCACTTTCTGCGATGTTGAACTTGTACTGTAAACGAGGTTCTTGTAAACAGAGGCGTCCCAAACTTTGGGGTGGCTGTGTCTTTTTGATTTTAATTTCCCTAAGCTATAGGACCATAAGTGGAAGTGCCCTAGGCTCTGTTGCTTTGTTTTTTAGATGTTTCAGGAAACACCATACACTTCTCCCGAGTGTCTGTTGGCAATTTACATCCCGCCCATCAGCATAACAAGGCTCCCAGTTCTCCATGGCCTGTCCTGCCTTTCTGGATTTTACACTTTTTTCAGATGGCCCTTTTGACCGGGGGCGGGGGGGAAGTGAGACTTCATTGTAGTGCAGATTTCCTTTGCAAGCTTGCTTGGTTGGCCAAAAAGGGCGTATGCGTTTTTTCCTGAATATATTCAGGAAAAAACGCATACGCCCTTTTTGGCCAAGTGCATCATTGTGGACGTTCTGCCTCTTTTCCTATGCTTTCAATGCAATTCCAGTCTACCTCCTGAAATCGGTTTCCTGCAATTCTGCCCCGCTTTCAAGTCCTCTTGGCAGCCTTACTTCAGTATATTTTTGGACGATAGCTGTCATTTATAACTCTGCAGGTTTGTGAATTACAGTGCCCCTGAGCTCCTTTCTTCAACTCGCTTTCTTTTGAGCTGGCCGCAACACCGCAGGATGGCTTCAGGCCCTAATCTGGTTCCGGCACGGCACGCTGAGCCTTTGGTTAGTTCCTCTTCCTGGTGGGAAATGAGAGTTAAATTTGCCCGTCCAGACACCTCCGCCTGGTCTCTCATTGGTTCTCCCTATTCCTGTTCATCTTCCGCAGAAATTGCAAACTTGGCCAAACAGGAGGTTAAAGGCGGTGACTCTCCAAGTGGGGAGAGTGTTAGTAAAGCGTCTGGAATGTTGCACCCGAGTACCAGGGGAGGAAACCTGAGACATATTTGAACACGTCTCCCGTTCACACTGTTGATCATACTCTGGGTTTCACATGCATGTTTTAGCTGAAGGAAGAATACCTAAAACTTGGGTAGTTGAGACCCGTGGAATGGGTACCATGCAATATGACTTCAAAGGATCTTCATTTGCTCACCGAACCTCTCCAATCCTATCACTGCTGCGTTTATGCCCCTGTACACATGCTTGATTCTCTTTCTGAGACATAGCAATCCATAGGTTTTAAGATACTTACTAGTCAGGTACATTCTTAGGCGTTTAATATGCGGTGTTGAGTCCATTTCGTTGAGCAAGGAGTAGCTCTTGTCTATTCCATATTTGGCTTAAGGAACTTTATCTGTGCTCATTTCAATCTCTGGTTTTATGCAGCACCCCAACTCACCTTTCCCCTTAAGCAAGCATAAGTTGGTTTTCTAAATTTGAGACCCTGTTCTGTTCTGTAATTCAGTTCCTGTGTAGCCAAGTTTACATTCCGTGTATTAGTGATATCTTATGATGTTTCTTTTTCTGTGTGACTTATTTCAGTTAGAATCATCGTACCTGAATCCACTCATTATGCTGCTACGGGCCTGATGACATAGATTTCATTGCTGAGTGATACTGCATTGTACATAAGTACCACAAGTTCTTTATCCATTTTTCACTTTCTGTGATATTGAACTTGTATGGTAAACGAGGTTCTTGTAAACAGAGCCGTCCCAAACTTTGGGGTGGCTGTGTCTTTTTGATTTTAATTTCCCTAAGCTATATGACCATAAGTGGAAGTGCCCTATGCTCTGTTGCTTTGTTTTCTGGATGTTTCAGGAAACACCATACACTTCTCCCGAGTGTCTGTTGGCAATTTACATCCCGCCCATCAGCATAACAAGGCTCCCAGTTCTCCATGGCCTGTCCTGCCTTTCTGGATTTTACACTTTTTTCAGATGGCCCTTTTGACCGGGAGGAAGTGAGACTTCATTGTAGTGCAGATTTCCTTTGCAAGCTTGCTTGGTTGGCCAAAAAGGGCGTATGCGTTTTTTCCTGAATATATTCAGGAAAAAACGCATACGCCCTTTTTGGCCAAGTGCATCATTGTGGACGTTCTGCCTCTTTTCCTGTGCTTTCAATGCAATTCCAGTCTACATCCTGAAATCGGTTTCCTGCAATTCTGCCCCGCTTTCAAGTCCTCTTGGCAGCCTTACTTCAGTATATTTTTGGACGATAGCTGTCATTTATAACTCTGCAGGTTTGTGAATTACAGTGCCCCTGAGCTCCTTTCTTCAACTCGCTTTCTTGTGAGTTGGCCGCAACACCGCAGGATGGTTTCAGGCCCTAACTGGTTCCGGCACGGCACGCTGAGCCTTTGGTTAATTCCTCTTCCTGGTGGGAAATGAGAGTTAAATTTGCCCGTCCAGACACCTCCAGCTAGTCTCTCATTTGTTCTCGTTATTCCTGTTCATCTTCCGCAGAAATTGCAAACTGGGCCAAACAGGAGGTTAAAGGCGCTGGCTCTCCAAGTGGGGAGAGTGTTAGTAAAGCGTCTGGAATGTTGCACCCGAGTACCAGGGGAGGAAAACTGAGACATATTTGAACACGTCTCCTGTTCACACGGTTGATCATACTCTGGGTTCCACATGCATGTTTTAGCTGAAGGAAGAATACTTTAAACCTGGGTAGTTGAAACCCGTGGAATGGGTACCATGAAATATGACTTCAAAGGGTCTTCATTTTCTCACCGAACCTCTCCAATCCTATCACTGCTGCGTTTATGCCCCTGTACACATGCTTGATTCTCTTTCGGAGACATAGCAATCCATAGGTTTTAAGATACTTACTAGTCAGGTACATTCTTAGGCGTTTAATATGGGGTGTTGAGTCCATTTCGTTGAGCAAGGAGTAGCTCTTGTCTATTCCATATTTGGCTTAAGGAACTTTATCTGTGCTCATTTCAATCTCTGGTTTTATGCAGCACCCCAACTCACCTTTCCCCTTAAGCAAGCATAAGTTGGTTTTCTAAATTTGAGACCCTGTTCTGTTTTGGAATTCAGTTCCTGTGTAGCCAAGTTTACATTCCGTGTATTAGTGATAACTTATGATGTTTCTTTTTCTGTGTGACTTATTTCAGTTACAATCATCGTACCTGAATCCACTCATTATGCTGCTACGGGCCTGATGACATAGATTTCATTGCTGAGTGATACTGCATTGTACGTAAGTACCACAAGTTCTTTATCCATTTTTCACTTTCTGTGATATTGAACTTGTACGGTAAACGAGGTTCTTGTAAACAGAGGCGTCCCAAACTTTGGGGTGGCTGTGTCTTTTTGATTTTAATTTCCCTAAGCTATAGGACCATAAGTGGAAGTGCCCTAGGCTCTGTTGCTTTGTTTTTTGGATGTTTCAGGAAACACCATACACTTCTCCCGAGTGTCTGTTGGCAATTTACATCCCGCCCATCAGCATAACAAGGCTCCCAGTTCTCCATGGCCTGTCCTGCCTTTCTGAATATATTCAGGAAAAAACGCATACGCCCTTTTTGGCCAAGTGCATACTTGTGGACGTTCTGCCTCTTTTCCTATGCTTTCAATGCAATTCCAGTCTACCTCCTGAAATCGGTTTCCTGCAATTCTGCCCCACTTTCAAGTCCTCTTGGCAGCCTTACTTCAGTATATTTTTGGACGATAGCTGTCATTTATAACTCTGCAGGTTTGTGAATTACAGTGCCCCTGAGCTCCTTTCTTCAACTCGCTTTCTTTTGAGCTGGCCGCAACACCGCAGGATGGCTTCAGGCCCTAATCTGGTTCCGGCACGGCACGCTGAGCCTTTGGTTATTTCCTCTTCCTGGTGGGAAATGAGAGTTAAATTTGCCCGTCCAGACACCTCCAGCTAGTCTCTCATTGGTTCTCCCTATTCCTGTTCATCTTCCACAGAAATTGCAAACTGGGCTAAACAGGAGGTTAAAGGCTGACTCTCCAAGTGGGGAGAGTGTTAGTAAAGCGTCTGGAATGTTGCACCCGAGTACCAGGGGAGGAAAACTGAGACATACTTGAACAGGTCTCCCGTTCACACGGTTGATCATACTCTGGGTTCCACATGCATGTTTTAGCTGAAGGAAGAATACCTTAAACGTGGGTAGTTGAAACCCGTGGAATGGGTACCATGCAATATGACTTCAAAGGGTCTTCATTTGCTCACCGAACCTCTCCAATCCTATCACTGCTGCGTTTATGCCCCTGTACACACGCTTGATTCTCTTTTGGAGACATAGCAATCCATAGGTTTTAAGATACTTACTAGTCAGGTACATTCTTAGGCGTTTAATATGCGGTGTTGAGTCCATTTCGTTGAGCAAGGAGTAGCTCTTGTCTATTCCATATTTGGCTTAAGGAACTTTATCTGTGCTCATTTCAATCTCTGGTTTTATGCAGAACCCCAACTCACCTTTCCCCTTAAGCAAGCATAAGTTGGTTTTCTAAATTTGAGACCCTGTTCTGTATTGGAATTCAGTTCCTGTGTAGCCAAGTTTACATTCCGTGTATTACTGATATCTTATGATGTTTCTTTTTCTGTGTGACTTATTTCAGTTAGAATCATCATACCTGAATCCACTCATTGTGCTGCTAAGGGCCTGATGACATAGATTTCATTGCTGAGTGATACTGCATTGTACGTAAGTACCACAAGTTCTTTATCCATTTTTCACTTTCTGCGATGTTGAACTTGTACTGTAAACGAGGTTCTTGTAAACAGAGCCGTTCCAAACTTCGGGGTGGCTGTGTGTTTTTGATTTTAATTTCCCTAAGCTATAGGACCATAAGTGGAAGTGCCCTAGGCTCTGTTGCTTTGTTTTTTAGATGTTTCAGGAAACACCATACACTTCTCCCGAGTGTCTGTTGGCAATTTACATCCCGCCCATCAGCATATCAAGGCTCCCAGTTCTCCATGGCCTGTCCTGCCTTTCTGGATTTTACACTTTTTTCAGATGGCCCTTTTGACCGGGGGGAAGTGAGACTTCATTGTAGTGCAGATTTCCTTTGCAAGTTTGCTTGCTTGGCCAAAAAGGGCGTATGCGTTTTTTCCTGAATATATTCAGGAAAAAACGCATACGCCCTTTTTGGCCAAGTGCATCATTGTGGACGTTCTGCCTCTTTTCCTATGCTTTCAATGCAATTCCAGTCTACCTCCTGAAATCGGTTTCCTGAAATTCTGCCCCGCTTTCAAGTCCTCTTGGCAGCCTTACTTCAGTATATTTTTGGACGATAGCTGTCATTTATAACTCTGCAGGTTTGTGATTTACAGTGCCCCTGAGCTCCTTTCTTCAACTCGCTTTCTTGTGACCTGGCCGCAACACCACAGGGTGGCTTCAGGCCCTAATCTGGTTCCGGCACGGCACGCTGAGCCTTTGGTTAATTCCTCTTCCTGGTGGGAAATGAGAGTTAAATTTGCCCGTCCAGACACCTCCAGCTAGTCTCTCATTGGTTCTCCCTATTCCTGTTCATCTTCCGCAGAAATTGCAAACTGGGCCAAACAGGAGTTTAAAGGGACTGACTCTCCAAGTCGGGAGAGTGTTAGTAAAGTGTCTGGAATGTTGCACGCGAGTACCAGGGTACGAAAACTGAGACATATTTGAACACGTCTCCCGATCACATGGTTGATCATACTCTAGGTTCCACATGCATGTTTTAGCTGAAGGAAGAATACCTTAAACCTGGGTAGTTGAAACCCGTGGAATGGGTACCATGCAATATGACTTCAAAGGGTCTTCATTTGCTCACCGAACCTCTCCAATCCTATCACTGCTGCGTTTATGCCCCTGTACACACGCTTGATTCTCTTTTGGAGACATAGCAATCCATAGGTTTTAAGATACTTACTAGTAAGGTACATTCTTAGGCGTTTAATATGGGGTGTTGAGTCCATTTCGTTGAGCAAGGAGTAGCTCTTGTCTATTCCATATTTGGCTTAAGGAACTTTATCTGTGCTCATTTCAATCTCTGGTTTTATGCAGCACCCCAACTCACCTTTCCCCTTAAGCAAGCATAAGTTGGTTTTCTAAATTTGAGACCCTGTTCTGTTTTGGAATTCAGTTCCTGTGTAGCCAAGTTTACATTCCGTGTATTAGTGATATCTTATGATGTTTCTTTTTCTGTGTGACTTATTTCAGTTAGAATCATCGTACCTGAATCCACTCATTATGCTGCTACGGGCCTGATGACATAGATTTCATTGCTGAGTGATACTGCATTGTACGTAAGTACCACAAGTTCTTTATCCATTTTTCACTTTCTGTGATATTGAACTTGTACGGTAAACGACGTTCTTGTAAACAGAGGCGTCCCAAACTTTGGGGTGGCTGTGTCTTTTTGATTTTAATTTCCCTAAGCTATAGGACCATAAGTGGAAGTGCCCTAGGCTCTGTTGCTTTGTTTTCTGGATATTTCAGGAAACACCATACACTTCTCCCGAGTGTCTGTTGGCAATTTACATCCCGCCCATCAGCATAACAAGGCTCCCAGTTCTCCATGGCCTGTCCTGCCTTTCTGGATTTTACACTTTTTTCAGATGGCCCTTATGACCGGGGGGAAGTGAGACTTCATTGTAGTGCAGATTTCCTTTGCAAGCTTGCTTGGTTGGCCAAAAAGTGCGTATGCGTTGTTTCCTGAATATATTCAGGAAAAAACGCATACGCCCTTTTTGGCCAAGTGCATCATTGTGGACGTGCTGCCTCTTTTCCTATGCTTTCAATGCAATTCCAGTCTACCTCCTGAAATCGGTTTCCTGCAATTCTGCCCCGCTTTCAAGTCCTCTTGCCAGCCTTACTTCAGTATATTTTTGGACGATAGCTGTCATTTATAACTCTGCAGGTTTGTGAATTACAGTACCCCTGAGCTCCTTTCTTCAACTCGCTTTCTTGTGAGCTGGCCGCAACACCGCAGGATGGCTTCAGGCCCTAATCTGGTTCCGGGACGGCACGCTGAGCCTTTCGTTAATTCCTCTTCCTGGTGGGAAATGAGAGTTAAATTTGCCCGTCCAGACACCTCCAGCTAGTCTCTCATTGGTTCTCGCTATTCCTGTTCATCTTCCGCAGAAATTGCAAACTGGGCCAAACAGGAGGTTAAAGGCGCTGACTCTCCAAGTGGGGAGAGTGTTAGTAAAGCGTCTGGAATGTTGCACCCGAGTACCAGGGGAGGAAAACTGAGACATATTTGAACACGTCTCCTGTTCACACGGTTGATCATACTCTGGGTTCCACATGCATGTTTTAGCTGAAGGAAGAATACCTTAAACCTGGGTAGTTGAAACCCGTGGAATGGGTACCATGCAATATGACTTCAAAGGGTCTTCATTTGCTCACCGAACCTCTCCAATCCTATCACTGCTGCGTTTATGCCCCTGTACACATGCTTGATTCTCTTTCAGACATAGCCATCCATACGTTTTAAGTTTCTTACTAGTCAGGTATATTCTTAGGCGTTTAATATGGGGTTTTGAGTCCATTTCGTTGAGCAAGGAGTAGCTCTTGTCTATTACATATTTGGCTTAAGGAACTTTATCTGTGCTCATTTCAATCTCTGGTTTTATGCAGCACCCCAACTCACCTTTCCCCTTAAGCAAGCATAAGTTGGTTTTCTAAATTTGAGACCCTGTTCTGTTTTGGAATTCAGTTCCTGTGTAGCTCAGTTTACATTCCGTGTATTAGTGATATCTTATGATGTTTCTTTTTCTGTGGAACATATTTCAGTTAGAATCATCGTACCTGAATCCACTCATTATGCTGCTGCGGGCCTGATGACATAGATTTTATTGCTGAGTGATACTGCATTGTACGTAAGTACCACAAGTTCTTTATCCATTTTTCACTTTCTGTGATATTGAACTTGTACGGTAAACGAGGTTCTTGTAAACAGAGGCGTCCCAAACTTTGGGGTGGCTGTGTCTTTTTGATTTTAATTTCCCTAAGCTATAGGACCATAAGTGGAAGTGCCCTAGGCTCTGTTGCTTTGTTTTTCAGATGTTTCAGGAAACACCATACACTTCTCCCGAGTGTCTGTTGGCAGTTTCCATCCCGCCCATCAGCATAACAAGGCTCCCAGTTCTCCATGGCCTGTCCTGCCTTTCTGGATTTTACACTTTTTTCAGATGGCCCTTTTGACCGGGGGGAAGTGAGACTTCATTGTAGTGCAGATTTCCTTTGCAAGCTTGCTTGGTTGGCCAAAAAGGGCGTATGCGTTTTTTCCTGAATATATTCAGGAAAAAACGCATACGCCCTTTTTGGCCAAGTGCATCATTGTGGACGTTCTGCCTCTTTTCCTGTGCTTTCAATGCAATTCCAGTCTACCTCCTGAAATCGGTTTCCTGCAATTCTGCCTCACTTTCAAGTCCTCTTGGCAGCCTTACTTCAGTATATTTTTGGACGATAGCTGTCATTTATAACTCTGCAGGTTTGTGAATTACAGTGCCCCTGAGCTCCTTTCTTCAACTCGCTTTCTTTTGAGCTGGCCGCAACACCGCAGGATGGCTTCAGGCCCTAATCTGGTTCCGGCACGGCACGCTGAGACTTTGGTTAGTTCCTCTTCCTGTTGGGAAATGAGAGTTAAATTTGCCCGTCCAGACACCTCCAGCTAGTCTCTCATTGGTTCTCACTATTCCTGTTCATCTTCCGCAGAAATTGCAAACTGGGCTAAACAGGAGGTTAAAGGCTGACTATCCAAGTGGGGAGAGTGTTAGTAAAGCATCTGGAATGTTGCACCCGAGTACCAGGGGAGGAAAACTGAGACATATTTGAACAGGTCTCCCGTTCACACGGTTGATCATACTCTGGGTTCCACATGCATGTTTTAGCTGAAGGAAGAATACCTTAAACGTGGGTAGTTGAAACCCGTGGAATGGGTACCATGCAATATGACTTCAAAGGGTCTTCATTTGCTCACCGAACCTCTCCAATCCTATCACTGCTGTGTTTATGCCCCTGTACACATGCTTGATTCTCTTTTGGACACATAGCAATCCATAGGTTTTAAGATACTTCCTAGTCAGGTACATTCTTAGGCATTTAATATGCGGTGTTGAGTGCATTTCGTTGAGCAAGGAGTAGCTCTTGTCTATTCCATATTTGGCTTAAGGAACTTTATCTGTGCTCATTTCAATCTCTGGTTTTATGCAGCACCCCAACTCACCTTTCCCCTTAAGCAAGCATAAGTTGGTTTTCTAAATTTGAGACCCTGTTCTGTTCTGTAATTCAGTTCCTGTTTGGCAAAGTTTACATTCCATGTATTACTGATATCTTATGATGTTTCTTTTTCTGTGTGACTTATTTCAGTTAGAATCATCATACCTGAATCCACTCATTGTGCTGCTAAGGGCCTGATGACATAGATTTCATTGCTGAGTGATATTGCTTTGTAAGTAAATACCGCAACTTCTTTATCCATTTTTCACTTTCTGCGATGTTGAACTTGTACTGTAAACGAGGTTCTTGTAAACAGAGGCGTCCCAAACTTTGGGGTGGCTGTGTCTTTTTGATTTTAATTTCCCTAAGCTATAGGACCATAAGTGGAAGTGCCCTAGGCTCTGTTGCTTTGTTTTTTAGATGTTTCAGGAAACACCATACACTTCTCCCGAGTGTCTGTTGGCAATTGACATCCCGCCCATCAGCATAACAAGGCTCCCAGTTCTCCATGGCCTGTCCTGCCTTTCTGGATTTTACACTTTTTTCAGATGGCCCTTTTGACCGGGGGCGGGGGGGAAGTGAGACTTCATTGTAGTGCAGATTTCCTTTGCAAGCTTGCTTGGTTGGCCAAAAAGGGCGTATGCGTTTTTTCCTGAATATATTCAGGAAAAAACGCATACGCCCTTTTTGGCCAAGTGCATCATTGTGGACGTTCTGCCTCTTTTCCTATGCTTTCAATGCAATTCCAGTCTACCTCCTGAAATCGGTTTCCTGCAATTCTGCCCCGCTTTCAAGTCCTCTTGGCAGCCTTACTTCAGTATATTTTTGGACGATAGCTGTCATTTATAACTCTGCAGGTTTGTGAATTACAGTGCCCCTGAGCTCCTTTCTTCAACTCGCTTTCTTTTGAGCTGGCCGCAACACCGCAGGATGGCTTCAGGCCCTAATCTGGTTCCGGCACGGCACGCTGAGCCTTTGGTTAGTTCCTCTTCCTGGTGGGAAATGAGAGTTAAATTTGCCCGTCCAGACACCTCCGCCTGGTCTCTCATTGGTTCTCCCTATTCCTGTTCATCTTCCGCAGAAATTGCAAACTTGGCCAAACAGGAGGTTAAAGGCGGTGACTCTCCAAGTGGGGAGAGTGTTAGTAAAGCGTCTGGAATGTTGCACCCGAGTACCAGGGGAGGAAACCTGAGACATATTTGAACACGTCTCCCGTTCACACTGTTGATCATACTCTGGGTTTCACATGCATGTTTTAGCTGAAGGAAGAATACCTTAAACTTGGGTAGTTGAGACCCGTGGAATGGGTACCATGCAATATGACTTCAAAGGATCTTCATTTGCTCACCGAACCTCTCCAATCCTATCACTGCTGCGTTTATGCCCCTGTACACATGCTTGATTCTCTTTCTGAGACATAGCAATCCATAGGTTTTAAGATACTTACTAGTCAGGTACATTCTTAGGCGTTTAATATGCGGTGTTGAGTCCATTTCGTTGAGCAAGGAGTAGCTCTTGTCTATTCCATATTTGGCTTAAGGAACTTTATCTGTGCTCATTTCAATCTCTGGTTTTATGCAGCACCCCAACTCACCTTTCCCCTTAAGCAAGCATAAGTTGGTTTTCTAAATTTGAGACCCTGTTCTGTTCTGTAATTCAGTTCCTGTGTAGCCAAGTTTACATTCCGTGTATTAGTGATATCTTATGATGTTTCTTTTTCTGTGTGACTTATTTCAGTTAGAATCATCGTACCTGAATCCACTCATTATGCTGCTACGGGCCTGATGACATAGATTTCATTGCTGAGTGATACTGCATTGTACATAAGTACCACAAGTTCTTTATCCATTTTTCACTTTCTGTGATATTGAACTTGTATGGTAAACGAGGTTCTTGTAAACAGAGCCGTCCCAAACTTTGGGGTGGCTGTGTCTTTTTGATTTTAATTTCCCTAAGCTATATGACCATAAGTGGAAGTGCCCTATGCTCTGTTGCTTTGTTTTCTGGATGTTTCAGGAAACACCATACACTTCTCCCGAGTGTCTGTTGGCAATTTACATCCCGCCCATCAGCATAACAAGGCTCCCAGTTCTCCATGGCCTGTCCTGCCTTTCTGGATTTTACACTTTTTTCAGATGGCCCTTTTGACCGGGAGGAAGTGAGACTTCATTGTAGTGCAGATTTCCTTTGCAAGCTTGCTTGGTTGGCCAAAAAGGGCGTATGCGTTTTTTCCTGAATATATTCAGGAAAAAACGCATACGCCCTTTTTGGCCAAGTGCATCATTGTGGACGTTCTGCCTCTTTTCCTGTGCTTTCAATGCAATTCCAGTCTACATCCTGAAATCGGTTTCCTGCAATTCTGCCTCACTTTCAAGTCCTCTTGGCAGCCTTACTTCAGTATATTTTTGGACGATAGCTGTCATTTATAACTCTGCAGGTTTGTGAATTACAGTGCCCCTGAGCTCCTTTCTTCAACTCGCTTTCTTTTGAGCTGGCCGCAACACCGCAGGATGGCTTCAGGCCCTAATCTGGTTCCGGCACGGCACGCTGAGCCTTTGGTTAGTTCCTCTTCCTGTTGGGAAATGAGAGTTAAATTTGCCCGTCCAGACACCTCCAGCTAGTCTCTCATTGGTTCTCACTATTCCTGTTCATCTTCCGCAGAAATTGCAAACTGGGCTAAACAGGAGGTTAAAGGCTGACTATCCAAGTGGGGAGAGTGTTAGTAAAGCATCTGGAATGTTGCACCCGAGTACCAGGGGAGGAAAACTGAGACATATTTGAACAGGTCTCCCGTTCACACGGTTGATCATACTCTGGGTTCCACATGCATGTTTTAGCTGAAGGAAGAATACCTTAAACGTGGGTAGTTGAAACCCGTGGAATGGGTACCATGCAATATGACTTCAAAGGGTCTTCATTTGCTCACCGAACCTCTCCAATCCTATCACTGCTGTGTTTATGCCCCTGTACACATGCTTGATTCTCTTTTGGACACATAGCAATCCATAGGTTTTAAGATACTTACTAGTCAGGTACATTCTTAGGCGTTTAATATGCGGTGTTGAGTCCATTTCGTTGAGCAAGGAGTAGCTCTTGTCTATTCCATATTTGGCTTAAGGAACTTTATCTGTGCTCATTTCCATCTCTGGTTTTATGCAGCACCCCAATTCACCTTTACCCTTAAGCAAGCATAAGTTGGTTTTCTAAATTTGAGACCCTGTTCTGTTCTGTAATTCAGTTCCTGTTTGGCCAAGTTTACATTCCATGTATTACTGATATCTTATGATGTTTCTTTTTCTGTGTGACTTATTTCAGTTAGAATCATCATACCTGAATCCACTCATTGTGCTGCTAAGGGCCTGATGACATAGATTTCATTGCTGAGTGATATTGCTTTGTAAGTAAATACCGCAAATTCTTTATCCATTTTTCACTTTCTGCGATGATGAACTTGTAATGTAAACGAGGTTCTTGTAAACAGAGCCGTTCCAAACTTCGGGGTGGCTGTGTCTTTTTGATTTTAATTTCCCTAAGCTATAGGACCATAAGTGGAAGTGCCCTAGGCTCTGTTGCTTTGTTTTTTAGATGTTTCAGGAAACACCATACACTTCTCCCGAGTGTCTGTTGGCAATTTACATCCTGCCCATCAGCATAACAAGGCTCCCAGTTCTCCATGGCCTGTCCTGCCTTTCTGGATTTTACACTTTTTTCAGATGGACCTTTTGACCGGGGGGAAGTGAGACTTCATTGTAGTGCAGATTTCCTTTGCAAGCTTGCTTGGTTGGCCAAAATGGGCGTATGCATTTTTTTCTGAATATATTCAGGAAAAAACGCATACGCCCTTTTTGGCCAAGTGCATCATTGTGGACGTTCTGCTTCTTTTCCTATGCTTTCAATGCAATTCCAGTCTACCTCCTGAAATCGGTTTCCTGCAATTCTGCCCCGCTTTCAAGTCCTCTTGGCAGCCTTACTTCAGTATATTTTTGGACGATAGCTGTCATTTATAACTCTGCAGGTTTGTGAATTACAGTGCCCCTGAGCTCCTTTCTTCAACTCGCTTTCTTTTGAGCTGGCCGCAACACCGCAGGATGGCTTCAGGCCCTATTCTGGTTCCGGCACGGCACGCTGAGCCTTTGGTTAATTCCGCTTCCTGGTGGGAAATGAGAGTTAAATTTGCCCGTCCAGACACCTCCAGCTAGTCTCTCATTGGTTCTCGCTATTCCTGTTCATCTTCAGCAGAAATTGCAAACTGGGCCAAACAGGAGGTTAAAGGGACTGACTCTCCAAGTCGGGAGAGTGTTAGTAAAGCGTCTGGAATGTTGCACCCGAGTACCAGGGTACGAAAACTGAGACATATTTGAACACATTTCCCGATCACATGTTTGATCATACTCTAGGTTCCACATGCATGTTTTAGCTGAAGGAAGAATACCTTAAACCTGGATAGTTGAAACCCGTGGAATGGGTACCATGCAATATGACTTCAAAGGGTCTTCATTTGCTCACCGAACCTCTCCAATCCTATCACTGCTGCGTTTATGCCCCTGTACACACGCTTGATTCTCTTTTGGAGACATAGCAATCCATAGGTTTTAAGATACTTACTAGTCAGGTACATTCTTAGGAGTTTAATATGCGGTGTTGAGTCCATTTCGTTGAGCAAGGAGTAGCTCTTGTCTATTCCATATTGGCTTAAGGAACTTTATCTGTGCTCATTTCAATCTCTGGTTTTATGCAACACCCCAACTCACCTTTCCCCTTAAGCAAGCATAAGTTGGTTTTCTAAATTTGAGACCCTGTTCTGTTCTGTAATTCAGTTCCTGTGTAGCCAAGTTTACATTCCGTGTATTAGTGATATCTTATGATGTTTCTTTTTCTGTGTGACTTATTTCAGTTAGAATCATCGTACCTGAATCCACTCATTATGCTGCTACAGGCCTGATGACATAGATTTCATTGCTGAGGGATACTGCATTGTACGTAAGTACCACAAGTTCTTTATCCATTTTTCACTTTCTGTGATATTGAACTTGTACGGTAAACGAGGTTCTTGTAAACAGAGGCGTCCCCAATTGGGGTGGCTGTGTCTTTTTGATTTTAATTTCCCTAAGCTATAGGACCATAAGTGGAAGTGCCCTAGGCTCTGTTGCTTTGTTTCTTAGATGTTTCAGGAAACACCATACACTTCTCCCGAGTGTCTGTTTGCAATTTACATCCCGCCCATCAGCATAACAAGGCTCCCAGTTCTCCATGGCCTGTCCTGCCTTTCTGGATTTTACACTTTTTCAGATGGCTCTTTTGACCGGGGGGAAGTGAGACTTCATTGTAGTGCAGATTTCCTTTGCAAGTTTGCTTGGTTGGCCAAAAAGGGCATATGCGTTTTTTCCTGAATATATTCAGGAAAAAACGCATACGCCCTTTTTGGACAAGTGCATCATTGTGGACGTTCTGCCTCTTTTCCTATGCTTTCAATGCAATTCCAGTCTACCTCCTGAAATCGGTTTCCTGCAATTCTGCCCCGCTTTCAAGTCCTCTTGGCAGCCTTACTTCAGTATATTTTTGGACGATAGCTGTCATTTATAACTCTGCACGTTTGTGAATTACAGTGCCCCTGAGCTCCTTTCTTCAACTCTCTTTCTTGTGAGCTGGCCGCAACACCGCAGGATGGCTTCAGGCCCTAATCTGGTTCTGGCACGGCATGCTGAGCCTTTGGTTAATTCCTCTTCCTGGTGGGAAATGAGAGTTAAATTTGCCCGTCCAGACACCTCCAGCTACTCTCTCATTGGTTCTCCCTATTCCTGTTCATCTTCCGCAGAAATTGCAAACTGGGCCAAACAGGAGGTTAAAGAGGCTGACTCTCAAAGTCGGGAGAGTGTTAGTAAAGCCTCTGGAATGTTGCACCCGAGTACCAGGGTACGAAAACTGAGACATATTTGAAAACGTCTCCCGATCACATGGTTGATCATACTCTGGGTTCCACATGCATGTTTTAGCTGAAGGAAGAATACCTTAAACCTGTAGAGTTGAGACCCGTGGAATGGGTACCATGCAAATTGACTTCAAAGGGTCTTCATTTGCTCACCGAACCTCTCCAATCCTATCACTGCTGCGTTTATGCCCCTGTACACACGCTTGATTCTCTTTTGGAGACATAGCAATCCATAGGTTTTAAGATACTTACTAGTCAGGTACATTCTTAGGAGTTTAATATGCGGTGTTGAGTCCATTTCGTTGAGCAAGCAGTAGCTCTTGTCTATTCCATATTTGGCTTAAGGAACTTTATCTGTGCTCATTTCAATCTCTGGTTTTATGCAGCACCCCAACTCACCTTTCCCCTTAAGCAAGCATAAGTTGGTTTTCTAAATTTGAGACGCTGTTCTGTTTTGGAATTCAGTTCCTGTGTAGCCAAGTTTACATTCCGTGTATTAGTGATATCTTATGATGTTTCTTTTTCTGTGTGACTTATTTCAGTTAGAATCATCATACCTGAATCCACTCATTATGCTGCTACGGGCCTGATGACATAGATTTCATTGCTGAGTGATACTGCATTGTACGTAAGTACCACAAGTTCTTTATCCATTTTTCACTTTCTGTGATAGAGAACTTGTACGGTAAACGATGTTCTTGTAAACAGAGGCGTCCCATACATTGGGGTGGCTGTATCTTTTTGATTTTAATTTCCCTAAGCTATAGGACCATAAGTAAAAGTGCCCTAGGCTCTGTTGCTTTGTTTCTTAGATGTTTCAGGAAACACCATACACTTCTCCCGAGTGGCTGTTGGCAATTTACATCCCGCCCATCAGCATAACAAGGCTCCCAGGTCTCCATGGCCTGTCCTGCCTTTCTGGATTTTACACTTTTTTCAGATGGCCCTTTTGACCGGGGGGAAGTGAGACTTCATTGTAGTGCAGATTTCCTTTGCAAGCTTGCTTGGTTGGCCAAAAAGGGCGTATGCGTTTTTTCCTGAATATATTCAGGAAAAGAACGCATACGCCCTTTTTGACCAAGTGCATCATTGTGGACGTTCTGCCTCTTTTCCTATGCTTTCAATGCAATTCCAGTCTACCTCCTGAAATCGGTTTCCTGCAATTCTGCCCCGCTTTCAAGTCCTCTTGGCAGCCTTACTTCAGTATATTTTTGGATGATAGTTGTCATTTATAACTCTGCAGGTTTGTGAATTACAGTGCCCCTGAGCTCCTTTCTTCAACTCGTTTTCTAGTGAGCTGGCCGCAACACCGCAGGATGCTTTCAGGCCCTAATCTGGTTCCGGCACGGCACGCTGAGCCTTTGGTTATTTCCTCTTCCTGGTGGGAAATGAGAGTTAAATTTGCCCGTCCAGACACCTCCAGCTAGTCTCTCATTGGTTCTCCCTATTCCTGTTCATCTTCCGCAGAAATTGCAAACTGGGCCAAACAGGAGGTTAAAGGCGCTGACTCTCCAAGTGGGGTGAGTGTTAGTAAAGCGTCTGGAATGTTGCACCCGAGTACCAGGGGAGGAAAACTGAGACATATTTGAACACGTCTACCGTTCACACGGTTGATCATACTCTGGGTTCCATATGCATGTTTTAGCTGAAGGAAGAAAACCTTAAACCTGGAGAGTTGAAACCCGTGTAATGGGTACCATGCAATATGACTTCAAAGGTCTTCATTTGCTCACCGAACCTCTCCAATCCTATCACTGCTGCGTTTATGTCCCTGTACACATGCTTGATTCTCTTTCGGAGACATAGCAATCCATAGGTTTTAAGATACTTAAGAGTCAGGTACATTCTTAGGCGTTTAATATGCGGTGTTGAGTCCATTTCGTTGAGCAAGGAGTAGCTCTTGTCTATTCCATATTTGGCTTAAGGAACTTTATCTGTGCTCATTTCAATCTCTGGTTTGATGCAGCACCCCAACTCACCTTTACCCTTAAACAAGCATAAGTTGGTTTTCTACATTTGAGACCCTGTTCTGTTCTGTAATTCAG
This sequence comes from Globicephala melas, assembly GCF_963455315.2. Classification (NCBI taxonomy): domain Eukaryota; kingdom Metazoa; phylum Chordata; class Mammalia; order Artiodactyla; family Delphinidae; genus Globicephala; species Globicephala melas. The sequence continues at coordinate 919,763 of NW_027207238.1, read as the reverse complement.
TTCCTGTGTAGCCAAGTTTACATTCCGTGTATTAGTGATATCTTATGATGTTTCTTTTTCTGTGTGACTTATTTCAGTTAGAATCATCGTACCTGAATCCACTCATTGTGCTGCTACGGGCCTGATGACATAGATTTCACTGCTGAGTGATACTGCATTGTACGTAAGTACCACAAGTTCTTTATCCATTTTTCACTTTCTGTGATATTGAACTTGTACTGTAAACGAGGTTCTTGTAAACAGAGCCGTTCCAAACTTCGGGGTGGCTGTGTCTTTTTGATTTTAATTTCCCTAAGCTATAGGACCATAAGTGGAAGTGCCCTAGGCTCTGTTGCTTTGTTTTTTAGATGTTTCAGGAAACACCATACACTTCTCCCAAGTGTCTGTTGGCAATTTACATCCCACCCATCAGCATAACAAGGCTCCCAGTTCTCCATGGCCTGTCCTGCCTTTCTGGATTTTACACTTTTTTCAGATGGCCCTTTTGACCGGGGGGAAGTGAGACTTCATTGTAGTGCAGATTTCCTTTGCAAGCTCGCTTGGTTGGCCAAAAAGGGCGTATGCGTTTTTTTCTGAATATATTCAGGAAAAAACGCATACGCCCTTTGTGGCCAAGTGCATCATTGTGGACGTTCTGCCTCTTTTCCTATGCTTTCCATGCAATTCCAGTCTACCTCCTGAAATTGGTTTCCTGCAATTCTGCCCCGCTTTCAAGTCCTCTTGGCAGCCTTACTTCAGTATATTTTTGGATGATAGCTGTCATTTATAACTCTGCAGGTTTGTGAATTACAGTGCCCCTGAGCTCCTTTCTTCAACTCGCTTTCTTTTGAGCTGGCCGCAACACCGCAGGATGGCTTCAGGCCCTAATCTGGTTCCGGCACGGCACGCTGAGCCTTTGGTTATTTCCTCTTCCTGGTGGGAAATGAGAGTTAAATTTGCCCGTCCAGACACCTCCAGTAGTCTCTCATTGGTTCTCCCTATTCCTGTTCATCTTCCGCAGAAATTGCAAACTGGGCCAAACAGGCGGTTAAAGTTGCTGACTCTCCAAGTGGGGAGAGTGTTAGTAAAGCGTCTGGAATGTTGCACCCGAGTACCAGGGGAGGAAAACTGAGACATATTTGAACAGGTCTCCCGTTCACACGGTTGATCATACTCTGGGTTCCACATGCATGTTTTAGCTGAAGGAAGAATACCTTAAACCTGGAGAGTTGAAACCCGTGGAATGGGTACCATGCAATATGACTTCAAAGGTCTTCATTTGCTCACCGAACCTCTCCAATCCTATCACTGCTGCATTATACCCCTCTACACATGCTTGATTCTCTTTCGGAGACATAGCAATCCATAGGTTTTAAGATACTTACTAGTCAGGTACATTCTTAGGCGTTTAATATGTGGTGTTGAGTCCATTTCGTTGAGCAAGGAGTAGCTCTTGTCTATACCATATTTGGCTTAAGGAACTTTATCTGTGCTCATTTCAATCTCTGGTTTTATGCAGCAGCCCAACTCACCTTTCCCCTTAAGCAAGCATAAGTTGGTTTTCTAAATTTGAGACCCTGTTCTGTTCTGTAATTCAGTTCCTGTGTAGCCAAGTTTACATTCCGTGTATTACTGATATCTTATGATGCTTCTTTTTCTGTGTGACTTATTTCAGTTAGAATCATCATACCTGAATCCACTCATTGTGCTGCTACGGGCCTGATGACATAGATTTCATTGCTGAGTGATATTGCTTTGTAAGTAAATACCACAACTTCTTTATCCATTTTTCACTTTCTGCGATGTTGAACTTGTATGGTAAACGAGGTTCTTGTAAACAGAGCCGTTCCAAACTTCGGGGTGGCTGTGTCTTTTTGATTTTAATTTCCCTAAGCTATAGGACCATAAGTGGAAGTGCCCTAGGCTCTGTTGCTTTGTTTTTCAGATGGTTCAGGAAACACCATACACTTCTCCCGAGTGTCTGTTGGCAATTTACATCCCGCCCATCAGCATAACAAGGCTCCCAGTTCTCCATGGCCTGTCCTGCCTTTCTGAATTTTACACTTTTTTCAGATGGCCCTTTTGACCAGGGGGAAGTGAGACTTCATTGTAGTGCAGATTTCCTTTGCAAGCTTGCTTGGTTGGCCAAAAAGGGCGTATGCGTTTTTTCCTGAATATATTCAGGAAAAAACGCATACGCCCTTTTTGGCCAAGTGCATCATTGTGGACGTTCTGCCTCTTTTCCTATGCTTTCAATGCAATTCCAGTCTACCTCCTGAAATCGGTTTCCTGCAATTCTGCCCCGCTTTCAAGTCCTCTTGGCAGCCTTACTTCAGTATATTTTTGGACGATAGTTGTCATTTATAACTCTGCATGTTTGTGAATTACAGTGCCCCTGAGCTCCTTTCTTCAACTCGCTTTCTTGTGAGCTGGCCGCAACACCGCAGGATGGCTTCAGGCCCTAATCTGGTTCCGGCACGGCACGCTGAGCCTTTGGTTATTTCCTCTTCCTGGTGGGAAATGAGAGTTAAATTTGCCCGTCCAGACACCTCCAGCTAGTCTCTCATTGGTTCTCGCTATTCCTGTTCATCTTCCGCAGAAATTGCAAACTGGGCCAAACAGGAGGTTAAAGGGACTGACTCTCCAAGTCGGGAGAGTGTTACTAAAGCGTCTGGAATGTTGCACCCGAGTACCAGGGTACGAAAACTGAGACATATTTGAACACGTCTCCCGATCACATGGTTGATCATACTCTAGGTTCCACATGCATGTTTTAGCTGAAGGAAGAATACCTTAAACCTGGTTAGTTGAAACCCGTGGAATGGGTACCATGCAATATGACTTCAAAGGGTCTTCATTTGCTAACCGAACCTCTCCAATCCTATCACTGCTGCGTTTATGCCCCTGTACACATGCTTGATTCTCTTTCGGAGACATAGCAATCCATAGGTTTTAAGATACTTACTAGTCAGGTACATTCTTAGGCGTTTAATATGCGGTGTTGAGTCCATTTCGTTGAGCAAGGAGTAGCTCTTGTCTATTCCATATTTGGCTTAAGGAACTTTATCTGTGCTCATTTCAATCTCTGGTTTTATGCAGCACCCCAACTCACCTTTCCCCTTAAGCAAGCATAAGTTGGTTTTCTAAATTTGAGACCCTGTTCTGTTCTGTAATTCAGTTCCTGTGTAGCCAAGTTTACATTCCGTGTATTACTGATATCTTATGATGTTTCTTTTTCTGTGTGACTTATTTCAGTTAGAATCATCGTACCTGAATCCACTCATTATGCTGCTACAGGCCTGATGACATAGATTTCATTGCTGAGTGATACTGCATTGTACGTAAGTACCACAAGTTCTTTATCCATTTTTCACTTTCTGTGATATTGAACTTGTACGGTAAACGAGGTTCTTGTAAACAGAGGCGTCCCAAATTGGGGTGGCTGTGTCTTTTTGATTTTAATTTCCCTAAGCTATAGGACCATAAGTGGAAGTGCCCTAGGCTCTGTTGCTTTGTTTCTTAGATGTTTCAGGAAACACCATACACTTCTCCCGAGTGTCTGTTGGCAATTTACATCCCGCCCATCAGCATAACAAGGCTCCCAGTTCTCCATGGCCTGTCCTGCCTTTCTGGATTTTACACTTTTTTCAGATGGCCCTTTTGACCGGGGGAGAAGTGAGACTTCATTGTAGTGCAGATTTCCTTTGCAAGCTTGCTTGGTTGGCCAAAAAGGGCGTATGCGTTTTTTCCTGAATATATTCAGGAAAAAACGCATACGCCCTTTTTGGCCAAGTGCATCATTGTGGACGTTCTGCCTCTTTTCCTATGCTTTCAATGCAATTCCAGTCTACCTCCTGAAATCGGTTTCCTGCAATTCTGCCCCGCTTTCAAGTGCTCTTGGCAGCCTTACTTCAGTATATTTTTGGACGATAGCTGTCATTTATAACTCTGCAGGTTTGTGAATTACAGTGCCCCTGAGCTCCTTTCTTCAACTCGCTTACTTTTGAGCTGGCCGCAACACCGCAGGATGGCTTCAGGCCCTAATCTGGTTCCGGCACGGCACGCTGAGCCTTTGGTTAATTCCGCTTCCTGGTGGGAAATGAGAGTTAAATTTGCCAGTCCAGACACCTCCAGCTAGTCTCTCATTGGTTCTCGCTATTCCTGTTCATCTTCCGCAGAAATTGCAAACTGGGCCAAACAGGAGGTTAAAGGGACTGACTCTCCAAGTCGGGAGAGTGTTAGTAAAGCGTCTGGAATGTTGCACCCGAGTACCAGGGTACGAAAACTGAGACATATTTGAACACATCTCCCGATCACATGTTTGATCATACTCTAGGTTCCACATGCATGTTTTAGCTGAAGGAAGAATACCTTAAACCTGGATAGTTGAAACCCGTGGAATGGGTACCATGCAATATGACTTCAAAGGGTCTTCATTTGCTCACCGAACCTCTCCAATCCTATCACTGCTGCGTTTATGCCCCTGTACACATGCTTGATTCTCTTTCAGAGACATAGCAATCCATAGGTTTTAAGATACTTACTAGTCAGGTACATTCTTAGGCACTTAATATGCGGTGTTGAGTCCATTTCGTTGAGCAAGGAGTATCTCTTGTCTATTCCATATTTGGCTTAAGGAACTTTATCTGTGCTCATTTCAATCTCTGGTTTTATGCAGCACCCCAACTCACCTTTACCCTTAAGCAAGCATAAGTTGGTTTTCTAAATTTGAGACCCTGTTCTGTTCTGTAATTCAGTTCCTGTGTAGCCAAGTTTACATTCCGTGTATTACTGATATCTTATGATGTTTCTTTTTCTGTGTGACTTATTTCAGTTAGAATCATCATACCTGAATCCACTCATTGTGCTGCTAAGGGCCTGATGACATAGATTTCATTGCTGAGTGATATTGCTTTGTAAGTAAATACCACAACTTCTTTATCCATTTTTCACTTTCTGCGATGTTGAACTTGTATGGTAAAAGAGGTTCTTGTAAACAGAGGCGTCCCAAACTTTGGGGTGGCTGTGTCTTTTTGATTTTAATTTCCCTAAGCTATAGGACCATAAGTGGAAGTGCCCTAGGCTCTGTTGCTTTGTTTTTTAGATGTTTCAGGAAACACCATACACTTCTCCCGAGTGTCTGTTGGCAATTTACATCCCGCCCATCAGCATAACAAGGCTCCCAGTTCTCCATGGCCTGTCCTGCCTTTCTGGATTTTACACTTTTTTCAGATGACCCTTTTGACCGGGGGGAAGTGAGACTAAATTGTAGTGCAGATTTCCTTTGCAAGCTTGCTTGGTTGGCCAAAAAGGGCTTATGCGTTTTTTCCTGAATATATTCAGGAAAAAACGCATACACCCTTTTTGGCCAAGTGCATCATTGTGGACGTTCTGCCTCTTTTCCTATGATTTCAATGCAATTCCAGTCTACCTCCTGAAATCGGTTTCCTGCAATTCTGCCCCGCTTTCAAGTCCTCTTGGCAGCCTTACTTCAGTATATTTTTGGACGATAGCTGTCATTTATAACTCTGCAGGTTTGTGAATTACAGTGCCCCTGAGCTCCTTTCTTCAACTCGCTTTCTTGTGAGCTGGCCGCAACACCGCAGGATGGCTTCAGGCCCTAATCTGGTTCCGGCACGGCACGCTGAGCCTTTGGTTAATTCCGCTTCCTGGTGGGAAATGAGAGTTAAATTTGCCCGTCCAGACACCTCCAGCTAGTCTCTCATTGGTTCTCGCTATTCCTGTTCATCTTCTGCAGAAATTGCAAACTGGGCCAAACAGGAGGTTAAAGGCGCTGACTCTCCAATTGGGGAGATTGTTAGTAAAGCGTCTGGAATGTTGCACCCGAGTACCAGGGGAGGAAAACTGAGACATATTTGAACAGGTCTCCCGTTCACATGGTTGATCATACTCTGGGTTCCACATGCATGTTTTAGCTGAAGGAAGAATACCTTAAACCTGGAGAGTTGAAACCCGTGGAATGGGTACCATGCAATATGACTTCAAAGGGTCTTCATTTGCTCACTGAACCTCTCCAATCCTATCACTGCTGCATTTATGCCCCTGTACACATGCTTGATTCTCTTTCGGAGACATAGCAATCCATAGGTTTTAAGATACTTACTAGTCAGGTACATTCTTAGGCATTTAATATGGGGTGTTGAGTCCATTTCGTTGAGCAAGGAGTAGCTCTTGTCTATTCCATATTTGGCTTAAGGAAATTTATCTGTGCTCATTTCAATCTCTGGTTTTATGAAGCACCCCAACTCACCTTTCCCCTTAAGCAAGCATAAGTTGGTTTTCTAAATTTGAGACCCTGTTCTGTTCTGTAATTCAGTTCCTGTGTAGCCAAGTTTACATTCCGTGTATTACTGATATCTTATGATGTTTCTTTTTCTGTGTGACTTATTTCAGTTAGAATCATCATACCTGAATCCACTCACTGTGCTGCTAAGGGCCTGATGACATAGATTTCATTGCTGAGTGATATTGCTTTGTAAGTAAATACCACAACTTCTTTATCCATTTTTCACTTTCTGCAATGTTGAACTTGTACGGTAAACGAGGATCTTGTAAACAGAGCCGTTCCAAACTTCGGGGTGGCTGTGTCTTTTTTATTTTAATTTCCCTAAGCTATAGGACCATAAGTGGAAGTGCCCTAGGCTCTGTTGCTTTGTTTTTCAGATGTTTCAGGAAACACCATACACTTCTCCCGAGTGTCTGTTGGCAATTTACATCCCGCCCATCAGCATAACAAGGCTCCCAGTTCTCCATGGCCTGTCCTGCCTTTCTGGATTTTACACTTTTTGCAGATGGCCCTATTGACCGGGGGGAAGTGAGACTTCATTGTAGTGCAGATTTCCTTTGCAAGCTTGCTTGGTTGGCCAAAAAGTGCGTATGCGTTTTTTCCTGAATATATTCAGGAAAAAACGCATACGCCCTTTTTGGCCAAGTGCATCATTGTGGACGTTCTGCATCTTTTCCGAAGCTTTCAATGCAATTCCAGTCTACCTCCTGAAATCAGTTTCCTGCAATTCTGCCCCACTTTCAAGTCCTCTTGGCAGCCTTACTTCAGTATATTTTTGGAAATAGCTGTCATTTATAACTCTGCAGGTTTGTGAATTACAGTGCCCCTGAGCTCCTTTCTTCAACTCGCTTTCTTGTGACCTGGCCGCAACACCGCAGGGTGGCTTCAGGCCCTAATCTGGTTCCGGCATGGCACGCTGAGCCTTTGGTTAATTCCGCTTCCTGGTGGGAAATGAGAGTTAAATTTGCCCGTCCAGACACCTCCAGCTAGTCTCTCATTGGTTCTCGCTATTCCTGTTCATCTTCCGCAGAAATTGCAAACTGGGCCAAACAGGAGGTTAAAGGGACTGACTCTCCAAGTCGGGAGATTGTTAGTAAAGCGTCTGGAATGTTGCACCCGAGTACCAGCGTACGAAAACTGAGACATATTTGAACACATCTCCCGATCACATGGTTGATCATACTCTAGGTTCCACATGCATGTTTTAGCTGAAGGAAGAATACCTTAAACCTGGGTAGTTGAAACCCGTGGAATGGGTACCATGCAATATGACTTCAAAGGGTCTTCATTTGCTCACCGAAACTCTCCAATCCTATCACTGCTGCGTTTATGCCCCTGTACACATGCTTGATTCTCTTTCAGAGACATAGCAATCCATAGGATTTAAGATACTTACTAGTCAGGTACATTCTTAGGCATTTAATATGGGGTGTTGAGTCCATTTCGTTGAGCAAGGAGTAGCTCTTGTCTATTCCATATTTGGCTTAAGGAACTTTATCTGTGCTCATTTCAATCTCTGGTTTTATGCAGCACCCCAACTCACCTTTCCCCTTAAGCAAGCATAAGTTGGTTTTCTAAATTTGAGACCCTGTTCTGTTCTGTAATTCAGTTCCTGTGTAGCCAAGTTTACATTCCGTGTATTACTGATATCTTATGATGTTTCTTTTTCTGTGTGACTTATTTCAGTTAGAATCCTCATACCTGAATCCACTCATTGTGCTGCTAAGGGCCTGATGACATAGATTTCATTGCTGAGTGATATTGCTTTGTAAGTAAATACCACAACTTCTTTATCCATTTTTCACTTTCTGCGATGTTGAACTTGTACGGTAAACGAGGTTCTTGTAAACAGAGGCGTCCCAAACTTTGGGGTGGCTGTGTCTTTTTGATTTTAATTTCCCTAAGCTATAGGACCATAAGTGGAAGTGCCCTAGGCTCTGTTGCTTTGTTTTTTAGATGTTTCAGGAAACACCATACACTTCTCCCGAGTGTCTGTTGGCAATTTACATCCCGCCCATCAGCATAACAAGGCTCCCAGTTCTCCATGGCCTGTCCTGCCTTTCTGGATTTTACACTTTTTTCAGATGGCCCTTTTGACCGGGGGGAAGTGAGACTTCATTGTAGTGCAGATTTCCTTTGCAAGCTTGCTTGGTTGGCCAAAAAGGGCGTATGCGTTTTTTCCTGAATATATTCAGGAAAAAACGCATACGCCCTTTTTGGCCAAGTGCATCATTGTGGACGTTCTGCCTCTTTTCCTATGCTTTCAATGCAATTCCAGTCTACCTCCTGAAATCGGTTTCCTGCAATTCTGCCCCGCTTTCAAGTCCTCTTGGCAGCCTTACTTCAGTATATTTTTGGACGATAGCTGTCATTTATAACTCTGCAGGTTTGTGAATTACAGTGCCCCTGAGCTCCTTTCTTCAACTCGTTTTCTTTTGAGCTGGCCGCAACACCGCAGGATGGCTTCAGGCCCTAATCTGGTTCCGGCACGGCACGCTGAGCCTTTGGTTAGTTCCTCTTCCTGGTGGGAAATGAGAGTTAAATTTGCCCGTCCAGACACCTCCACCTAGTCTCTCATTGGTTCTCCCTATTCCTGTTCATCTTCTGCAGAAATTGCAAACTGGGCCAAACAGGAGGATAAAGGCGCTGACTCTCCAAGTGGGGAGAGTGTTAGTAAAGCGTCTGGAATGTTGCACCCGAGTACCACGGGAGGAAAACTGAGACATATTTGAACACGTCTCCCGTTCACACTGTTGATCATACTCTGGGTTTCACATGCATGTTTTAGCTGAAGGAAGAATACCTTAAACCTGGGTAGTTGAGACCCGTGGAAAGGTTATCATGCAATATGACTTCAAAGGGTCTTCATTTGCTCACTGAACCTCTCCAATCCTATCACTGCTGGGTTTATGCCCCTGTACACATGCTTGATTCTCTTTCGGAGACATAGCAATCCATAGGTTTTAAGATACTTACTAGTCAGGTACATTCTTAGGCGTTTAATATGCGGTGTTGAGTCCATTTCGTTGAGCAAGGAGTAGCTCTTGTCTATTCCATATTTGGCTTAAGGAACTTTATCTGTGCTCATTTCAATCTCTGGTTTTATGCAGCACCCCAACTCACCTTTCCCCTTAAGCAAGCATAAGTTGGTTTTCTAAATTTGAGACCCTGTTCTGTTCTGTAATTCAGTTCCTGTGTAGCCAAGTTTACATTCCGTGTATTACTGATATCTTATGATGTTTCTTTTTCTGTGTGACTTATTTCAGTTAGAATCATCATACCTGAATCCACTCACTGTGCTGCTAAAGGCCTGATGACATAGATTTCATTGCTGAGTGATATTGCTTTGTAAGTAAATACCACAACTTCTTTATCCATTTTTCACTTTCTGCAATGTTGAACTTGTACGGTAAACGAGGATCTTGTAAACAGAGCCGTTCCAAACTTCGGGGTGGCTGTGTCTTTTTTATTTTAATTTCCCTAAGCTATAGGACCATAAGTGGAAGTGCCCTAGGCTCTGTTGCTTTGTTTTTCAGATGTTTCAGGAAACACCATACACTTCTCCCGAGTGTCTGTTGGCAATTGACATCCCGCCCATCAGCATAACAAGGCTCCCAGTTCTCCATGGCCTGTCCTGCCTTTCTGGATTTTACACTTTTTGCAGATGGCCCTATTGACCGGGGGGAAGTGAGACTTCATTGTAGTGCAGATTTCCTTTGCAAGCTTGCTTGGTTGGCCAAAAAGGGCGTATGCGTTTTTTCCTGAATATATTCAGGAAAAAACGCATACGCCCTTTTTGGCCAAGTGCATCATTGTGGACGTTCTGCATCTTTTCCGAAGCTTTCAATGCAATTCCAGTCTACCTCCTGAAATCAGTTTCCTGCAATTCTGCCCCACTTTCAAGTCCTCTTGGCAGCCTTACTTCAGTATATTTTTGGAAATAGCTGTCATTTATAACTCTGCAGGTTTGTGAATTACAGTGCCCCTGAGCTCCTTTCTTCAACTCGCTTTCTTGTGACCTGGCCGCAACACCGCAGGGTGGCTTCAGGCCCTAATCTGGTTCCGGCATGGCACGCTGAGCCTTTGGTTAATTCCGCTTCCTGGTGGGAAATGAGAGTTAAATTTGCCCGTCCAGACACCTCCAGCTAGTCTCTCATTGGTTCTCGCTATTCCTGTTCATCTTCCGCAGAAATTGCAAACTGGGCCAAACAGGAGGTTAAAGGGACTGACTCTCCAAGTCGGGAGAGTGTTAGTAAAGCGTCTGGAATGTTGCACCCGAGTACCAGCGTACGAAAACTGAGACATATTTGAACACATCTCCCGATCACATGGTTGATCATACTCTAGGTTCCACATGCATGTTTTAGCTGAAGGAAGAATACCTTAAACCTGGGTAGTTGAAACCCGTGGAATGGGTACCATGCAATATGACTTCAAAGGGTCTTCATTTGCTCACCGAAACTCTCCAATCCTATCACTGCTGCGTTTATGCCCCTGTACACATGCTTGATTCTCTTTCAGAGACATAGCAATCCATAGGTTTTAAGATACTTACTAGTCAGGTACATTCTTAGGCGTTTAATATGCGGTGTTGAGTCCATTTCGTTGAGCAAGGAGTAGCTCTTGTCTATTCCATATTTGGCTTAAGGAACTTTATCTGTGCTCATTTCAATCTCTGGTTTTATGCAGCACCCCAACTCACCTTTCCCCTTAAGCAAGCATAAGTTGGTTTTCTAAATTTGAGACCCTGTTCTGTTCTGTAATTCAGTTCCTGTGTAGCCAAGTTTACATTCCGTGTATTACTGATATCTTATGATGTTTCTTTTTCTGTGTGACTTATTTCAGTTAGAATCATCATATCTGAATCCACTCATTGTGCTGCTAAGGGCCTGATGACATAGATTTCATTGCTGAGTGATATTGCTTTGTAAGTAAATTCCACAACTTCTTTATGCACTTTTCACATTCTGTGATTTTGAACTTGTACTGTAAACGAGGTTCTTGTAAACAGAGGCGTCCCAAACTTTGGGGTGGCTGTGTCTTTTTGATTTTAATTTCCCTATGCTATAGGACCATAAGTGGAAGTGCCCTAGGCTCTGTTGCTTTGTTTTTTAGATGTTTCAGGAAACACCATACACTTCTCCCGAGTGTCTGTTGGCAATTGACATCCCGCCCATCAGCATAACAAGGCTCCCAGTTCTCCATGGCCTGTCCTGCCTTTCTGGATTTTACACTTTTTTCAGATGGCCCTTTTGACCGGGGGGCAGTGAGACTTCATTGTAGTGCAGATTTCCTTTGCAAGCTTGCTTGGTTGGCCAAAAAGGGCGTATGCGTTTTTTCCTGAATATATTCAGGAAAAAACGCATACGCCCTTTTTGGCCAAGTGCATCATTGTGGACGTTCTGCCTCTTTTCCTATGCTTTCAATGCAATTCCAGTCTACCTCCTGAAATCGGTTTCCTGCAATTCTGCCCCGCTTTCAAGTCCTCTTGGCAGCCTTACTTCAGTATATTTTTGGACGATAGCTGTCATTTATAACTCTGCAGGTTTGTGAATTACAGTGCCCCTGAGCTCCTTTCTTCAACTCGTTTTCTTTTGAGCTGGCCGCAACACCGCAGGATAGCTTCAGGCCCTAATCTGGTTCCGGCACGGCACGCTGAGCCTTTGGTTAGTTCCTCTTCCTGGTGGGAAATGAGAGTTAAATTTGCCCGTCCAGACACCGCCACCTAGTCTCTCATTGGTTCTCCCTATTCCTGTTCATCTTCCGCAGAATTTGCAAACTGGGCAAAACAGGAGGTTAAAGGCGCTGACTCTCCAAGTGGGGAGAGTGTTAGTAAAGCGTCTGGAATGTTGCACCCGAGTACCAGGGGAGGAAAACTGAGACATATTTGAACACGTCTCCCGTTCACACTGTTGATCATACTCTGGGTTTCACATGCATGTTTTAGCTGAAGGAAGAATACCTTAAACCTGGGTAGTTGAGACCCGTGGAAAGGTTATCATGCAATATGACTTCAAAGCGTCTTCATTTGCTCACTGAACCTCTCCAATCCTATCACTGCTGCGTTTATGCCCCTGTACACATGCTTGATTCTCTTTCGGAGACATAGCAATCCATAGGTTTTAAGATACTTACTAGTCAGGTACATTCTTAGGCGTTTAATATGCGGTGTTGAGTCCATTTCGTTGAGCAAGGAGTAGCTCTTGTCTATTCCATATTTGGCTTAAGGAACTTTATCTGTGCTCATTTCAATCTCTGGTTTTATGCAGCACCCCAACTCACCTTTACCCTTAAGCAAGCATAAGTTGGTTTTCTAAATTTGAGACCCTGTTCTGTTCTGTAATTCAGTTCCTGTGTAGCCAAGTTTACATTCCGTGTATTACTGATATCTTATGATGTTTCTTTTTCTGTGTGACTTATTTCAGTTAGAATCATCGTACCTGAATCCACTCATTATGCTGCTACAGGCCTGATGACATAGATTTCATTGCTGAGTGATACTGCATTGTACGTAAGTACCACAAGTTCTTTATCCATTTTTCACTTTCTGTGATATTGAACTTGTACGGTAAACGAGGTTCTTGTAAACAGAGGCGTCCCAAATTGGGGTGGCTGTGTCTTTTTGATTTTAATTTCCCTAAGCTATAGGACCATAAGTGGAAGTGCCCTAGGCTCTGTTGCTTTGTTTTTTAGATGTTTCAGGAAACACCATACACTTCTCCCGAGTGTCTGTTGGCAATTTACATCCCGCCCATCAGCATAACAAGGCTCCCAGTTCTCCATGGCCTGTCCTGCCTTTCTGGATTTTACACTTTTTTCAGATGGCTCTTTTGACCGGGTGGAAGTGAGACTTCATTGTAGTGCAGATTTCCTTTGCAAGCTTGCTTGGTTGGCCAAAAAGGGCGTATGCGTTTTTTCCTAAATATATTCAGGAAAAAACGCATACGCCCTTTTTGGCCAAGTGCATCATTGTGGACGTTCTGCCTCTTTTCCTATGCTTTCAATGCAATTCCAGTCTACCTCCTGAAATCGGTTTCCTGCAATTCTGCCCCGCTTTCAAGTGCTCTTGGCAGCCTTACTTCAGTATATTTTTGGACGATAGCTGTCATTTATAACTCTGCAGGTTTGTGAATTACAGTGCCCCTGAGCTCCTTTCTTCAACTCGCTTTCTTTTGAGCTGGCCGCAACACCGCAGGATGGTTTCAGGCCCTAATCTGGTTCCGGCACGGCACGCTGAGCCTTTGGTTAATTCCGCTTCCTGGTGGGAAATGAGAGTTAAATTTGCCCGTCCAGACACCTCCAGCTAGTCTCTCATTGGTTCTCGCTATTCCTGTTCATGTTCCGCAGAAATTGCAAACTGGGCCAAACAGGAGGTTAAAGGGACTGACTCTCCAAGTCGGGAGAGTGTTAGTAAAGCGTCTGGAATGTTGCACCCGAGTACCAGGGTACGAAAACTGAGACATATTTGAACACATCTCCCGATCACATGTTTGATCATACTCTAGGTTCCACATGCATGTTTTAGCTGAAGGAAGAATACCTTAAACCTGGGTAGTTGAAACCCGTGGAATGGGTACCATGCAATATGACTTCAAAGGGTCTTCATTTGCTCACCGAACCTCTCCAATCCTATCACTGTTGCGTTTATGTCCCTGTACACATGCTTGATTCTCTTTCGGAGACATAGCAATCCATAGGTTTTAAGATACTTAAGAGCCAGGTACATTCTTAGGCGTTTAATATGCGGTGTTGAGTCCATTTCGTTGAGCAAGGAGTAGCTCTTGTCTATTCCATATTTGGCTTAAGGAACTTTATCTGTGCTCATTTCAATCTCTGGTTTTATGCAGCACCCCAACTCACCTTTACCCTTAAACAAGCATAAGTTGGTTTTCTAAATGTGAGACCCTGTTCTGTTCTGTAATTCAGTTCCTGTGTAGCCAAGTTTACATTCCGTGTATTACTGATATCTTATGATGTTTCTTTCTCTGTGTGACTTATTTCAGTTAGAATCATCGTACCTGAATCCACTCATTGTGCTGCTACGGGCCTGATGACATAGATTTCACTGCTGAGTGATACTGCATTGTACGTAAGTACCACAAGTTCTTTATCCATTTTTCACTTTCTGTGATATTGAACTTGTACGGTAAACGAGGTTCTTGTAAACAGAGGCGTCCCAAACATTGGGGTGGCTGTATCTTTTTGATTTTAATTTCCCTAAGCTATAGGACCATAAGTGGAAGTGCCTTAGGCTCTGCTGCTTTGTTTTTTAGATGTTTCAGGAAACACCATACACTTCTCCCGAGTGTCTGTTGGCAGTTTACATCCCGCCCATCAGCATAACAAGGCTCCCAGTTCTCCATGGCCTGTCCTGCCTTTCTGGATTTTACACTTTTTTCAGATGGCCCTTTTGACCGGGGTGGGGGGGAAGTGAGACTTCATTGTAGTGCAGATTTCCTTTGCAAGTTTGCTTGGTTGGCCAAAAAGGGCGTATGCGTTTTTTCCTGAATATATTCAGGAAAAAACGCATACGCCCTTTTTGGCCAAGTGCATCATTGTGGACGTTCTGCCTCTTTTCCTATGCTTTCAATGCAATTCCAGTCTACCTCCTGAAATCGGTTTCCTGCAATTCTGCCCCGCTTTCAAGTCCTCTTGGCAGCCTTACTTCAGTATATTTTTGGACGATAGTTGTCATTTATAACTCTGCAGGTTTGTGAATTACAGTGCCCCTGAGCTCCTTTCTTCAACTCGTTTTCTTGTGAGCTGGCCGCAACACCGCAGGATGGCTTCAGGCCCTAATCTGGTTCCGGCACGGCACGCTGAGCCTTTGGTTATTTCCTCTTCCTGTTGGGAAATGAGAGTTAAATTTGCCCGTCCAGACACCTCCAGCTAGTCTCTCATTGGTTCTCGCTATTCCTGTTCATCTTCCGCAGAAATTGCAAACTGGGCCAAACAGGAGGTTAAAGGGACTGACTCTCCAAGTCGGGAGAGTGTTAGTAAAGCGTCTGGAATGTTGCACCCGAGTACCAGGGTACGAAAACTGAGACATATTTGAACACGTCTCCCGATCACATGGTTGATCATACTCTAGGTTCCACATGCATGTTTTAGCTGAAGGAAGAATACCTTAAACCTGGGTAGTTGAAACCCGTGGAATGGGTACCATGCAATATGACTTCAAAGGGTCTTCATTTGCTCACCGAACCTCTCCAATCCTATCACTGCTGCGTTTATGTCCCTGTACACATGCTTGATTCTCTTTCGGAGACATAGCAATCCATAGGTTTTAAGATACTTAAGAGTCAGGTACATTCTTAGGCGTTTAATATGCGGTGTTGAGTCCATTTCGTTGAGCAAGGAGTAGCTCTTGTCTATTCCATATTTGGCTTAAGGAACTTTATCTGTGCTCATTTCAATCTCTGGTTTTATGCAGCACCCCAACTCACCTTTACCCTTAAACAAGCATAAGTTGGTTTTCTAAATTTGAGACCCTGTTCTGTTCTGTAATTCAGTTCCTGTGTAGCCAAGTTTACATTCCGTGTATTACTGATATCTTATGATGTTTCTTTCTCTGTGTGACTTATTTCAGTTAGAATCATCGTACCTGAATCCACTCATTGTGCTGCTACGGGCCTGATGACATAGATTTCACTGCTGAGTGATACTGCATTGTACGTAAGTACCACAAGTTCTTTATCCATTTTTCACTTTCTGTGATATTGAACTTGTACGGTAAACGAGGTTCTTGTAAACAGAGGCGTCCCAAACATTGGGGTGGCTGTATCTTTTTGATTTTAATTTCCCTAAGCTATAGGACCATAAGTGGAAGTGCCCTAGGCTCTGTTGCTTTGTTTTTTAGATGTTTCAGGAAACACCATACACTTCTCCCGAGTGTCTGTTGGCAATTGACATCCCGCCCATCAGCATAACAAGGCTCCCAGTTCTCCATGGCCTGTCCTGCCTTTCTGGATTTTACACTTTTTTCAGATGGCCCTTTTGACCGGGGGGGGGGGGAAGTGAGACTTCATTGTAGTGCAGATTTCCTTTGCAAGCTTGCTTGGTTGGCCAAAAAGGGCGTATGCGTTTTTTCCTGAATATATTCAGGAAAAAACGCATACGCCCTTTTTGGCCAAGTGCATCATTGTGGACGTTCTGCCTCTTTTCCTATGCTTTCAATGCAATTCCAGTCTACCTCCTGAAATCGGTTTCCTGCAATTCTGCCCCGCTTTCAAGTCCTCTTGGCAGCCTTACTTCAGTATATTTTTGGACGATAGTTGTCATTTATAACTCTGCAGGTTTGTGAATTACAGTGCCCCTGAGCTCCTTTCTTCAACTCGTTTTCTTGTGAGCTGGCCGCAACACCGCAGGATGGCTTCAGGCCCTAATCTGGTTCCGGCACGGCACGCTGAGCCTTTGGTTATTTCCTCTTCCTGGTGGGAAATGAGAGTTAAATTTGCCCGTCCAGACACCTCCAGCTAGTCTCTCATTGGTTCTCGCTATTCCTGTTCATCTTCCGCAGAAATTGCAAACTGGGCCAAACAGGAGGTTAAAGGGACTGACTCTCCAAGTCGGGAGAGTGTTAGTAAAGCGTCTGGAATGTTGCACCCGAGTACCAGGGTACGAAAACTGAGACATATTTGAACACGTCTCCCGATCACATGGTTGATCATACTCTAGGTTCCACATGCATGTTTTAGCTGAAGGAAGAATACCTTAAACCTGGGTAGTTGAAACCCGTGGAATGGGTACCATGCAATATGACTTCAAAGGGTCTTCATTTGCTCACCGAACCTCTCCAATCCTATCACTGCTGCGTTTATGTCCCTGTACACATGCTTGATTCTCTTTCGGAGACATAGCAATCCATAGGTTTTAAGATACTTAAGAGTCAGGTACATTCTTAGGCGTTTAATATGCGGTGTTGAGTCCATTTCGTTGAGCAAGGAGTAGCTCTTGTCTATTCCATATTTGGCTTAAGGAACTTTATCTGTGCTCATTTCAATCTCTGGTTTTATGCAGCACCCCAACTCACCTTTACCCTTAAACAAGCATAAGTTAGTTTTCTAAATTTGCGACCCTGTTCTGTTCTGTAATTCAGTTCCTGTGTAGCCAAGTTTACATTCCGTGTATTACTGATATCTTATGATGTTTCTTTCTCTGTGTGACTTATTTCAGTTAGAATCATCGTACCTGAATCCACTCATTGTGCTGCTACGGGCCTGATGACATAGATTTCACTGCTGAGTGATACTGCATTGTACGTAAGTACCACAAGTTCTTTATCCATTTTTCACTTTCTGTGATATTGAACTTGTACGGTAAACGAGGTTCTTGTAAACAGAGGCGTCCCAAACATTGGGGTGGCTGTATCTTTTTGATTTTAATTTCCCTAAGCTATAGGACCATAAGTGGAAGTGCCCTAGGCTCTGTTGCTTTGTTTTTTAGATGTTTCAGGAAACACCATACACTTCTCCCGAGTGTCTGTTGGCAATTTACATCCCGCCCATCAGCATAACAAGGCTCCCAGTTCTCCATGGCCTGTCCTGTCTTTCTGGATTTTACACTTTTTTCAGATGGCCCTTTTGACCGGGGGGAAATGAGACTTCATTGTAGTGCAGATTTCCTTTGCAAGCTTGCTTGGTTGGCCAAAAAGGGCGTATGCGTTTTTTCCTGAATATATTCAGGAAAAAACGCATACGCCCTTTTTGGCCAAGTGCATCATTGTGGACGTTCTGCCTCTTTTCCTATGCTTTCAATGCAATTCCAGTCTACCTCCTGAAATCGGTTTCCTGCAATTCTGCCCCGCTTTCAAGTCCTCTTGGCAGCCTTACTTCAGTATATTTTTGGACGATAGTTGTCATTTATAACTCTGCAGGTTTGTGAATTACAGTGCCCCTGAGCTCCTTTCTTCAACTCGTTTTCTTGTGAGCTGGCCGCAACACCGCAGGATGGCTTCAGGCCCTAATCTGGTTCCGGCACGGCACGCTGAGCCTTGGTTATTTCCTCTTCCTGGTGGGAAATGAGAGTTAAATTTGCCCGTCCAGACACCTCCAGCTAGTCTCTCATTGGTTCTCGCTATTCCTGTTCATCTTCCGCAGAAATTGCAAACTGGGCCAAACAGGAGGTTAAAGGGACTGACTCTCCAAGTCGGGAGAGTGTTAGTAAAGCGTCTGGAATGTTGCACCCGAGTCCCAGGGTACGAAAACTGAGACATATTTGAACACGTCTCCCGATCACATGGTTGATCATACTCTAGGTTCCACATGCATGTTTTAGCTGAAGGAAGAATACCTTAAACCTGGGTAGTTGAAACCCGTGGAATGGGTACCATGCAATATGACTTCAAAGGGTCTTCATTTGCTCACCGAACCTCTCCAATCCTATCACTGCTGCGTTTATGTCCCTGTACACATGCTTGATTCTCTTTCGGAGACATAGCAATCCATAGGTTTTAAGATACTTAAGAGTCAGGTACATTCTTAGGCGTTTAATATGCGGTGTTGAGTCCATTTCGTTGAGCAAGGAGTAGCTCTTGTCTATTCCATATTTGGCTTAAGGAACTTTATCTGTGCTCATTTCAATCTCTGGTTTTATGCAGCACCCCAACTCACCTTTACCCTTAAACAAGCATAAGTTGGTTTTCTAAATTTGAGACCCTGTTCTGTTCTGTAATTCAGTTCCTGTGTAGCCAAGTTTACATTCCGTGTATTACTGATATCTTATGATGTTTCTTTCTCTGTGTGACTTATTTCAGTTAGAATCATCGTACCTGAATCCACTCATTGTGCTGCTACGGGCCTGATGACATAGATTTCACTGCTGAGTGATACTGCATTGTACGTAAGTACCACAAGTTCTTTATCCATTTTTCACTTTCTGTGATATTGAACTTGTACGGTAAACGAGGTTCTTGTAAACAGAGGCGTCCCAAACATTGGGGTGGCTGTATCTTTTTGATTTTAATTTCCCTAAGCTATAGGACCATAAGTGGAAGTGCCCTAGGCTCTGTTGCTTTGTTTTTTAGATGTTTCAGGAAACACCATACACTGCTCCCGAGTGTCTGTTGGCAATTGACATCCCGCCCATCAGCATAACAAGGCTCCCAGTTCTCCATGGCCTGTCCTGCCTTTCTGGATTTTACACTTTTTTCAGATGGCCCTTTTGACCGGGGGGGGGGGGAAGTGAGACTTCATTGTAGTGCAGATTTCCTTTGCAAGCTTGCTTGGTTGGCCAAAAAGGGCGTATGCGTTTTTTCCTGAATATATTCAGGAAAAAACGCATACGCCCTTTTTGGCCAAGTGCATCATTGTGGACGTTCTGCCTCTTTTCCTATGCTTTCAATGCAATTCCAGTCTACCTCCTGAAATCGGTTTCCTGCAATTCTGCCCCGCTTTCAAGTCCTCTTGGCAGCCTTACTTCAGTATATTTTTGGACGATAGTTGTCATTTATAACTCTGCAGGTTTGTGAATTACAGTGCCCCTGAGCTCCTTTCTTCAACTCGTTTTCTTGTGAGCTGGCCGCCACACCGCAGGATGGCTTCAGGCCCTAATCTGGTTCCGGCACGGCACGCTGAGCCTTTGGTTATTTCCTCTTCCTGTTGGGAAATGAGAGTTAAATTTGCCCGTCCAGACACCTCCAGCTAGTCTCTCATTGGTTCTCGCTATTCCTGTTCATCTTCCGCAGAAATTGCAAACTGGGCCAAACAGGAGGTTAAAGGGACTGACTCTCCAAGTCGGGAGAGTGTTAGTAAAGCGTCTGGAATGTTGCACCCGAGTACCAGGGTACGAAAACTGAGACATATTTGAACACGTCTCCCGATCACATGGTTGTTCATACTCTAGGTTCCACATGCATGTTTTAGCTGAAGGAAGAATACCTTAAACCTGGGTAGTTGAAACCCGTGGAATGGGTACCATGCAATATGACTTCAAAGGGTCTTCATTTGCTCACCGAACCTCTCCAATCCTATCACTGCTGCGTTTATGTCCCTGTACACATGCTTGATTCTCTTTCGGAGACATAGCAATCCATAGGTTTTAAGATACTTAAGAGTCAGGTACATTCTTAGGCGTTTAATATGCGGTTTTGAGTCCATTTCGTTGAGCAAGGAGTAGCTCTTGTCTATTCCATATTTGGCTTAAGGAACTTTATCTGTGCTCATTTCAATCTCTGGTTTTATGCAGCACCCCAACTCCCCTTTACCCTTAAACAAGCATAAGTTGGTTTTCTAAATTTGAGACCCTGTTCTGTTCTGTAATTCAGTTCCTGTGTAGCCAAGTTTACATTCCGTGTATTACTGATATCTTATGATGTTTCTTTCTCTGTGTGACTTATTTCAGTTAGAATCATCGTACCTGAATCCACTCATTGTGCTGCTACGGGCCTGATGACATAGATTTCACTGCTGAGTGATACTGCATTGTACGTAAGTACCACAAGTTCTTTATCCATTTTTCACTTTCTGTGATATTGAACTTGTACGGTAAACGAGGTTCTTGTAAACAGAGGCGTCCCAAACATTGCGGTGGCTGTATCTTTTTGATTTTAATTTCCCTAAGCTATAGGACCATAAGTGGAAGTGCCCTAGGCTCTGTTGCTTTGTTTTTTAGATGTTTCAGGAAACACCATACACTTCTCCCGAGTGTCTGTTGGCAATTGACATCCCGCCCATCAGCATAACAAGGCTCCCAGTTCTCCATGGCCTGTCCTGCCTTTCTGGATTTTACACTTTTTTCAGATGGCCCTTTTGACCGGGGGGAAGTGAGACTTCATTGTAGTGCAGATTTCCTTTGCAAGCTTGCTTGGTTGGCCAAAAAGGGCGTATGCGTTTTTTCCTGAATATATTCAGGAAAAAACGCATACGCCCTTTTTGGCCAAGTGCATCATTGTGGACGTTCTGCCTCTTTTCCTATGCTTTCAATGCAATTCCAGTCTACCTCCTGAAATCGGTTTCCTGCAATTCTGCCCCGCTTTCAAGTCCTCTTGGCAGCCTTACTTCAGTATATTTTTGGACGATAGTTGTCATTTATAACTCTGCAGGTTTGTGAATTACAGTGCCCCTGAGCTCCTTTCTTCAACTCGTTTTCTTGTGAGCTGGCCGCAACACCGCAGGATGGCTTCAGGCCCTAATCTGGTTCCGGCACGGCACGCTGAGCCTTTGGTTATTTCCTCTTCCTGGTGGGAAATGAGAGTTAAATTTGCCCGCCCAGACACCTCCAGCTAGTCTCTCATTGGTTCTCGCTATTCCTGTCCATCTTCCGCAGAAATTGCAAACTGGGCCAAACAGGAGGTTAAAGGGACTGACTCTCCAAGTCGGGAGAGTGTTAGTAAAGCGTCTGGAATGTTGCACTCGAGTACCAGGGTACGAAAACTGAGACATATTTGAACAGGTCTCCCGATCACATGGTTGATCATACTCTGGGTTCCACATGCATGTTTTAGCTGAAGGAAGAATACCTTAAACCTGGGTAGTTGAAACCCTTGGAATGGGTACCATGCAATATGACTTCAAAGGGTCTTCATTTGCTCACCGAACCTCTCCAATCCTATCACTGCTGCGTTTATGTCCCTGTACACATGCTTGATTCTCTTTCGGAGACATAGCAATCCATAGGTTTTAAGATACTTAAGAGTCAGGTACATTCTTAGGCGTTTAATATGCGGTGTTGAGTCCATTTCGTTGAGCAAGGAGTAGCTCTTGTCTATTCCATATTTGGCTTAAGGAACTTTATCTGTGCTCATTTCAATCTCTGGTTTTATGCAGCACCCCAACTCACCTTTACCCTTAAACAAGCATAAGTTGGTTTTCTAAATGTGAGACCCTGTTCTGTTCTGTAATTCAGTTCCTGTGTAGCCAAGTTTACATTCCGTGTATTACTGATATCTTATGATGTTTCTTTCTCTGTGTGACTTATTTCAGTTAGAATCATCGTACCTGAATCCACTCATTGTGCTGCTACGGGCCTGATGACATAGATTTCACTGCTGAGTGATACTGCATTGTACGTAAGTACCACAAGTTCTTTATCCATTTTTCACTTTCTGTGATATTGAACTTGTACGGTAAACGAGGTTCTTGTAAACAGAGGCGTCCCAAACATTGGGGTGGCTGTATCTTTTTGATTTTAATTTCCCTAAGCTATAGGACCATAAGTGGAAGTGCCCTAGGCTCTGTTGCTTTGTTTTTTAGATGTTTCAGGAAACACCATACACTTCTCCCGAGTGTCTGTTGGCAATTGACATCCCGCCCATCAGCATAACAAGGCTCCCAGTTCTCCATGGCCTGTCCTGCCTTTCTGGATTTTACACTTTTTTCAGATGGCCCTTTTGACCGGGGGGAAGTGAGACTTCATTGTAGTGCAGATTTCCTTTGCAAGCTTGCTTGGTTGGCCAAAAAGGGCGTATGCGTTTTTTCCTGAATATATTCAGGAAAAAACGCATACGCCCTTTTTGGCCAAGTGCATCATTGTGGACGTTCTGCCTCTTTTCCTATGCTTTCAATGCAATTCCAGTCTACCTCCTGAAATCGGTTTCCTGCAATTCTGCCCCGCTTTCAAGTCCTCTTGGCAGCCTTACTTCAGTATATTTTTGGACGATAGTTGTCATTTATAACTCTGCAGGTTTGTGAATTACAGTGCCCCTGAGCTCCTTTCTTCAACTCGTTTTCTTGTGAGCTGGCCGCAACACCGCAGGATGGCTTCAGGCCCTAATCTGGTTCCGGCACGGCACGCTGAGCCTTT
Source organism: Globicephala melas (assembly GCF_963455315.2). NCBI lineage: Eukaryota > Metazoa > Chordata > Mammalia > Artiodactyla > Delphinidae > Globicephala > Globicephala melas. The sequence continues at coordinate 896,737 of NW_027207238.1, read as the reverse complement.
GGTTATTTCCTCTTCCTGGTGGGAAATGAGAGTTAAATTTGCCCGTCCAGACACCTCCAGCTAGTCTCTCATTGGTTCTCGCTATTCCTGTTCATGTTCCGCAGAAATTGCAAACTGGGCCAAACAGGAGGTTAAAGGGACTGACTCTCCAAGTCGGGAGAGTGTTAGTAAAGCGTCTGGAATGTTGCACTCGAGTACCAGGGTACGAAAACTGAGACATATTTGAACAGGTCTCCCGATCACATGGTTGATCATACTCTGGGTTCCACATGCATGTTTTAGCTGAAGGAAGAATACCTTAAACCTGGGTAGTTGAAACCCTTGGAATGGGTACCATGCAATATGACTTCAAAGGGTCTTCATTTGCTCACCGAACCTCTCCAATCCTATCACTGCTGCGTTTATGTCCCTGTACACATGCTTGATTCTCTTTCGGAGACATAGCAATCCATAGGTTTTAAGATACTTAAGAGTCAGGTACATTCTTAGGCGTTTAATATGCGGTGTTGAGTCCATTTCGTTGAGCAAGGAGTAGCTCTTGTCTATTCCATATTTGGCTTAAGGAACTTTATCTGTGCTCATTTCAATCTCTGGTTTTATGCAGCACCCCAACTCACCTTTACCCTTAAACAAGCATAAGTTGGTTTTCTAAATGTGAGACCCTGTTCTGTTCTGTAATTCAGTTCCTGTGTAGCCAAGTTTACATTCCGTGTATTACTGATATCTTATGATGTTTCTTTCTCTGTGTGACTTATTTCAGTTAGAATCATCGTACCTGAATCCACTCATTGTGCTGCTACGGGCCTGATGACATAGATTTCACTGCTGAGTGATACTGCATTGTACGTAAGTACCACAAGTTCTTTATCCATTTTTCACTTTCTGTGATATTGAACTTGTACGGTAAACGAGGTTCTTGTAAACAGAGGCGTCCCAAACATTGGGGTGGCTGTATCTTTTTGATTTTAATTTCCCTAAGCTATAGGACCATAAGTGGAAGTGCCCTAGGCTCTGTTGCTTTGTTTTTTAGATGTTTCAGGAAACACCATACACTTCTCCCGAGTGTCTGTTGGTAATTGACATCCCGCCCATCAGCATAACAAGGCTCCCAGTTCTCCATGGCCTGTCCTGCCTTTCTGGATTTTACACTTTTTTCAGATGGCCCTTTTGACCGGGGGGAAGTGAGACTTCATTGTAGTGCAGATTTCCTTTGCAAGCTTGCTTGGTTGGCCAAAAAGGGCGTATGCGTTTTTTCCTGAATATATTCAGGAAAAAACGCATACGCCCTTTTTGGCCAAGTGCATCATTGTGGACGTTCTGCCTCTTTTCCTATGCTTTCAATGCAATTCCAGTCTACCTCCTGAAATCGGTTTCCTGCAATTCTGCCCCGCTTTCAAGTCCTCTTGGCAGCCTTACTTCAGTATATTTTTGGACGATAGTTGTCATTTATAACTCTGCAGGTTTGTGAATTACAGTGCCCCTGAGCTCCTTTCTTCAACTCGTTTTCTTGTGAGCTGGCCGCAACACCGCAGGATGGCTTCAGGCCCTAATCTGGTTCCGGCACGGCACGCTGAGCCTTTGGTTATTTCCTCTTCCTGGTGGGAAATGAGAGTTAAATTTGCCCGTCCAGACACCTCCAGCTAGTCTCTCATTGGTTCTCGCTATTCCTGTTCATGTTCCGCAGAAATTGCAAACTGGGCCAAACAGGAGGTTAAAGGGACTGACTCTCCAAGTCGGGAGAGTGTTAGTAAAGCGTCTGGAATGTTGCACCCGAGTACCAGGGTACGAAAACTGAGACATATTTGAACACGTCTCCCGATCACATGGTTGATCATACTCTAGGTTCCACATGCATGTTTTAGCTGAAGGAAGAATACCTTAAACCTGGGTAGTTGAAACCCGTGGAATGGGTACCATGCAATATGACTTCAAAGGGTCTTCATTTGCTCACCGAACCTCTCCAATCCTATCACTGCTGCGTTTATGTCCCTGTACACATGCTTGATTCTCTTTCGGAGACATAGCAATCCATAGGTTTTAAGATACTTAAGAGTCAGGTACATTCTTAGGCGTTTAATATGCGGTGTTGAGTCCATTTCGTTGAGCAAGGAGTAGCTCTTGTCTATTCCATATTTGGCTTAAGGAACTTTATCTGTGCTCATTTCAATCTCTGGTTTTATGCAGCACCCCAACTCACCTTTACCCTTAAACAAGCATAAGTTGGTTTTCTAAATTTGAGACCCTGTTCTGTTCTGTAATTCAGTTCCTGTGTAGCCAAGTTTACATTCCGTGTATTACTGATATCTTATGATGTTTCTTTTTCTGTGTGACTTATTTCAGTTAGAATCATCGTACCTGAATCCACTCATTGTGCTGCTACGGGCCTGATGACATAGATTTCACTGCTGAGTGATACTGCATTGTACGTAAGTACCACAAGTTCTTTATCCATTTTTCACTTTCTGTGATATTGAACTTGTACGGTAAACCAGGTTCTTGTAAACAGAGGCGTCCCAAACATTGGGGTGGCTGTATCTTTTTGATTTTAATTTCCCTAAGCTATAGGACCATAAGTGGAAGTGCCCTAGGCTCTGTTGCTTTGTTTTTTAGATGTTTCAGGAAACACCATACACTTCTCCCGAGTGTCTGTTGGCAATTGACATCCCGCCCATCAGCATAACAAGGCTCCCAGTTCTCCATGGCCTGTCCTGCCTTTCTGGATTTTACACTTTTTTCAGATGGCCCTTTTGACCGGGGGGAAGTGAGACTTCATTGTAGTGCAGATTTCCTTTGCAAGCTTGCTTGGTTGGCCAAAAACGGCGTATGCGTTTTTTCCTGAATATATTCAGGAAAAAACGCATACGCCCTTTTTGGCCAAGTGCATCATTGTGGACGTTCTGCCTCTTTTCCTATGCTTTCAATGCAATTCCAGTCTACCTCCTGAAATCGGTTTCCTGCAATTCTGCCCCGCTTTCAAGTCCTCTTGGCAGCCTTACTTCAGTATATTTTTGGACGATAGTTGTCATTTATAACTCTGCAGGTTTGTGAATTACAGTGCCCCTGAGCTCCTTTCTTCAACTCGTTTTCTTGTGAGCTGGCCGCAACACCGCAGGATGGCTTCAGGCCCTAATCTGGTTCCGGCACGGCACGCTGAGCCTTTGGTTATTTCCTCTTCCTGGTGGGAAATGAGAGTTAAATTTGCCCGCCCAGACACCTCCAGCTAGTCTCTCATTGGTTCTCGCTATTCCTGTCCATCTTCCGCAGAAATTGCAAACTGGGCCAAACAGGAGGTTAAAGGGACTGACTCTCCAAGTCGGGAGAGTGTTAGTAAAGCGTCTGGAATGTTGCACCCGAGTACCAGGGTACGAAAACTGAGACATATTTGAACAGGTCTCCCGTTCACATGGTTGATCATACTCTGGGTTCCACATGCATGTTTTAGCTGAAGGAAGAATACCTTAAACCTGGGTAGTTGAAACCCGTGGAATGGGTACCATGCAATATGACTTCAAAGGGTCTTCATTTGCTCACCGAACCTCTCCAATCCTATCACTGCTGCATTTATGTCCCTGTACACATGCTTGATTCTCTTTCGGAGACATAGCAATCCATAGGTTTTAAGATACTTAAGAGTCAGGTACATTCTTAGGCGTTTAATATGCGGTGTTGAGTCCATTTCGTTGAGCAAGGAGTAGCTCTTGTCTATTCCATATTTGGCTTAAGGAACTTTATCTGTGCTCATTTCAATCTCTGGTTTTATGCAGCACCCCAACTCACCTTTACCCTTAAACAAGCATAAGTTGGTTTTCTAAATGTGAGACCCTGTTCTGTTCTGTAATTCAGTTCCTGTGTAGCCAAGTTTACATTCCGTGTATTACTGATATCTTATGATGTTTCTTTCTCTGTGTGACTTATTTCAGTTAGAATCATCGTACCTGAATCCACTCATTGTGCTGCTACGGGCCTGATGACATAGATTTCACTGCTGAGTGATACTGCATTGTACGTAAGTACCACAAGTTCTTTATCCATTTTTCACTTTCTGTGATATTGAACTTGTACGGTAAACGAGGTTCTTGTAAACAGAGGCGTCCCAAACATTGGGGTGGCTGTATCTTTTTGATTTTAATTTCCCTAAGCTATAGGACCATAAGTGGAAGTGCCCTAGGCTCTGTTGCTTTGTTTTTTAGATGTTTCAGGAAACACCATACACTTCTCCCGAGTGTCTGTTGGCAATTTACATCCCGCCCATCAGCATAACAAGGCTCCCAGTTCTCCATGGCCTGTCCTGCCTTTCTGGATTTTACACTTTTTTCAGATGGCCCTTTTGACCGGGGGAGAAGTGAGACTTCATTGTAGTGCAGATTTCCTTTGCAAGCTTGCTTGGTTGGCCAAAAAGGGCGTATGCGTTTTTTCCTGAATATATTCAGGAAAAAACGCATACGCCCTTTTTGGCCAAGTGCATCATTGTGGACGTTCTGCCTCTTTTCCTATGCTTTCAATGCAATTCCAGTCTACCTCCTGAAATCGGTTTCCTGCAATTCTGCCCCGCTTTCAAGTCCTCTTGGCAGCCTTACTTCAGTATATTTTTGGACGATAGTTGTCATTTATAACTCTGCAGGTTTGTGAATTACAGTGCCCCTGAGCTCCTTTCTTCAACTCGTTTTCTTGTGAGCTGGCCGCAACACCGCAGGATGGCTTCAGGCCCTAATCTGGTTCCGGCACGGCACGCTGAGCCTTTGGTTATTTCCTCTTCCTGGTGGGAAATGAGAGTTAAATTTGCCCGTCCAGACACCTCCAGCTAGTCTCTCATTGGTTCTCGCTATTCCTGTTCATGTTCCGCAGAAATTGCAAACTGGGCCAAACAGGAGGTTAAAGGGACTGACTCTCCAAGTCGGGAGAGTGTTAGTAAAGCGTCTGGAATGTTGCACCCGAGTACCAGGGTACGAAAACTGAGACATATTTGAACACGTCTCCCGATCACATGGTTGATCATACTCTAGGTTCCACATGCATGTTTTAGCTGAAGGAAGAATACCTTAAACCTGGGTAGTTGAAACCCGTGGAATGGGTACCATGCAATATGACTTCAAAGGGTCTTCATTTGCTCACCGAACCTCTCCAATCCTATCACTGCTGCGTTTATGTCCCTGTACACATGCTTGATTCTCTTTCGGAGACATAGCAATCCATAGGTTTTAAGATACTTAAGAGTCAGGTACATTCTTAGGCGTTTAATATGCGGTGTTGAGTCCATTTCGTTGAGCAAGGAGTAGCTCTTGTCTATTCCATATTTGGCTTAAGGAACTTTATCTGTGCTCATTTCAATCTCTGGTTTTATGCAGCACCCCAACTCCCCTTTACCCTTAAACAAGCATAAGTTGGTTTTCTAAATTTGAGACCCTGTTCTGTTCTGTAATTCAGTTCCTGTGTAGCCAAGTTTACATTCCGTGTATTACTGATATCTTATGATGTTTCTTTTTCTGTGTGACTTATTTCAGTTAGAATCATCGTACCTGAATCCACTCATTGTGCTGCTACGGGCCTGATGACATAGATTTCACTGCTGAGTGATACTGCATTGTACGTAAGTACCACAAGTTCTTTATCCATTTTTCACTTTCTGTGATATTGAACTTGTACGGTAAACGAGGTTCTTGTAAACAGAGGCGTCCCAAACATTGGGGTGGCTGTATCTTTTTGATTTTAATTTCCCTAAGCTATAGGAACATAAGTGGAAGTGCCCTAGGCTCTGTTGCTTTGTTTTTTAGATGTTTCAGGAAACACCATACACTTCTCCCGAGTGTCTGTTGGCAATTGCCATCCCGCCCATCAGCATAACAAGGCTCCCAGTTCTCCATGGCCTGTCCTGCCTTTCTGGATTTTACACTTTTTTCAGATGGCCCTTTTGACCGGGGGGAAGTGAGACTTCATTGTAGTGCAGTTTTCCTTTGCAAGCTTGCTTGGTTGGCCAAAAAGGGCGTATGCGTTTTTTCCTGAATATATTCAGGAAAAAACGCATACGCCCTTTTTGGCCAAGTGCATCATTGTGGACGTTCTGCCTCTTTTCCTATGCTTTCAATGCAATTCCAGTCTACCTCCTGAAATCAGTTTCCTGCAATTCTGCCCCGCTTTCAAGTCCTCTTGGCAGCCTTACTTCAGTATATTTTTGGACGATAGTTGTCATTTATAACTCTGCAGGTTTGTGAATTACAGTGCACCTGAGCTCCTTTCTTCAACTCGTTTTCTTGTGAGCTGGCCGCAACACCGCAGGATGGCTTCAGGCCCTAATCTGGTTCCGGCACGGCACGCTGAGCCTTTGGTTATTTCTTCTTCCTGGTGGGAAATGAGAGTTAAATTTGCCCGTCCAGACACCTCCAGCTAGTCTCTCATTGGTTCTCGCTATTCCTGTTCATCTTCCGCAGAAATTGCAAACTGGGCCAAACAGGAGGTTAAGGGACTGACTCTCCAAGTCGGGAGAGTGTTAGTAAAGCGTCTGGAATGTTGCACCCGAGTACCAGGGTACGAAAACTGAGACATATTTGAACACGTCTCCCGATCACATGGTTGATCATACTCTAGGTTCCACATGCATGTTTTAGCTGAAGGAAGAATACCTTAAACCTGGGTAGTTGAAACCCGTGGAATGGGTACCATGCAATATGACTTCAAAGGGTCTTCATTTGCTCACCGAACCTCTCCAATCCTATCACTGCTGCGTTTATATCCCTGTACACATGCTTGATTCTCTTTCGGAGACATAGCAATCCATCGGTTTTAAGATACTTAAGAGTCAGGTACATTCTTAGGCGTTTAATATGCGGTGTTGAGTCCATTTCGTTGAGCAAGGAGTAGCTCTTGTCTATTCCATATTTGGCTTAAGGAACTTTATCTGTGCTCATTTCAATCTCTGGTTTTATGCAGCATCCCAACTCACCTTTCCCCTTAAACAAACATAAGTTGGTTTTCTAAATGTGAGACCCTGTTCTGTTCTGTAATTCAGTTCCTGTGTAGCCAAGTTTACATTCCGTGTATTACTGATATCTTATGATGTTTCTTTCTCTGTGTGACTTATTTCAGTTAGAATCATCGTACCTGAATCCACTCATTGTGCTGCTACGGGCCTGATGACATAGATTTCACTGCTGAGTGATACTGCATTGTACATAAGTACCACAAGTTCTTTATCCATTTTTCACTTTCTGTGATATTGAACTTGTACGGTAAACGAGGTTCTTGTAAACAGAGGCGTCCCAAACATTGGGGTGGCTGTATCTTTTTGATTTTAATTTCCCTAAGCTATAGGACCATAAGTGGAAGTGCCCTAGGCTCTGTTGCTTTGTTTTTTAGATGTTTCCGGAAACACCATACACTTCTCCGGAGTGTCTGTTGGCAATTTACATCCCGCCCATCAGCATAACAAGGCTCCCAGTTCTCCATGGCCTGTCCTGCCTTTCTGGATTTTACACTTTTTTCCGATGGCCCTTTTGACCGGGGGGAAGTGAGACTTCATTGTAGTGCAGATTTCCTTTGCAAGCTTGCTTGGTTGGCCAAAAAGGGCGTATGCGTTTTTTCCTGAATATATTCAGGAAAAAACGCATACGCCCTTTTTGGCCAAGTGCATCATTGTGGACGTTCTGCCTCTTTTCCTATGCTTTCAATGCAATTCCAGTCTACCTCCTGAAATCAGTTTCCTGCAATTCTGCCCCGCTTTCAAGTCCTCTTGGCAGCCTTACTTCAGTATATTTTTGGACGATAGTTGTCATTTATAACTCTGCATGTTTCTGAATTACAGTGCCCCTGAGCTCCTTTCTTCAACTCGTTTTCTTGTGAGCTGGCCGCAACACCGCAGGATGGCTTCAGGCCCTAATCTGGTCCCGGCACGGCACACTGAGCCTTTGGTTATTTCCTCTTCCTGGTGGGAAATGAGAGTTAAATTTGCCCGCCCAGACACCTCCAGCTAGTCTCTCATTGGTTCTCGCTATTCCTGTCCATCTTCCGCAGAAATTGCAAACTGGGCCAAACAGGAGGTTAAGGGACTGACTCTCCAAGTCGGGAGAGTGTTAGTAAAGCGTCTGGAATGTTGCACCCGAGTACCAGGGTACGAAAACTGAGACATATTTGAACACGTCTCCCGATCACATGGTTGATCATACTCTAGGTTCCACATGCATGTTTTAGCTGAAGGAAGAATACCTTAAACCTGGGTAGTTGAAACCCGTGGAATGGGTACCATGCAATATGACTTCAAAGGGTCTTCATTTGCTCACCGAACCTCTCCAATCCTATCACTGCTGCGTTTATGTCCCTGTACACATGCTTGATTCTCTTTCGGAGACATAGCAATCCATCGGTTTTAAGATACTTAAGAGTCAGGTACATTCTTAGGCGTTTAATATGCGGTGTTGAGTCCATTTCGTTGAGCAAGGAGTAGCTCTTGTCTATTCCATATTTGGCTTAAGGAACTTTATCTGTGCTCATTTCAATCTCTGGTTTTATGCAGCATCCCAACTCACCTTTCCCCTTAAACAAGCATAAGTTGGTTTTCTAAATGTGAGACCCTGTTCTGTTCTGTAATTCAGTTCCTGTGTAGCCAAGTTTACATTCCGTGTATTACTGATATCTTATGATGTTTCTTTCTCTGTGTGACTTATTTCAGTTAGAATCATCGTACCTGAATCCACTCATTGTGCTGCTACGGGCCTGATGACATAGATTTCACTGCTGAGTGATACTGCATTGTACATAAGTACCACAAGTTCTTTATCCATTTTTCACTTTCTGTGATATTGAACTTGTACGGTAAACGAGGTTCTTGTAAACAGAGGCGTCCCAAACATTGGGGTGGCTGTATCTTTTTGATTTTAATTTCCCTAAGCTATAGGACCATAAGTGGAAGTGCCCTAGGCTCTGTTGCTTTGTTTTTTAGATGTTTCCGGAAACACCATACACTTCTCCCGAGTGTCTGTTGGCAATTGACATCCCGCCCATCAGCATAACAAGGCTCCCAGTTCTCCATGGCCTGTCCTGCCTTTCTTGATTTTACACTTTTTTCAGATGGCCCTTTTGACCGGGGGGGAAGTGAGACTTCATTGTAGTGCAGATTTCCTTTGCAAGCTTGCTTGGTTGGCCAAAAAGGGCGTATGCGTTTTTTCCTGAATATATTCAGGAAAAAACGCATACGCCCTTTTTGGCCAAGTGCATCATTGTGGACGTTCTGCCTCTTTTCCTATGCTTTCAATGCAATTCCAGTCTACCTCCTGAAATCGGTTTCCTGCAATTCTGCCCCGCTTTCAAGTCCTCTTGGCAGCCTTACTTCAGTATATTTTTGGACGATAGTTGTCATTTATAACTCTGCAGGTTTGTGAATTACAGTGCCCCTGAGCTCCTTTCTTCAACTCGTTTTCTTGTGAGCTGGCCGCAACACCGCAGGATGGCTTCAGGCCCTAATCTGGTTCCGGCACGGCACGCTGAGCCTTTGGTTATTTCCTCTTCCTGATGGGAAATGAGAGTTAAATTTGCCCGTCCAGACACCTCCAGCTAGTCTCTCATTGGTTCTCGCTATTCCTGTCCATCTTCCGCAGAAATTGCAAACTGGGCCAAACAGGAGGTTAAAGGGACTGACTCTCCAAGTCGGGAGAGTGTTAGTAAAGCATCTGGAATGTTGCACCCGAGTACCAGGGTACAAAAACTGAGACATATTTGAACACGTCTCCCGATCACATGGTTGATCATACTCTAGATTCCACATGCATGTTTTAGGTGAAGGAAGAATACCTTAAACCTGGGTAGTTGAAACCCGTGGAATGGGTACCATGCAATATGACTTCAAAGGGTCTTCATTTGCTCACCGAACCTCTCCAATCCTATCACTGCTGCGTTTATGTCCCTGTACACATGCTTGATTCTCTTTCGGAGACATAGCAATCCATAGGTTTTAAGATACTTAAGAGTCAGGTACATTCTTAGGCGTTTAATATGCGGTGTTGAGTCCATTTCGTTGAGCAAGGAGTAGCTCTTGTCTATTCCATATTTGGCTTAAGGAACTTTATCTGTGCTCATTTCAATCTCTGGTTTTATGCAGCACCCCAACTCACCTTTCCCCTTAAACAAGCATAAGTTGGTTTTCTAAATTTGAGACCCTGTTCTGTTCTGTAATTCAGTTCCTGTGTAGCCAAGTTTACATTCCGTGTATTACTGATATCTTATGATGTTCCTTTTTCTGTGTGACTTATTTCAGTTAGAATCATCGTACCTGAATCCACTCATTGTGCTGCTACGGGCCTGATGACATAGATTTCACTGCTGAGTGATACTGCATTGTACGTAAGTACCACAAGTTCTTTATCCATTTTTCACTTTCTGTGATATTGAACTTGTACGGTAAACGAGGTTCTTGTAAACAGAGGCGTCTCAAACTTTGGGGTGGCTGTGTCTTTTTGATTTTAATTTCCCTAAGCTATAAGACCATAAGTGGAAGTGCCCTAGGCTCTGTTGCTTTGTTTTTTAGATGTTTCAGGAAACCCCATACACTTCTCCCGAGTGGCTGTTGGCAATTTACATCCCGCCCATCAGCATAACAAGGCTCCCAGTTCTCCATGGCCTGTCCTGCCTTTCTGGATTTTACACTTTTTTCAGATGGCCCTTTTGACCGGGGGGAAGTGAGACTTCATTGTAGTGCCGATTTCCTTTGCAAGCTTGCTTGGTTGGCCAAAAAGGGCGTATGCGTTTTTTCCTGAATATATTCAGGAAAAAACGCATACGCCCTTTTTGGCCAAGTGCATCATTGTGGACGTTCTGCCTCTTTTCCTATGCTTGAAATGCAGTTCCAGTCTACCTCCTGAAATCGGTTTCCTGCAATTCTGCCCCGCTTTCAAGTCCTCTTGGCAGCCTTACTTCAGTATATTTTTGGACGATAGCTGTCATTTATAACTCTACAGTTTTGTGAATTACAGTGCCCCTGAGCTCCTTTCTTCAACTCGCTTTCTTGTGAGCTGGCCGCAACACCGCAGGATGGCTTCAGGCCCTAATCTGGTTCCGGCACGGCACGCTGAGCCTTTGGTTATTTCCTCTTCCTGGTGGGAAATGAGAGTTAAATTTGCCCGTCCAGACACCTCCAGCTAGTCTCTCATTGGTTCTCCCTATTCCTGTTCATCTTCCACAGAAATTGCAAACTGGGCCAAACAGGAGGTTAAAGGCGCTGACTCTCCAAGTGGGGAGGGTGTGAGTAAACCGTCTGGAATGTTGCACCCGAGTACCAGGGGAGGAAAACTGAGACATATTTGAACACGTCTCCCATTCACACGGTTGATCATGCTCTGGTTTCCACATGCATGTTTTAGCTGAAGGAAGAATACCTTAAACCTGGAGAGTTGAGACCCGTGTAATGGGTACCATGCAATATGACTTCAAAGGGTCTTCATTTGCTCACCGAACCTCTCCAATCCTATCACTGCTGCGTTTATGCCCCTGTACACATGCTTGATTCTCTTTCTGAGACATAGCAATCCATAGGTTTTAAGATACTTACTAGTCAGGTACATTCTAAGGCGTTTAATATGCGGTGTTGAGTCCATTTCGTTGAGCAAGGAGTAGCTCTTGTCTATTCCATATTTGGCTTAAGGAACTTTATCTGTGCTCATTTCAATCTCTGGTTTTATGCAGCACCCCAACTCACCTTTCCCCTTAAGCAAGCATAAGTTGGTTTTCTAAATTTGAGACCCTGTTCTGTTTTGGAATTCAGTTCCTGTGTAGCCAAGTTTACATTCCGTGTATTAGTGATATCTTATGATGTTTCTTTTTCTGTGTGACTTATTTCAGTTAGAATCATCGTACCTGAATCCACTCATTATGCTGCTACGGGCCTGATGACATAGATTTCATTGCTGAGTGATACTGCATTGTACGTAAGTACCACAAGTTCTTTATCCATTTTTCACTTTCTGTGATATTGAACTTGTACTGTAAATGAGGTTCTTGTAAACAGAGGCGTCCCAAACTTTGGGGTGGCTGTGTCTTTTTGATTTTAATTTCCCTAAGCTATAGGACCATAAGGGGAAGTGCCCTAGGCTTTGTTGCTTTGTTTTTTAGATGTTTCAGGAAACACCATACACTTCTCGCGAGTGGCTGTTGGCAATTTACATCCCGCCCATCAGCATAACAAGGCTCCCAGTTCTCCATGGCCTGTCCTGCCTTTCTGGATTTTACACTTTTTTCAGATGTCCCTTTTGACCGGGGGGAAGTGAGACTTCATTGTAGTGCCGATTTCCATTGTAAGCTTGCTTGGTTGGCCAAAAAGGGCGCATGCGTTTTTTCCTGAATATATTCAGGAAAAAACGCATACGCCCTTTTTGGCCAAGTGCATCATTGTGGACGTTCTGCCTCTTTTCCTATGCTTGAAATGCAATTCCAGTCTACCTCCTGAAATCGGTTTCCTGCAATTCTGCCCCGCTTTCAAGTCCTCTTGGCAGCCTTACTTCAGTATATTTTTGGACGAAAGCTGTCATTTATAACTCTACAGTTTTGTGAATTACAGTGCCCCTGAGCTCCTTTCTTCAACTCGCTTTCTTGTGAGCTGGCCGCAACACCGCAGGATGGCTTCAGGCCCTAATCTTGTTCCGGCACGGCACGCTGAGCCTTTGGTTATTTCCTCTTCCTGGTGGGAAATGAGAGTTAAATTTGCCCGTCCAGACACCTCCAGCTAGTCTCTCATTGGTTCTCCCTATTCCTGTTCATCTTCCGCAGAAATTGCAAACTGGGCCAAACAGGAGGTTAAAGGCGCTGACTCTCCAAGTCGGGAGAGTGTTAGTAAAGCGTCTGGAATGTTTCACCCGAGTACCAGGGGAGGAAAACTGAGACATATTTGAACACGTGTCCCGATCACACGGTTGATCATACTCTGGGTTCCACATGCATGTTTTAGCTGAAGGAAGAATACCTTAAACCTGGAGAGTTGAGACCCGTGGAATGGGTACCATGCAATATGACTTCAAAGGGTCTTCATTTGCTCACCGAACCTCTCCAATCCTATCACTGCTGCGTTTATGCCCCTGTACACACGCTTGATTCTCTTTTGGAGACATAGCAATCCATAGGTTTTAAGATACTTACTAGTCAGGTACATTCTTAGGCGTTTAATATGGGGTGTTGAGTCCATTTCGTTGAGCAAGGAGTAGCTCTTGTCTATTCCATATTTGGCTTAAGGAACTTTATCTGTGCTCATTTCAATCTCTGGTTTTATGCAGCACCCCAACTCACCTTTCCCCTTAAGCAAGCATAAGTTGGTTTTCTAAATTTGAGACACTGTTCTGTTCTGTAATTCAGTTCCTGTGTAGCCAAGTTTACATTCCGTGTATTACTGATATCTTATGATGTTTCTTTTTCTGTGTGACTTGTTTCAGTTCGAATCATCGTACCTGAATCCACTCATTATGCTGCTATGGGCCTGATGACATAGATTTCATTGCTGAGTGATTCTGCATTGTACGTGAGTACCACAACTTCTTTATCCATTTCTCACTTTCTGTGATATTGAATTTGTACCGTAAACGAGGTTGTTTTAAACAGAGCCGTCCCAAACTTTGGGGTGGCTGTATCTTTTTGAATTTAATTTCCCTAAGCTATAGGACCATAAGTGGAAGTGCCCTAGGCTCTGTTGCTTTGTTTTTTAGATGTTTCAGGAAACACCATACACTTCTCCCAAGTGTCTGTTGGCAGTTTACATCCCGCCCATCAGCATAACAAGGCTCCCAGTTCTCCATGGCCTGTCCTGCCTTTCTGGATTTTACACTTTTTTCAGATGGCCCTTTTGACCGGGGGGAAGTGAGACTTCATTGTAGTGCCGATTTCCTTTGCAAGCTTGCTTGGTTGGCCAAAAAGGGCGTATGCGTTTTTTCCTGAATATATTCAGGAAAAAACGCATACGCCCTTTTTGGCCAAGTGCATCATTGTGGACGTTCTGCCTCTTTTCCTATGCTTTCAATGCAATTCCAGTCTACCTCCTGAAATCGGTTTCCTGCAATTCTGCCCTGCTTTCAAGTCCTCTTGGCAGCGTTACTTCAGTATATTTTTGGACGATAGCTGTCATTTATAACTCTACAGTTTTGTGAATTACAGTGCCCCTGAGCTCCTTTCTTCAACTCGCTTTCTTTTGAGCTGGCCGCAACACCGCAAGATGGCTTCAGGCCCTAATTTGGTTCCGGCACGGCACGCTGAGCCTTTGGTTATTTCCTCTTCCTGGTGGGAAATGAGAGTTAAATTTGCCCGTCCAGACACCTCCAGCTAGTCTCTCATTGGTTCTCCCTATTCCTGTTCATCTTCCACAGAAATTGCAAACTGGGCCAAACAGGAGGTTAAAGGCGCTGACTCTCCAAGTGGGGAGGGTGTGAGTAAACCGTCTGGAATGTTGCACCCGAGTACCAGGGGAGGAAAACTGAGACATATTTGAACACGTCTCCCATTCAACGGTTGATCATACTCTGGGTTCCACATGCATGTTTTAGCTGAAGGAAGAATACCTTAAACCTGGAGAGTTGAGACCCGTGTAATGGGTACCATGCAATATGACTTCAAAGGGTCTTCATTTGCTCACCGAACCTCTCCAATCCTATCACCGCTGCGTTTATGCCCCTGTACACACGCTTGATTCTCTTTTGGAGACATAGCAATCCATAGGTTTTAAGATACTTACTAGTCAGGTACATTCTTAGGCGTTTAATATGGGGTGTTGAGTCCATTTCGTTGAGCAAGGAGTAGCTCTTGTCTATTCCATATTTGGCTTAAGGAACTTTATCTGTGCTCATTTCAATCTCTGGTTTTATGCAGCACCCCAACTCACCTTTCCCCTTAAGCAAGCATAAGTTGGTTTTCTAAATTTGAGACCCTGTTCTGTTTTGGAATTCAGTTCCTGTGTAGCCAAGTTTACATTCCGTGTATTAGTGATATCTTATGATGTTTCTTTTTCTGTGTGACTTATTTCAGTTAGAATCATCGTACCTGAATCCACTCATTATGCTGCTATGGGCCTGATGACATAGATTTCATTGCTGAGTGATACTGCATTGTACGTAAGTACCACAAGTTCTTTATCCATTTTTCACTTTCTGTGATATTGAACTTGTACTGTAAACGAGGTTCTTGTAAACAGAGGCGTCCCAAACTTTGGGGTGGCTGTGTCTTTTTGATTTTAATTTCCCTAAGCTATAGGACCATAAGTGGAAGTGCCCTAGGCTCTGTTGCTTTGTTTTTTAGATGTTTCAGGAAACACCATACACTTCTCCCAAGTGTCTGTTGGCAGTTTACATCCCGCCCATCAGCATAACAAGGCTCCCAGTTCTCCATGGCCTGTCCTGCCTTTCTGGATTTTACACTTTTTTCAGATGGCCCTTTTGACCGGGGGGAAGTGAGACTTCATTGTAGTGCAGATTTCCTTTGCAAGCTTGCTTGGTTGGCCAAAAAGCGCGTATGCGTTTTTTCCTGAATATATTCAGGAAAAAACGCATACGCCCTTTTTGGCCAAGTGCATCATTGTGGACGTTCTGCCTCTTTTCCTATGCTTTCAATGCAATTCCAGTCTACCTCCTGAAATCGGTTTCCTGCAATTCTGCCCCGCTTTCAAGTCCTCTTGGCAGCCTTACTTCAGTATATTTTTGGACGATAGCTGTCATTTATAACTCTACAGTTTTGTGAATTACAGTGCCCCTGAGCTCCTTTCTTCAACTCGCTTTCTTTTGAGCTGGCCGCAACACAGCAAGATGGCTTCAGGCCCTAATCTGGTTCCGGCACGGCACGCTGAGCCTTTGGTTATTTCCTCTTCCTGGTGGGAAATGAGAGTTAAATTTGCCCGTCCAGACACCTCCAGCTAGTCTCTCATTGGTTCTCCCTATTCCTGTTCATCTTCCACAGAAATTGCAAACTGGCCCAAACAGGAGGTTAACGGCGCTGACTCTCCAAGTGGGGAGGGTGTGAGTAAACCGTCTGGAATGTTTCACCCGAGTACCAGGGGAGGAAAACTGAGACATATTTGAACACGTCTCCCATTCACACGGTTGATCATACTCTGGGTTCCACATGCATGTTTTAGCTGAAGGAAGAATACCTTAAACCTGGAGAGTTGAGACCCGTGTAATGGGTACCATGCAATATGACTTCAAAGGGTCTTCATTTGCTCACCGAACCTCTCCAATCCTATCACTGCTGCGTTTATGCCCCTGTACACACGCTTGATTCTCTTTTGGAGACATAGCAATCCATAGGTTTTAAGATACTTACTAGTCAGGTACATTCTTAGGCGTTTAATATGGGGTGTTGAGTCCATTTCGTTGAGCAAGGAGTAGCTCTTGTCTATTCCATATTTGGCTTAAGGAACTTTATCTGTGCTCATTTCAATCTCTGGTTTTATGCAGCCCCCTAACTCACCTTTTCCCTTAAGCAAGCATAAGTTGGTTTTCTAAATTTGAGACCCTGTTCTGTTTTGGAATTCAGTTCCTGTGTAGCCAAGTTTACATTCCGTGTATTAGTGATATCTTATGATGTTTCTTTTTCTGTGTGACTTATTTCAGTTAGAATCATCGTACCTGAATCCACTCATTATGCTGCTATGGGCCTGATGACATAGATTTCATTGCTGAGTGATACTGCATTGTACGTAAGTACCACAAGTTCTTTATCCATTTTTCACTTTCTGTGATATTGAACTTGTACTGTAAACGAGGTTCTTGTAAACAGAGGCGTCCCAAACTTTGGGGTGGCTGTGTCTTTTTGATTTTAATTTCCCTAAGCTATAGGACCATAAGTGGAAGTGCCCTAGGCTCTGTTGCTTTGTTTTTTAGATGTTTCAGGAAACACCATACACTTCTCCCAAGTGTCTGTTGGCAGTTTACATCCCGCCCATCAGCATAACAAGGCTCCCAGTTCTCCATGGCCTGTCCTGCCTTTCTGGATTTTACACTTTTTTCAGATGGCCCTTTTGACCGGGGGGAAGTGAGACTTCATTGTAGTGCAGATTTCCTTTGCAAGCTTGCTTGGTTGGCCAAAAAGGGCGCATGCGTTTTTTCCTGAATATATTCAGGAAAAAACGCATGCGCCCTTTTTGGCCAAGTGCATCATTGTGGACGTTCTGCCTCTTTTCCTATGCTTGAAATGCAATTCCAGTCTACCTCCTGAAATCGGTTTCCTGCAATTCTGCCCCGCTTTCAAGTCCTCTTGGCAGCCTTACTTCAGTATATTTTTGGACGAAAGCTGTCATTTATAACTCTACAGTTTTGTGAATTACAGTGCCCCTGAGCTCCTTTCTTCAACTCGCTTTCTTGTGAGCTGGCCGCAACACCGCAGGATGGCTTCAGGCCCTAATCTTGTTCCGGCACGGCACGCTGAGCCTTTGGTTATTTCCTCTTCCTGGTGGGAAATGAGAGTTAAATTTGCCCGTCCAGACACCTCCAGCTAGTCTCTCATTGGTTCTCCCTATTCCTGTTCATCTTCCGCAGAAATTGCAAACTGGGCCAAACAGGAGGTTAAAGGCGCTGACTCTCCAAGTGGGGAGAGTGTTAGTAAAGCGTCTGGAATGTTGCACCCGAGTACCAGGGGAGGAAAACTGAGACATATTTGAACACGTGTCCCGATCACACGGTTGATCATACTCTGGGTTCCACATGCATGTTTTAGCTGAAGGAAGAATACCTTAAACCTGGAGAGTTGAGACCCGTGGAATGGGTACCATGCAATATGACTTCAAAGGGTCTTCATTTGCTCACCGAACCTCTCCAATCCTATCACTGCTGCGTTTATGCCCCTGTACACACGCTTGATTCTCTTTTGGAGACATAGCAATCCATAGGTTTTAAGATACTTACTAGTCAGGTACATTCTTAGGCGTTTAATATGGGGTGTTGAGTCCATTTCGTTGAGCAAGGAGTAGCTCTTGTCTATTCCATATTTGGCTTAAGGAACTTTATCTGTGCTCATTTCAATCTCTGGTTTTATGCAGCACCCCAACTCACCTTTCCCCTTAAGCAAGCATAAGTTGGTTTTCTAAATTTGAGACCCTGTTCTGTTCTGTAATTCAGTTCCTGTGTAGCCAAGTTTACATTCCGTGTATTACTGATATCTTATGATGTTTCTTTTTCTGTGTGACTTGTTTCAGTTCGAATCATCGTACCTGAATCCACTCATTATGCTGCTATGGGCCTGATGACATAGATTTCATTGCTGAGTGATTCTGCATTGTACGTGAGTACCACAACTTCTTTATCCATTTCTCACTTTCTGTGATATTGAATTTGTACCGTAAACGAGGTTGTTTTAAACAGAGCCTTCCCAAACTTTGGGGTGGCTGTATCTTTTTGAATTTAATTTCCCTAAGCTATAGGACCATAAGTGGAAGTGCCCTAGGCTCTGTTGCTTTGTTTTTTAGATGTTTCAGGAAACACCATACACTTCTCCCAAGTGGCTGTTGGCAATTTACATCCCGCCCATCAGCATAACAAGGCTCCCAGTTCTCCATGGCCTGTCCTGCCTTTCTGGATTTTACACTTTTTTCAGATGGCCCTTTTGACCGGGGGGAAGTGAGACTTCATTGTAGTGCCGATTTCCTTTGCAATCTTGCTTGGTTGGCCAAAAATGGCGTATGCGTTTTTTCCTGAATATATTCAGGAAAAAACGCATACGCCCTTTTTGGCCAAGTGCATCATTGTGGACGTTCTGCCTCTTTTCCTATGCTTTCAATGCAATTCCAGTCTACCTCCTGAAATCGGTTTCCTGCAATTCTGCCCTGCTTTCAAGTCCTCTTGGCAGCGTTACTTCAGTATATTTTTGGACGATAGCTGTCATTTATAACTCTACAGTTTTGTAAATTACAGTGCCCCTGAGCTCCTTTCTTCAACTCGCTTTCTTTTGAGCTGGCCGCAACACCGCAAGATGGCTTCAGGCCCTAATTTGGTTCCGGCATGGCACGCTGAGCCTTTGGTTATTTCCTCTTCCTGGTGGGAAATGAGAGTTAAATTTGCCCGTCCAGACACCTCCAGCTAGTCTCTCATTGGTTCTCCCTATTCCTGTTCATCTTCCACAGAAATTGCAAACTGGCCCAAACAGGAGGTTAACGGCGTTGACTCTCCAAGTGGGGAGGGTGTGAGTAAACCGTCTGGAATGTTTCACCCGAGTACCAGGGGAGGAAAACTGAGACATATTTGAACACGTCTCCCATTCACACGGTTGATCATACTCTGGGTTCCACATGCATGTTTTAGCTGAAGGAAGAATACCTTAAACCTGGAGAGTTGAGACCCGTGAAATGGGTACCATGCAATATGACTTCAAAGGGTCTTCATTTGCTCACCGAACCTCTCCAATCCTATCACTGCTGCGTTTATGCCCCTGTACACATGCTTGATTCTCTTTTGGAGACATAGCAATCCATAGGTTTTAAGATACTTACTAGTCAGGTACATTCTTAGGCGTTTAATATGGGGTGTTGAGTCCATTTCGTTGAGCAAGGAGTAGCTCTTGTCTATTCCATATTTGGCTTAAGGAACTTTATCTGTGCTCATTTCAATCTCTGGTTTTATGCAGCCCCCCAACTCACCTTTTCCCTTAAGCAAGCATAAGTTGGTTTTCTAAATTTGAGACCCTGTTCTGTTTTGGAATTCAGTTCCTGTGTAGCCAAGTTTACATTCCGTGTATTAGTGATATCTTATGATGTTTCTTTTTCTGTGTGACTTATTTCAGTTAGAATCATCGTACCTGAATCCACTCATTATGCTGCTATGGGCCTGATGACATAGATTTCATTGCTGAGTGATACTGCATTGTACGTAAGTACCACAAGTTCTTTATCCATTTTTCACTTTCTGTGATATTGAACTTGTACTGTAAATGAGGTTCTTGTAAACAGAGGCGTCCCAAACTTTGGGGTGGCTGTGTCTTTTTGATTTTAATTTCCCTAAGCTATAGGACCATAAGTGGAAGTGCCCTAGGCTTTGTTACTTTGTTTTTTAGATGTTTCAGGAAACACCATACACTTCTCCCAAGTGGCTGTTGGCAATTTACATCCCGTCCATCAGCATAACAAGGCTCCCAGTTCTCCATGGCCTGTCCTGCCTTTCTGGATTTTACACTTTTTTCAGATGTCCCTTTTGACCGGGGGGAAGTGAGACTTCATTGTAGTGCCGATTTCCATTGCAAGCTTGCTTGGTTGGCCAAAAAGGGCGCATGCGTTTTTTCCTGAATATATTCAGGAAAAAACGCATGCGCCCTTTTTGGCCAAGTGCATCATTGTGGACGTTCTGCCTCTTTTCCTATGCTTGAAATGCAGTTCCAGTCTACCTCCTGAAATCGGTTTCCTGCAATTCTGCCCCGCTTTCAAGTCCTCTTGGCAGCCTTACTTCAGTATATTTTTGGACGATAGCTGTCATTTATAACTCTACAGTTTTGTGAATTACAGTGCCCCTGAGCTCCTTTCTTCAACTCGCTTTCTTGTGAGCTGGCCGCAACACCACAGGATGGCTTCAGGCCCTAATCTGGTTGCGGCACGGCACGCTGAGCCTTTGGTTACTTCCTCTTCCTGGTGGGAAATGAGAGTTAAATTTGCCCGTCCAGACACCTCCAGCTAGTCTCTCATTGGTTCTCCCTATTCCTGTTCATCTTCCGCAGAAATTGCAAACTGGGCCAAACAGGAGGTTAAAGGCGCTGACTCTCCAAGTGGGGAGAGTGTTAGTAAAGCGTCTGGAATGTTGCACCCGAGTACCAGGGGAGGAAAACTGAGACATATTTGAACACGTGTCCCGATCACACGGCTGATCATACTCTGGGTTCCACATGCATGTTTTAGCTGAAGGAAGAATACCTTAAACCTGGAGAGTTGAGACCCGTGGAATGGGTACCATGCAATATGACTTCAAAGGGTCTTCATTTGCTCACCGAACCTCTCCAATCCTATCACTGCTGCGTTTATGCCCCTGTACACACGCTTGATTCTCTTTTGGAGACATAGCAATCCATAGGTTTTAAGATCCTTACTAGTCAGGTACATTCTTAGGCGTTTAATATGGGGTGTTGAGTCCATTTCGTTGAGCAAGGAGTAGCTCTTGTCTATTCCATATTTGGCTTAAGGAACTTTATCTGTTGTCATTTCAATCTCTGGTTTTATGCAGCACCCCAACTCACCTTTCCCCTTAAGCAAGCATAAGTTGGTTTTCTAAATTTGAGACCCTGTTCTGTTCTGTAATTCAGTTCCTGTGTAGCCAAGTTTACATTCCGTGTATTAGTGATATCTTATGATGTTGCTTTTTCTGTGTGACTTGTTTCAGTTCGAATCATCGTACCTGAATCCACTCATTATGCTGCTATGGGCCTGATGACATAGATTTCATTGCTGAGTGATTCTGCATTGTACGTGAGTACCACAACTTCTTTATCCATTTCTCACTTTCTGTGATATTGAATTTGTACCGTAAACGAGGTTGTTTTAAACAGAGCCGTCCCAAACTTTGGGATGGCTGTGTCTTTTTGAATTTAATTTCCCAAATTATAGGACCATAAGTGGAAGTGCCCTAGGCTCTGTTGCTTTGTTTTTTAGATGTTTCAGGAAACACCATACACTTCTCCCGAGTGTCTGTTGGCAATGTACATCCCGCTCATCAGCATAACAAGGCTCCCAGTTCTCCATGGCCTGTCCTGCCTTGCTGGATTTTACACTTTTTTCAGATGGCCCTTTTGACCGGGGGGAAGTGAGACTTCATTGTAGTGCAGATTTCCTTTGCAAGCTTGCTTGGTTGGCCAAAAATGGCGTATGCGTTTTTTCCTGAATATATTCAGGAAAAAACGCATACGCCCTTTTTGGCCAAGTGCATCATTGTGGACGTTCTGCCTCTTTTCCTATGCTTTCAATGCAATTCCAGTCTACCTCCTGAAATCGGTTTCCTGCAATTCTGCCCCGCTTTCAAGTCCTCTTGGCAGCCTTACTTCAGTATATTTTTGGACAATAGCTGTCATTTATAACTCTGCAGGTTTGTGAATTACAGTGCCCCTGAGCTCTTTTCTTCAACTCGCTTTCTTGTGAGCTGGCCGCAACACCGCAAGATTGCTTCAGGCCCTAATCTGGTTCTGGCACGGCACGCTGAGCCTTTGGTTATTTCCTCTTCCTGGTGGGAAATGAGAGTTAAATTTGCCCGTCCAGACACCTCCAGCTAGTCTCTCATTGGTTCTCCCTATTCCTGTTCATCTTCCGCAGAAATTGCAAACTGGGCCAAACAGGAGGTTAAAGGCACTGACTCTCCAAGTGGGGAGATTGTTAGTAAAGCGTCTGGAATGTTGCACCCAAGTACCAGGGGACGAAAACTGAGACATATCTGAAAACGTCTCCCGATCACACGGTTGATCATACTCTGGGTTCCACATGCATGTTTTAGCTGAAGGAAGAATACCTTAAACTTGGAGAGTTGAGACCCGTGGAATGGGTACCATGCAATATGACTTCAAAGGGTCTTCATTTGCTCACCGAACCTCTCCAATCCTATCACTGCTGCGTTTATGCCCCTGTACACACGCTTGATTCTCTTTTGGAGACATAGCAATCCATAGGTTTTAAGATACTTACTAGTCAGGTACATTCTTAGGCGTTTAATATGCGGTGTTGAGTCCATTTCATTGAGCAAGGAGTAGCTCTTGTCTATTCCATATTTGGCTTAAGGAACTTTATCTGTGCTCATTTCAATCTCTGGTTTTATGCAGCACCCCAACTCAACTTTCTCCTTAAGCAAGCATAAGTTGCTTTTCTAAATTTGAGACCCTGTTCTGTTTTGGAATTCAGTTCCTCTGTAGCCAAGTTTACATTCAGTGTATTAGTGATATTTTTTAATGTTTCTTTTTCTGTGTGACTTATTTCAGTTAGAATCACCATACCTGAATACACTCATTGTGCTGCTACGGGCCTGATGACATAGATATCATTGCTGAGTGATACTGCATTGTACGTAAATACCACAACTTCTTTACCCATTTTTCACTTTCTGCAATATTGAACTTGTACTGTAAACGAGGTTCTTGTAAACAGAGGCGTCCCAAACTTTGGGGTGGCTGTGTCTTTTTGATTTTAATTTCCCTAAGCTATAGGACCATACGTGGAAGTGCCCTAGGCTCTGTTGCTTTGTTTTTTAGATGTTTCGGGAAACACCATACACTTCTCCAGAGTGGCTGTTGGCAATTTACATCCCGCCCATCAGCATCAGAAGGCTCCCAGTTCTCCATGCCGTGTCGTGCCTTTATGGATTTTACACTTTTTTCAGATTGCCCTTTTGACCAGGTGTAAGTGAGACTTCATTGTACTGCAGATTTCCTTTGCAAGCTTGCTTGGTTGACCAAAAAGTGTGTATGCGTTTTTTCCTGAATATATTCAGGAAAAAACACATACGCCCTTTTTGGCCAAGTGCATCATTGTCGAGGTTCTGGCTCTCTTCATATGTTTTCAATGCAATTCCAGTCTACCTCCTGAAATCGGTTTCCTGCAATTCTGCCTTGCTTTCAATGACTCTTCATAGCCTTACCTCAATATATTTTTTGAAAATAGTTGGCCTTTATAACTCTGCAGGTTTTTGAATTGCAGTGGCCCTTAGCCCCACTTTTCAGCTCTTATTTTTGTGGTCTTGCCCCATAACCACAGGATTCCTTGAAGCCCTATTTTTCTTCTGGGGCACCTTGCTGTGCCTTTGGTTAATTCTTCTTACTGATGTGACATTAGTGTGACATGTGCCCATTGAAACCACTACAGCTTGTTTCTCACTGGTTCCCCCATTCCCATTCATCCTCCGCACTAACTGCAGACTGTGCGATACCAGAACTTAAAGGCATTGACTCCATGTGGGGATGTTGTTAGTAAAGCGGCTGGAATGTCGATCCGGAGCCCCAGGAGAGGAAAAATGAGGTGCGTTTTAGAAACCTTTCCCGATCATATGGTATACCAGTCGCTGGGTTTCCCAAGCATGGTTTAGCTGTAGGAAGATTCCCTTCAACCTGGAGTGCTGGGACCCTTGGACTGAGTAGCATGAAGTATTGCATTAAACTTTCGGCAGTTGCTCACCAAAGCTCACCAATCCTCTCAGCCCCAAGTGTCCAGCCTTATGTCTTATCCAGCTGTGGTTTTATATGTGGTCAATCCAGGTTGCATCACAGCCCCTGAGCGAATTTTGTAAGAATTTTTCTCTCTTTCATTGTTTCAGCGTTTTGTTTTTAAAATTTATTTCTATAATGGGGTTTAGCTCATTTTCACTGCTGTGTTTGTGCCGCTCTGCACACACTTGATTCCCTTATGGAGATATATCAATACATGGGTTTTAAGATTCTTATTACTCAGATATATTTCTCTGCGGTGTATAGGGTGTGTTGAGGCCAGTTCATTGAGCAAGGTGTAGATCTTGTCTAATACCTATTTGGTTTATTGAACGGTATCTGTGCTAATTTCAAACTCTGGTTTTATGCATCACCCCACCTCTCCTTTCCCCTTAAGCTGACATAAGTGTGTTTTCTAAATGTGAGACACTGTTCTGTTCTGTAATTCATTTCTTGTGCAGCCATATTTACCCTCCCTCTATAAGTGATATCTTATGATATGTTTCTTTTTCTGTTTGACTTATTTCAAGTAGTATTATCGGACCTAAATCCACTCTTTATCCTTCTACTAGCCTTATTACATTGATTTCATGGTGAAGAGATATTCCATTGTACATAAGTACCACATCTTCTTTATCCATTGTTCTCTTTCCTGGGATATTTAAGGTGTACTGAAGTTGAGGTTCTTGTAAACAGAGTAGCCCTAAACTGTGGTGTGCTTGTGTCTTGTTGATTTTTAGACTTCCCTAGATATACTCCCATGATTGGAAGATTGGAAGTGTCCTATGCTCTGTAGCTCTGTTTTTTAGATGATTTAGGAACCACCATACACTTCTCCAGAGTGGCTCTCGGCAGTTCACACACTGCCCATCAGCGTATAAAGGCTCCCTGTTCTCCATGGCCTGTCCTGCATTTCTGGTTTTTACAATTTTTTAGGATGGCCCTTTTGACCGGTGGGAAGTGAGACTTCTTTGTTGTGCACATTTGCATTGCTTGCTTGCTTCGTTGCCCATAAAGTGCGTATGCGTTTTTTCCTGGATATAATCAGGAAAAAACGCATACGCCCTTTTGGGCCAACTGCATCATTGTCGAAATTCTGCCGCTTTTCATGTGCGTTAAAGACGAGTCCAATCTATCTCTTGAAATCTGTTTCTTGCAATTCTGTCTTGCATTCAGATCCTCTTCTTTGCCTTACCTCAACATATTTTTGGACATTAGTTTTCATTTATAACTCTGCAGGTTTGTGAATTGCAGTGACCCTGAGCTCCATTTTTTAAGTTGCTCTTTTGTGAGCTGGCCTCAAACCCGCAGGATTGCTTCAGGCCCTATTTTGGCTCCGGCGAGGCAGGCTGAGCCTTTCTTTAATTCTTATTCTTAATGGGAAATTAGAGTGATATGTGCCCGTCCAAACCCCTACAACTATTCTCTCATTGGTTCCCCCTCTTCCCGTTCATCCTCCTCACAATTTGCAAAATGTGTGAAACAGAAGTTTAAATGTGCTGATTCTCCAAGTGGGGAGATTCTAAGTAACATGGCTGGAATGGTGAACAGGAGCACCAGGAGAGGATAAATGAGGTGCATTTTAGACACATCTCCCGATCACATGGTGTACAGTCCTCTGGGTTTTCCATGCATGTTTTAGCTGTAGGAAGATCCCTTGAACCTGCAGATTTGGGACCCATTGAATGGGTACCAGGTAGTATTACTTTAAAGGGTGTGCATTTCCTCACCCAACCTCACATTTCTCTTAGCGCAAACAGTTTCCAGCCTTATGTCTCATCCTGCTGTGGGTCTAGATGTGTTCAATCCATGTTGCATCACCGTCCCTGAGGAAAAGTTGTAAGAGGTTTTCTCTGTCTCTCTGTCGTTTATTTTTTTCAATTTATTACTATATTGGTTACAGCTGATTTTCAAAGCTCTGTTTCTTGCTGCTGTACATCCACTTGATTCACGTACAGAGAGTCATCAATAAATTCTTTTTCAGATTCTTACCAGTCGTATATATTCTTTTCCAGTGACTTGAGTGTGCTGAGTGCAGTTCTTTTAGCTACCGTGTAGGCCTTGTTGATTATCAGTTTGGTATTTGGAATGGTATCTTTGCTAATTTCAACCTCCTGGATGATGCCTCACCCCTCCCCACCTTTCCCGTTTAGCAGCCTTATGCGTGTTTTCTACATATTTGACTATGTTTTTGTTTTGTAATTTATTTCATGTGTAGCCATTTTGGATTCCACCTTTAAGTGATATCTTATGATATGTGTCTTTTTCTTTTTGAATTCTGTCACTTAGAATGATCATACGTAACTCCTCCGGAGTTGTTACAACTGGCCATATTTCATTGATTTCCAGGCTGAATAATATTCCACTCTACCTAAGTACCACATCTCTATCCATTTTTTCCCTCCAGAGACATTTAAGTTATATCCTAGTCGAGGATCTTTTAAACAGAGAGGGGGTAAACATTGGGGTGCCTGTGTCCTCTCGATTTTTGTTTTTCCCAAGATATACGCCCATGAGTGCAAGTGCCCTATGCTCTGTAGCTCATTTTTTAGATGCTTTAGTAAACACAATACACTTCTCCAGAATGGCCGTTGGCAATATACATTTCCACTATAAGTCTCACAGGGCTCCCTCTTCTCGTTGCCCTGTCCTGCATTTCTGTTGTTTACGCTTTATGAGGATGGCTCTTCTGACTGATGCGAAGTGATATCTTTTGTAGTATTGACTTCCAGTGCCCACCTGTTTGGTTGGCTAAAAAAGTGTATGCCCTTTTCTTGAATATATACAGAAAAAAAACGCATACACCCTTTTTGGCCAACTGCAATGTTGGCAATGTTCAGCTCCTTTTCTTGTGCTTAATGGCGAGTCCTTTCTACCTCCTCAAATCCCTTTCCTGCCATTCTCCCTTGCTTACAAGTCCTTTTCTCTGACTTTCCTCAAGACATTTTTCAGTGATGGATATTTTCAACTCTGCAGTTTTGTGAATTTTACTGCCCCTGAGTTCCATTGTTCAACTTGTGTTTATGGGAACTGGCCACAAAGCAGCGGGATTTCCTCAAGCCCTATACTGTTTCCATGGGCAACCCTAGCCTTTGGTCAATTCGTCTTCCTGATTGGAAATTAGAGTGACATGTGCCTGTCTGAACACCTAGGACTTGTCTCTCATTGTTCCTCATCCTTCCGCTTCATCCTCTGGACAAATTCCAAACTGTACGCAACAGGATGTTGACAGTGCTGACATCTCCAAGTGGGGAGACTGTTAGTAAAGACGCTGGAGGGGTGAACCCGAGCACCAGGAGATGAGGAGATGAGATGCCTTTTCCAAACTCTTCCCGATCAGACGGTATACCATCCTCTGGGTGTGACAGACATGTTTTAGCAGTAGGAAGAGTCCCATTCATGTAAGGAGAACACCAGGGCTTTTTCAAAATCAGTGTCTCCCCGAAACCCAAACTGGGGAAGTTTTTAAGCTACGGCTACACATATGTTCATTAAGGGCCTTGGGAAGTAGGCAGAGTCCAAACTTTAGATGATTGAAGTCTTCAGGGTCAGAAGCACTCACCACCAGCTTCCCTTAGGCTACACTTTAACTATCATTGATAGATGATGTCAATAAAAATATCTATTCTTTTTCAGATTATTTCCCCTTATAGGTTATTGCAAAATGTTGAGTGTAGTTCCCTGTGCTATACAGTAGTTCCTTGTTGATGATCTATTTTATACATAGCAGTGTGTATGTGTTAATTCCAAACTGTTAATTTATCCCTCCTCCCACCTTTCCCCTTTGGTAATAATAAATTATAAGATTTTATACTTCTCAGAAATGGGGGAGCTGAAAGAGAGGTATCATTTTCAATGGAAAAGCATTTAAAACAAGATTGAAGGTTTAACCAAGATTATTAGATGTACATCCTTGGAAAGAAATCACTTCGTTTCTCTAATATTGACCTGACAAATAAGACAAACCTTTTCACTGAACTTGCTTATAAAAAGTGATGGAAATATCAAATGGAAGTGTTAGAAACATCTTATTTTACCCGAGCCTTATACACTGTTCTATGTTAACTACAGTTTGGCTCACACATCTGTTCATTGAGGTTACAATAGTCTCAATTTCTGTTACTGATCCTCCAGAGTGGACCCCAACAAGTGTCCCCCTGCCCAGTGTCATTGGGGCCAACAGATCGAGACTGAGTTTGGTTCACAAGCAAAGGAAACTTTATATTTTGATCAGAGAATGGAGAGGTGAGAGCATGCACTACCCCGTGGGCTGTGGGCTGGGCTGCTGTGTAGAGATCCTGTCAGAGTCAGTGGGAGGGAGGGAGGCGGCGGAGCTCTCGAGGGCCGGGTTGGCTGTAGCTCAGGCTCTATATCGTGGAGTCTGCACTGGGCCCCAGGAGCTGAGGTGTCGACCCAGCCATTCTGCACTAGGAAATCTGGTCTGAAGTGCCGGGTGTGGAACCTCTGCATGCGGGACCCTAGGAGCACATGAAATTAGACAAAGCACAAAGGATAGAAAAGGTTAGACTTGACTTTATTGCCCAGATTCTATTTTTATCTCCCAGGGATTTTTAATGGGCTTTGCTGGGGACAAACCCCTCCTCTGCCTTTTGTCCCGTTCCTCATTCTTGGAGTGCTGAGGGTGCAGACCCTTCTTCTGTAACTGCTGAGTGCTGAGTTGGGAGCCCTCATACCCTGGGGCGAGGGTCAGAACTTCTCCCCAGCAGCCTCCCGGTGACGTTGATTGTCCCCAGGACCCCTGCCTCCCTGCTCGTCCACCTGAGCACCAGCATTGGAAGTGTTATAGATTCTAATGACCTTTAAGGGTCCAGGAAAGAGATGTGCAGAGACGCTGTGGGGGCCGGTTTCACCCCGCCCCACATTTGTTCGGCCACCTTAGGCTGACCGTTTCTGCCAGCCTAGATGCTCTGACCAGTAGTCTGCGCTTTCTTCAATTAGGCCCCTGAATTAACGTACAAACAGCACCAGGTGTCAGAGCCCTGCCCGCTCAACTCCCAGACAGTCCAGGGTCAGTGGTGATAAGGACCATGATGGCTACTGAGTCAACAGCCTTTGGAAGTAAACAGGAGTCCAGCCGGTCTTATTGGCCACCATCATCACGGTGTCTGTAGGCTTTTCTATGGTGACAGTGTGATATACGGTTCCCCCGCCAAGATTATTAGCTCCCCTCTGGGTGCAGTAAGTCCTGCAAGCAGTAGTCTACTCTTTTGGGACACACTCTTGTTGTTTTATGAGAGAAACTCCAGGTCAAGTGATGTTCACACGAGTCGTCATGGTGCCCTGTTGCCCCCGGTTATCTCTCTGGATGTTGGAGTTGGAGGGTCTCCTCACTCGAGGTCGGTGTGCCCACGGAGCGAACCCTGCAACTTCAGGGCATGGTTGGTGGTTAGGATCACCACGTGGGGTCCTTTTCCCTTAGGAGGGAGGTGGCCTTTTGGGCTGCTGATTTCCAGGTTTTTAGATACCGCCAGTATCTTGGCCAGATGTGGCAGTGGGCCAAGCCCCTTCGTGACCGTAGTTTATCCTACCTGGATGGCATTCTTGCATTGTTCCATTTCAAGTGGTCCCAGTTTTTGCACTAATTCTCCAATGGCGATTCACCTTTCACCGGGAATGTAAAGGCCAAAGGGTTTAGCTAAATTAGGGAGTTCCAGGGCAAGGGTCTGAATTGACTGCTCTTTCCATTCTTGAAAGGCCACTTCTGGATTCTATTCAAAAGGATCATCATCTTTTCCTTTCAGTGTTTCATATAGAGGCCCAGCTAGTAGACTGTAGTTAGGGATCCAGAAGCAGCAAACCCTGGCCTCCCCAGGAACCCCTAAGCTGTCTTCTAGTTTTAGAAAGGGGTAAGGCTGAAAATGGTTTCTTCCCTTTCCTGGGATGGGCTTCTCTGACCTTGTGTGAGAATGAAGCCCAGGCAGGTCACCGCAGTCTGTGATATTTGAGCTTTTTCTTGGACAACTTCTATCCTTTATTGGCTTGGTAGTTCAGAGGCCTCCTTAGTAGGGCTGGCGATCAGAATGTCGTCTGCATATTGAAGGAGGGTTTCCTTTTCCAGAGGTAGAACTTTTAGGTCTTTAGCTAAGCTTTCCCCAAAGACGGTGTGGGAATTTTTGCACCCTTGGGGCCAGACGGCCCGGAAGTATTGTTTTAGTTGTATGTTGAGTCCTGCCACTCACAAGCCAAAATTTCTTGTGACTCTGGGACTAATGGAATACAAAAGAAGGCATCATTGAAGACTAATACAGAATACCATGTCCTGGTGGTTGGTAGAATGACCAGCAGGGTGTAGGAATTAGGAGCAACTGGAGGTATATCCTCGGTGGCTTCACTGACTGTCCTGACATCCTTTACCAGGTCCCCAGCAGCCCATGGGGCTCTCGTGGTCAGACCAATCGCAGAATATGGAGCTCACCTGGGCAGGTACCCCACCCCCACCCCAGCCCACGGGGCTCTTGTGATCAGGCCCCTCCCAGGATACAGAGCTACCCTTGCAGGTACCCTGGCAGGGCTGGGCACACAGGAACCGTGCACATAGCCCTCATTGCAGAGCACCCCCAGCTCACCTGTCGCTCAGAGCTGACACAGAGCACCTCAGAGCAGGACTTGAACTAACAAACAGCAGCTGCGACAGGTCTGTGACCCTGGGCATCACTCCGTGAGGCCTCCCTCCACCTGGTCTTCCAGAGACTTCCACTGCACCTGGGGCACCAGGCCTCTGTCTCCAACCACCACCCACCCCTCCTCTCCCTGACTCCTGGGTTCCTCTCATTAGGAGAGGGTTTTCTTGAAGTTGTCTCCCACTCATGGGCCAGATAAAATGATTAGAAAACAAGCCAAAGCTGCAGCCCCTTGTCTATCCTGACTCTCAGGAGCCCACACCTGTTCCTTGGACCTGGCCGGTTCAGCAAGTTCCATTTTCTGCAACTGTGAGCCCCTGAGGGGTGATGATTGGCTGACCTGGGCAGCCTTACCGTGCCGGCCAGCCCTCCCCAGGTGTGCCTGGGTTGAGATCAATATAAATACCACTCCAGGCAGCAAGAGCCCCTGCAGCCGTGCCTGACGCCATTTTCTCTGCCCTGTCAGCAGTCTCGGGGCTGGGCTGGTGGGAGGGAGTGAGAGGCCACGGCTTTGTGGGTGGCCCAGTGTGAGTGGGGCTCTGCTGGACTTTCTGCAGCAGTTGCCAGGCTGCCACCTGCTAAAGAAGAGGATGTGTCACCCATACCTGCTGCTGGAATTTCTCCCTGGGCAGAGGTGAGGAAGGAAAAAAGCAGTGGGGGCAGGGACAGGACGGGTATCTCAGGCAGGGAAATGGAAATCTTCCAGAAGAGCACCCAGGGCCAGGACCATCCTGGCTGGCCTGCAGGCACCAAGTCGGCCGGCATGCTGTCACTCGTGTGGCTCTATGGCCCTTCCTCTAGGCTTTCAAGTCCTTGTATATATTCAGGTGTTTTACCTGGGACGGGTGGGAATAGTTCAGCAGCAACTGGCCTGGGGCTCAGCTCACGTTTACTCACAGATGCCTCGGCACGGTGCCCCAGCTTTGCAATGAGGACGCTTGTTGCGTGGGGGCTGCTGGCTGAATGGGAGACGATTCCCCACCACTGACCAACTTCAGAATTGTTTACAACTGGAGCAAGTGCCCTGATACGGTTTTCCTCTGTGTAACTGGTGGGTTCTGTGTTTTTTTCTCTTTTTCGTTTTTGGTTCAAGGTAGATTTTATTCCTCTTTTTTGTATTTACAGATATAAGCATGGAAATAATTTATTCATATAAATACATGTATGTGCAGGGAATAATTGTTTTTTCTGTTTTATTTTTTAAATTTTATTTCTTTTTAATTTTGAATTTTATTTTATATTTTTATACAGCAGGTTCTTATTGGTTATCTATTTTATACATATAAATGTATACATGCCAATCCCAGTCTCTCAACTCCTCCCACCACCACCCCCCCAACAGCTTTCCCCCCTTGTTGTCCATACGTTTGTTGTCTACATCTGTTGCTCTATTTATGCCTTGCAAAATGGTTAATCTGTACAGTTTTTCTAGGTTCCACATATATGCATGAATATACAAGATTTGTTTTTCTCTTTCTGACTTACTTCACTCTGTATGACAGTCTCTAGATCCATCGACGTCTCTACAAATGACCCAATTTCATTCCTTTTCATGGCTTAGTAATATTCCATTTTATATATGTACCAGAGCTTTATGCATTCGTCTGTCTGTGGGCATTTAGGTTGCTTCCATTACCTCGATATTGTAAATAGTGATGCAATGAGCATTGCGGTGAATGACTCTTTTTGATTTATGGTTTTGTCTGGGTATATGTCCAGTACTGGGATTGCTGTATCATATGGTAATTCTATTGTTAGTTTCTTAAGAAATTCCATATTGTTCTCCATAATGACTGTATCAATTTATATTCCCAACAATAGTGGAAGAGGGTTCCTTTTCTCCACACCCTTTCCAGCATTTTTTGTTTGTAGATTTTCTATGATGCCTATTCTACCAGGTGTGAGGTGATACCTCATTGTTGAATCCATTTCGTTGAGCAAGGGGTAGGTCTTGTCTATTATATATTTGGCTTATGGAACGGTATCTGTGCTAATTTCAAACTCTGCTTTTATGCAGCACCCCAACTCACCTTCCCCCTTAAGCAAGCATAAGTTGGTTTTCTAAATTTGAGACCCTGTTCTGTTTTGGAATTCAGTTCATGTGTAGCCAAGTTCACATTCCGTGTATTAGTGATACCTTATGATGTTTCTTTTTCTGTGTGACTTATTTCACTTAGAATCATCGTGCCTCAATCCACTCATTATGCTGGTACGGGCCTGGTGACATAGATTTCATTGCTGAGTGGTATTCTGTTGTACATAAGTACCGCAACTTCTTTACCCATTATTTGCTCTCTGGGATATTTAACTTGTGCCGCAGAAGAGATTCCTGTAAAAAGAGCCGTCCCAAATTTTGGGGTGGCTGTGTCTTTTTGATTTTAATGTCCCTAAGCTATAGGACCATAAGTGGAAGTGCCCTAGGCTCTGTTGCTTTGTTTTTTAGATGTTTCAGGAAACACCATACACTTCTACAGAGGGGCTGTTGGGAATTTACATCCCGCCCATCAGCATAACAAGGCTCCCAGTTCTCCATGGCCTGTTCTGCCTTTCTGGATTTTACACTTTTTTCAGATGGCCCTTTTGACCGGGGGGGGGGGAAGTGAGACTTCATTGTAGTGCAGATTTCCTTTGCAAGCTTGCTTGGTTGGCCAAAAAGGGCGTATGCGTTTTTTCCTGAATATATTCAGGAAAAAACGCATACGCCCTTTTTGGCCAAGTGCATCATTGTCGACGTTCTTCCTCTTTTCCTGTGTTTTAAATGCAATCCAATTCCGATTCCTCCTGAAATCGGTTTCCTGCAATTCTGCCCCGCATTCAAGTCCTCTTGGCAGCCCTACTTCAGTATATTTTCGGACAATAGCTGTCATTTATAAATCTGCAGGTTTGTGAATTACAGTGCCCCTGAGCTCCTTTCTTCAACTCGCTTTCTTTTGAGCTGGCCACAACACCGCAGGATTGCTTCAGGCCCTAATCTGGTTCCGGCACGGCATGCTGAGCCTTTGGTTTATTCCTCTTCCCTGTGGGAAATGAGAGTTAAATTTGCCCATCCAGACACCTCCAGCTAGTCTCTCATTGGTTCTCCCTATTCCTGTTCATCTTCCGCAGAAATTGCAAACTGGGCCAAACAGGAGGTTAAAGGGACTGACTCTCCAAGTCGGGAGAGTGTTAGTAAAGTGTCTGGAATGTTGCACCCGAGTACCAGGGAACGAAAAGTGAGACACATTTGAACACGTTTCTCGATCACACGGTGGATCATACTCTGGGTTCCACATGCATGTTTTAGCTGAAGGAAGAATCCCTTAAACCTGGAGAGTTGAGACCCATGGAATGGATACCATGCAATATGACTTCAAAGGGTCTGCATTTGCTCACCGAACCTCACCAATCTTATGAGCCCCAAGTGTCCAGCCTTATGTGTCACCCAGCTCTGGGTGTAGATATGGTAAATGCAGGTTGCATCAGAAGCCTTGAATGGATTACTTAAGTATTGCTCTCTATTTCACTGTCATTGTGTTTTGTTTAAGAAATTTATTTTTAATATGGGATTTAGCTGATTTTCACTGCTTTAATGCCGCTGTACACACTCTTGATTCTCTTACAGAGATATATAAATCCATTGCTTTTATGATTCTTACTAGGCAGGTATATTCCTAGGCGTTGAATATGGGGTGTTGAGTCCATTTCGTTGAGCAAGGAGTAGCTCTTTTCTATTCCATATTTGCCTTATAGAACGTTATCTGTGCTCATTTCAATCCCTGGTTTTATGCAGCACCCCAACTCACCTTTCCCCTTAAGCAAGCATAAGTTGGTTTTCTAAATTTGAGACCCTGTTCTGATTTGGAATTCAGTTCCTGTGTAGCCAAGTTTACATTCCGTGTATTAGTGATACCTTATGATGTTTCTTTTTCTGTGTGACTTATTTCAGTTAGAATCATCATACCTGAATCCACTCATTGTGCTGCTAAGGGCCTGATGACATAGATTTCATTGCTGAGTGATATTGCTTTGTAAGTAAATACCACAACTTCTTTATCCATTTTTCACTTTCTACGATGTTCAACTTGTACTGTAAACAAGGTTCTTGTAAACAGAGGCGTCCCCAACTTTGGGGTGGCTGTGTCTTTTTGATTTTAATGTCCCTAAGCTATAGGACCATAAGTGGAAGTGCCCTAGGCTCTGTTGCTTTGTTTTTTAGATGTTTCAGGAAACACCATACACTTCTCCCAAGTGTCTGTTGGCAATTTACATCCCGCCCATCAGCATAACAAGGCTCCCAGTTCTCCATGGCCTGTCCTGCCTTTCTGGATTTTACACTTTTTTCAGATGGCCCTTTTGACCGGGTGGGGGGGAAGTGAGACTTCATTGTAGTGCAGATTTCCTTTGCAAGCTTGCTTGGTTGGCCAAAAAGGGCGTATGCGTTTTTTCCTGAATATATTCAGGAAAAAACGCATACGCCCTTTTTGGCCAAGTGCATCATTGTGGACGTTCTGCCTCTTTTCCTATGCTTTCAATGCAATTCCAGTCTACCTCCTGAAATCGGTTTCCTGCAATTCTGCCCCGCTTTCAAGTCCTCTTGGCAGCCTTACTTCAGTATATTTTTGGACGATAGCTGTCATTTATAACTCTGCAGGTTTGTGAATTACAGTGCCCCTGAGCTCCTTTCTTCAACTCGCTTTCTTGTGAGCTGGCCGCAACAGCGCAGGATGGCTTCAGGCCCTAATCTGGTTCCGGCAGGGCACGCTGAGCCTTTGGTTAATTCCTCTTCCTGGTTGGAAACGAGAGTTAAATTTGCCCGTCCAGACACCTCCAGCTAGTCTCTCATTGGTTCTCCCTATTCCTGTTCATCTTCCGCAGAAATTGCAAACTGGGCCAAACAGGAGGTTAAAGGCGCTGACTCTCCAAGTGGGGAGAGTGTTAGTAAAGCGTCTGGAATGTTGCACCCGAGTACCAGGGGAGGAAAACTGAGACATATTTGAACACGTCTCCCGTTCACACGGTTGATCATACTCTGGGTTCCACATGCATGTTTTAGCTGAAGGAAGAATACCTTAAACCTGGGTAGTTGAAACCCGTGGAATGGGTACCATGCAATATGACTTCAAAGGGTCTTCATTTGGTCACCGAACCTCTCCAATCCTATCACTGCTGCGTTTATGCCCCTGTACACATGCTTGATTCTCTTTCGGAGACATAGCAATCCATAGGTTTTAAGATACTTACTAGTCAGGTACATTCTTAGGCGTTTAATATGCGGTGTTGAGTCCATTTCGTTGAGCAAGGAGTAGCTCTTGTCTATTCCGTATTTGGCTTAAGGAACTTTATCTGTGCTCATTTCAATCTCTGGTTTTATGCAGCACCCCAACTCACCTTTCCCCTTAAGCAAGCATAAGTTGGTTTTCTAAATTTGAGACCCTGTTCTGTTTTGGAATTCAGTTCCTCTGTAGCCCAGTTTACATTCCGTGTATTAGTGATATCTTATGATGTTTCCTTTTCTGTGTAACTTATTTCAGTTAGAATCATCGTACCTGAATCCACTCATTATGCTGCTACGGGCCTGATGACATAGATTTCATTGCTGAGTGATACTGCATTGTACATAAGTACCACAAGTTCTTTATCCATTTTTCACTTTCTGTGATATTGAACTTGTACGGTAAACGAGGTTCTTGTAAACAGAGGCGTCCCAAACTTTGGGGTGGCTGTGTCTTTTTGATTTTAATTTCCCTAAGCTATAGGACCATAAGTGGAAGTGCCCTAGGCTCTGTTGCTTTGTTTTTTAGATGTTTCAGGAAACACCATACACTTCTCCCGAGTGTCTGTTGGCAATTTACATCCCGCCCATCAGCATAACAAGGCTCCCAGTTCTCCATGGCCTGTCCTGCCTTTCTGGATTTTACACTTTTTTCAGATGGCCCTTTTGACTGGGGGGAAGTGAGACTTCATTGTAGTGCAGATTTCCTTTGCAAGCTTGCTTGGTTGGCCAAAAAGGGCGTATGCGTTTTTTCCTGAATATATTCAGGAAAAAACGCATACGCCCTTTTTGGCCAAGTGCATCATTGTGGACGTTCTGCCTGTTTTCCTATGCTTTCAATGCAATTCCAGTCTACCTCCTGAAATCGGTTTCCTGCAATTCTGCCCCGCTTTCAAGTCCTCTTGGCAGCCTTACTTCAGTATATTTTTGTACGATAGCTGTCATTTATAACTCTGCAGGTTTGTGAATTACAGTGCCCCTGAGCTCCTTTCTTCAACTCGCTTTCTTTTGAGCTGGCCGCAACACCGCAGGATGGCTTCAGGACCTAATCTGGTTCAGGCACGGCACGCTGAGCCTTTGGTTAATTCCTCTTCCTGGTGGGAAACGAGAGTTAAATTTGCCCGTCCAGACACCTCCAGCTAGTCTCTCATTGGTTCTCCCTATTCCTGTTCATCTTCCGCAGAAATTGCAAACTGGGCCAAACAGGAGGTTAAAGGCGCTGACTCTCCAAGTGGGGAGAGTGTTAGTAAAGCGTCTGGAATGTTGCACCCGAGTACCAGGGTACGAAAACTGAGACATATTTGAACACGTCTCCCGTTCACACGGTTGATCATACTCTGGGTTCCACATGCATGTTATAGCTGAAGGAAGAATACCTTAAACCTGGGTAGTTGAGACCCGTGGAATGGGTACCATGCAATATGACTTCAAAGGGTCTTCATTTGCTCACCGAACCTCTCCAATCCTATCACTGCTGCGTTTATGCCCCTGTACACATGCTTGATTCTCTTTCGGAGACATAGCAATCCATAGGTTTTAAGATACTTACTAGTCAGGTACATTCTTAGGCGTTTAATATGCGGTGTTGAGTCCATTTCGTTGAGCAAGGAGTAGCTCTTGTCTATTCTGTATTTGGCTTAAGGAACTTTATCTGTGCTCATTTCAATCTCTGCTTTTGTGCAGCACCCCAACTCACCTTTCCCCTTAAGCAAGCATAAGTTGGTTTTCTAAATTTGAGACCCTGTTCTGTTTTGGAATTCAGTTCCTGTGTAGCCCAGTTTACATTCCGTGTATTAGTGATATCTTATGATGTTTCCTTTTCTGTGTGACTTATTTCAGTTAGAATCATCGTACCTGAATCCACTCATTATGCTGCTACGGGCCTGATGACATAGATTTCATCCTGAGTGATACTGCATTGTACGTAAGTACCACAAGTTCTTTATCCATTTTTCACTTTCTGTGATATTGAACTTGTACGGTAAACGAGGTTCTTGTAAACAGAGGCGTCCCAAACTTTGGGGTGGCTGTGTCTTTTTCATTTTAATTTCCCTAAGCTATAGGACCATAAGTGGAAGTGCCCTAGGCTCTGTTGCTTTGTTTTTTAGATGTTTCAGGAAACACCATACACTTCTCCCGAGTGGCTGTTGGCAATTTACATCCCGCCCATCAGCATAACAAGGCTCCCAGTTCTCCATGGCCTGTCCTGCCTTTCTGGATTTTACACTTTTTTCAGATGGCCCTTTTGACCGGGGGGAAGTGAGACTTCATTGTAGTGCAGATTTCCTTTGCAAGCTTGCTTGGTTGGCCAAAAAGGGCGTATGCGTTTTTTCCTGAATATATTCAGGAAAAAACGCATACGCCCTTTTTGGCCAAGTGCATCATTGTGGACGTTCTGCCTCTTTTCCTATGCTTTCAATGCAATTCCAGTCTACCTCCTGAAATCGGTTTCCTGCAATTCTGCTCCGCATTCAAGTCCTCTTGGCAGCCTTACTTCAGTATATTTTTGGACGATAGCTGTCATTTATAACTCTGCAGGTTTGTGAATTACAGTGCCCCTGAGCTCCTTTCTTCAACTCGCTTTCTTGTGAGCTGGCCGCAACAGCGCAGGATGGCTTCAGGCCCTAATCTGGTTCCGGCACGGCACGCTGAGCCTTTGGTTAATTCCTCTTCCTGGTGGGAAACGAGAGTTAAATTTGCCCGTCCAGACACCTCCAGCTAGTCTCTCATTGGTTCTCCCTATTCCTGTTCATCTTCCGCAGAAATTACAAACTGGGCCAAACAGGAGGTTAAAGGGACTGACTCTCCATGTAGGGTGAGTGTTAGTAAAGCGTCTGGAATGTTTCACCCGAGTACCAGGGTACGAAAACTGAGACATATTTGAACACGTCTCCCGATCACATGGTTGATCATACTCTAGGTTCCACATGCATGTTTTAGCTGAAGGAAGAATACCTTAAACCTGGGTAGTTGAAACCCGTGGAATGGGTACAATGCAATATGACTTCAAAGGGTCTTCATTTGCTCACCGAACCTCTCCAATCCTATCACTGCTGCGTTTATGCCCCTGTACACATGCTTGATTCTCTTTCGGAGACATAGCAATCCATAGGTTTTAAGATACTTACTAGTCAGGTACATTCTTAGGCGTTTAATATGCGGTGTTGAGTCCATTTCGTTGAGCAAGGAGTAGCTCCTGTCTATTCCGTATTTGGCTTAAGGAACTTTATCTGTGCTCATTTCAATCTCTGCTTTTATGCAGCACCCCAACTCACCTTTCCCCTTAAGCAAGCATAAGTTGGTTTTCTAAATTTGAGACCCTGTTCTGTTCTGTAATTCAGTTCCTTTGTAGCCAAGTTTACATTCCGTGTATTAGTGATATCTTATGATGTTTCTTTTTCTGTGTGACTTATTTCAGTTAGAATCATCATACCTGAATCCACTCATTGTGCTGCTAAGGGCCTGATGACATAGATTTCATTGCTGAGTGATATTGCTTTGTAAGTAAATACCACAACTTCTTTATCCATTTTTCACTTTCTGCGATGTTGAACTTGTACTGTAAACAAGGTTCTTGTAAACAGAGGCGTCCCAAACTTTGGGGTGGCTGTGTCTTTTTGATTTTAATTTCCCTAAGCTATAGGACCATAAGTGGAAGTGCCCTAGGCTCTGTTGCTTTGTTTTTTAGATGTTTCAGGAAACACCATACACTTCTCCCGAGTGTCTGTTGGCAATTTACATCCCGCCCATCAGCATAACAAGGCTCCCAGTTCTCCATGGCCTGTCCTGCCTTTCTGGATTTTACACTTTTTTCAGATGGCCCTTTTGACCTGGGGGAAGTGAGACTTCATTGTAGTGCAGATTTCCTTTGCAAGCTTGCTTGGTTGGCCAAAAAGGGCGTATGCGTTTATTCCTGAATATATTCAGGAAAAAACGCATACGCCCTTTTTGGCCAAGTGCATCATTGTGGACGTTCTGCCTC
This sequence comes from Globicephala melas, assembly GCF_963455315.2. Classification (NCBI taxonomy): domain Eukaryota; kingdom Metazoa; phylum Chordata; class Mammalia; order Artiodactyla; family Delphinidae; genus Globicephala; species Globicephala melas. The sequence goes on along the minus strand of NW_027207238.1, from coordinate 856,767 downwards.
TTTTCCTATGCTTTCAATGCAATTCCAGTCTACCTCCTGAAATCGGTTTCCTGCAATTCTGCCCCGCTTTCAAGTCCTCTTGGCAGCCTTACTTCAGTATATTTTTGTACGATAGCTGTCATTTATAACTCTGCAGGTTTGTGAATTACAGTGCCCCTGAGCTCCTTTCTTCAACTCGCTTTCTTGTGACCTGGCAGCAACACCGCAGGATGGCTTCAGGCCCTAATCTGGTTCCGGCACGACACCCTGAGCCTTTGGTTAATTCCTCTTCCTGGTGGGAAACGAGAGTTAAATTTGCCCGTCCAGACACCTCCAGCTAGTCTCTCATTGGTTCTCCCTATTCCTGTTCATCTTCCGCAGAAATTGCAAACTGGGCCAAACAGGAGTTTAAAGGCGTTGACTCTCCAAGTGCGGAGAGTGTTAGTAAAGCGTCTGGAATGTTGCACCCGAGTACCAGGGGAGGAAAACTGAGACATATTTGAACACGTCTCCCGTTCACACGGTTGATCATACTCTGGGTTCCACATGCATGTTTTAGCTGAAGGAGGAATACCTTAAACGTGGGTAGTTGAAACCCGTGGAATGGGTACCATGCAATATGACTTCAAAGGGTCTTCATTTGCTCACCGAACCTCTCCAATCCTATCACTGCTGCGTTTATGCCCCTGTACACATGCTTGATTCTCTTTCAGAGACATAGCAATCCATAGGTTTTAAGATACTTACTAGTCAGGTACATTCTTAGGCGTTTAATATGCGGTGTTGAGTCCATTTCGTTGAGCAACGAGTAGCTCTTGTCTATTCCATATTTGGCTTAAGGAACTTTATCTGTGCTCATTTCAATCTCTGGTTTTATGCAGCACCCCAACTCACCTTTCCCCTTAAGCAAGCATAAGTTGGTTTTCTAAATTTGAGACCCTGTTCTGTTCTGTAATTCAGTTCCTGTGTAGCCAAGTTTACATTCCGTGTATTAGTGATATCTTATGATGTTTCTTTTCCTGTGTGACTTATTTCAGTTAGAATCATCGTACCTAAATCCACTCATTATGCTGCTACGGGCCTGATGACATAGATTTCATTGCTGAGTGATACTGCATTGTACATAAGTACCACAAGTTCTTTATCCATTTTTCACTTTCTGTGATATTGAACTTGTACAGTAAACGAGGTTCTTGTCAACAGAGGCGTCCCAAACTTTGGGGTGGCTGTGTCTTTTTGATTTTAATTTCCCTAAGCTATAGGACCATAAGTGGAAGTGCCCTAGGCTCTGTTGCTTTGTTTTTTAGATGTTTCAGGAAACACCATACACTTCTCCCGAGTGTCTGTTGGCAATTTACATCCCGCCCATCAGCATAACAAGGCTCCCAGTTCTCCATGGCCTGTCCTGCCTTTCTGGATTTTACACTTTTTTCAGATGGCCCTATTGACCGGGGGGAAGTGAGACTTCATTGTAGTGCACATTTCCTTTGCAAGCTTGCTTGGTTGGCCAAAAAGGGCGTATGCGTTTTTTCCTGAATATATTCAGGAAAAAACGCATACGCCCTTTTTGGCCAAGTGCATCATTGTGGACGTTCTGCCTCTTTTCCTATGCTTTCAATGCAATTCCAGTCTACCTCCTGAAATCGGTTTCCTGCAATTCTGCCCCGCTTTCAAGTCCTCTTGGCAGCCTTACTTCAGTATATTTTTGGACGATAGCTGTCATTTATAACTCTGCAGGTTTGTGAATTACAGTGCCCCTGAGCTCCTTTCTTCAACTCGCTTTCTTTTGAGCTGGCCGCAACACCGCAGGATGGCTTCAGGCCCTAATCTGGTTCTGGCACGGCATGCTGAGCCTTTGGTTAGTTCCTTTTCCTGGTGGGAAATGAGAGTTAAATTTGCCCGTCCAGACACCTCCAGCTAGTCTCTCATTGGTTCTCCCTATTCCTGTTCATCTTCCGCAGAAATTGCAAACTGGGCCAAACAGGAGGTTAAAGGCGCTGACTCTCCAAGTGGGGAGAGTGTTAGTAAAGCGTCTGGAATGTTGCACCCGAGTACCAGGGGAGGAAAACTGAGACATATTTGAACACATCTCCCGTTCACACGGTTGATCATACTCTGGGTTCCACATGCATGTTTTAGCTGAAGGAAGAATACCTTAAACCTGGAGAGTTGAGACCCGTGTAATGGGTACCATGCAATATGACTTCAAAGGGTCTTCATTTGCTCACCGAACCTCTCCAATCCTATCACTGCTGCGTTTATGCCCCTGTACACATGCTTGATTCTCTTTCGGAGACATAGCAATCCATAGGTTTTAAGATACTTACTAGTCAGGTACATTCTTAGGCGTTTAATATGGGGTGTTGAGTCCATTTCGTTGAGCAAGGAGTAGCTCTTGTCTATTCCATTTTTGGCTTAAGGAACTTTATCTGTGCTCATTTCAATCTCTGGTTTTATGCAGCACCCCAACTCACCTTTCCCCTTAAGCAAGCATAAGTTGGTTTTCTAAATTTGAGACCCTGTTGTGTTTTGGAATTCAGTTCCTGTGTAGCCAAGTTTACATTCCGTGTATTAGTGATATCTTATGATGTTTCTTTTTCTGTGTGACTTATTTCAGTTAGAATCATCGTACCTGAATCCACTCATTATGCTGCTACGGGCCTGATGACATAGATTTCATTGCTGAGTGATACTGCATTGTACATAAGTACCACAAGTTCTTTATCCATTTTTCACTTTCTGTGATATTGAACTTGTACGGTAAACGAGGTTCTTGTAAACAGAGGCGTCCCAAACTTTGGGGTGGCTGTGTCTTTTTGATTTTAATTTCCCTAAGCTATAGGACCATAAGTGGAAGTGCCCTAGGCTCTGTTGCTTTGTTTTCTGGGTGTTTCAGGAAACACCATACACTTCTCCCGAGTGTCTGTTGGCAATTTACATCCCGCCCATCAGCATAACAAGGCTCCCAGTTCTCCATGGCCTGTCCTGCCTTTCTGGATTTTACACTTTTTTCAGATGGCCCTTTTGACCGGGGGGAAGTGAGACTTCATTGTAGTGCAGATTTCCTTTGCAAGCTTGCTTGGTTGGCCAAAAAGGGCGTATGCGTTTTTTCCTGAATATATTCAGGAAAAAACGCATACGCCCTTTTTGGCCAAGTGCATCATTGTGGACGTTCTGCCTCTTTTCCTATGCTTTCAATGCAATTCCAGTCTACCTCCTGAAATCGGTTTCCTGCAATTCTGCCCCACTTTCAAGTCCTCTTGGCAGCCTTACTTCAGTATATTTTTGGACGATAGCTGTCATTTATAACTCTGCAGGTTTTTGAATTACAGTGCCCCTGAGCTCCTTTCTTCAACTCGCTTTCTTTTGAGCTGGCCGCAACACCGCAGGATGGCTTCAGGCCCTAAACTGGTTCCGGCACGGCACGCTGAGCCTTTGGTTAGTTCCTCTTCCTGGTGGGAAATGAGAGTTAAATTTGCCCGTCCAGACACCTCCAGCTAGTCTCTCATTCGTTCTCCCTATTCCGGTTCATCTTCCGCAGAAATTGCAAACTGGGCTAAACAGGAGGTTAAAGGCTGACTATCCAAGTGGGGAGAGTGTTAGTAAAGCGTCTGGAATGTTGCACCCGAGTACCAGGGGAGGAAAACTGAGACATATTTGAACAGGTCTCCCGATCACACGGTTGATCATACTCTGGGTTCCACATGCATGTTTTAGCTGAAGGAAGAATACCTTAAACGTGGGTAGTTGAAACCCGTGGAATGGGTACCATGCAATATGACTTCAAAGGGTCTTCATTTGCTCATCGAACCTCTCCAATCCTATCACTGCTGCGTTTATGCCCCTGTACACACGCTTGATTCTCATTTGGAGACATAGCAATCCATAGGTTTTAATATACTTACTAGTAAGGTACATTCTTAGGCGTTTAATATGGGGTGTTGAGTCCATTTCGTTGAGCAAGGAGTAGCTCTTGTCTATTCCGTATTTGGCTTAAGGAACTTTATCTGTGCTCATTTCAATCTCTGGTTTTATGCAGCACCCCAACTCACCTTTACCCTTAAACAAGCATAAGTTGGTTTTCTAAATTTGAGACCCTGTTCTGTTCTGTAATTCAGTTCCTGTGTAGCCCAGTTTACATTCCGTGTATTAGTGATATCTTATGATGTTTCTTTTTCTGTGTGACTTATTTCAGTTAGAATCATCGTACCTGAATCCACTCATTATGCTGCTACGGGCCTGATGACATAGATTTCATTGCTGAGTGATATTGCTTTGTAAGTAAATACCACAACTTCTTTATCCATTTTTCACTTTCTGCGATGTTGAACTTGTACTGTAAACGAGGTTCTTGTAAACAGAGGCGTCCCAAACTTTGGGGTGGCTGTGTCTTTTTGATTTTAATTTCCCTAAGCTATAGGACCATAAGTGGAAGTGCCCTAGGCTCTGTTGCTTTGTTTTTTAGATGTTTCAGGAAACACCATACACTTCTCCCGAGTGTCTGTTGGCAATTTACATCCCGCCCATCAGCATAACAAGGCTCCCAGTTCTCCATGGCCTGTCCTGCCTTTCTGGATTTTACACTTTTTTCAGATCCCCTTTTGACCGGGGGGAAGTGAGACTTCATTGTAGTGCAGATTTCCTTTGCAAGCTTGCTTGGTTGGCCAAAAAGGGTGTATGCGTTTTTTCCTGAATATATTCAGGAAAAAACGCATACGCCCTTTTTGGCCAAGTGCATCATTGTGGACGTTCTGCCTCTTTTCCTATGCTTTCAATGCAATTCCAGTCTACCTCCTGAAATCGGTTTCCTGCAATTCTGCCCCGCTTTCAAGTCCTCTTGGCAGCCTTACTTCAGTATATTTTTGGACGATAGCTGTCATTTATAACTCTGCAGGTTTGTGAATTACAGTGCCCCTGAGCTCCTTTCTTCAACTCGTTTTCTTTTGAGCTGGCCGCAACACCGCAGGATGGCTTCAGGCCCTAATCTGGTTCCGGCACGGCACGCTGAGCCTTTGGTTAGTTCCTCTTCCTGGTGGGAAATGAGAGTTAAATTTGCCCGTCCAGACACCTCCACCTAGTCTCTCATTGGTTCTCCCTATTCCTGTTCATCTTCCGCAGAAATTGCAAACTGGGCCAAACAGGAGGTTAAAGGCGCTGACTCTCCAAGTGGGGAGAGTGTTAGTAAAGCATCTGGAATGTTGCACCCGAGTACCAGGGGAGGAAAACTGAGACATATTTGAACAGGTCTCCCGATCACACGGTTGATCATACTCTGGGTTCCACATGCATGTTTTAGCTGAAGGAAGAATACCTTAAACGTGGGTAGTTGAAAGCCGTGGAATGGGTACCATGCAATATGACTTCAAAGGGTCTTCATTTGCTCACCGAACCTCTCCAATCCTATCACTGCTGCGTTTATGCCCCTGTACACACGCTTGATTCTCTTTTGGAGACATAGCAATCCATAGGTTTTAAGATACTTACTAGTAAGTTACATTCTTAGGCGTTTAATATGGGGTGTTGAGTCCATTTCGTTGAGCAAGGAGTAGCTCTTGTCTATTCCATATTTGGCTTAAGGAACTTTATCTGTGCTCATTTCACTCTCTGGTTTTATGCAGCACCCCAACTCACCTTTCCCCTTAAGCAAGCATAAGTTGGTTTTCTAAATTTGAGACCCTGTTCTGTTCTGTAATTCAGTTCCTGTGTAGCCCAGTTTACATTCCGTGTATTAGTGATATCTTATGATGTTTCTTTTTCTGTGTGACTTATTTCAGTTAGAATCATCGTACCTGAATCCACTCATTATGCTGCTACGGGCCTGATGACATAGATTTCATTGCTGAGTGATATTGCTTTGTAAGTAAATACCACGACTTCTTTATCCATTTTTCACTTTCTGCGATGTTGAACTTGTACTGTAAACGAGGTTCTTGTAAACAGAGGCGTCCCAAACTTTGGGGTGGCTGTGTCTTTTTGATTTTAATTTCCCTAAGCTATAGGACCATAAGTGGAAGTGCCCAAGGCTCTGTTGCTTTGTTTTTTAGATGTTTCAGGAAACACCATACACTTCTCCCGAGTGTCTGTTGGCAATTTACATCCCGCCCATCAGCATAACAAGGCTCCCAGTTCTCCATGGCCTGTCCTGCCTTTCTGGATTTTACACTTTTTTCAGATGGCCCTTTTGACCGGGTGGGGGGGAAGTGAGACTTCATTGTAGTGCAGATTTCCTTTGCAAGCTTGCTTGGTTGGCCAAAAAGGGCGTATGCGTTTTTTCCTGAATATATTCAGGAAAAAACGCATACGCCCTTTTTGGCCAAGTGCATCATTGTGGACGTTCTGCCTCTTTTCCTATGCTTTCAATGCAATTCCAGTCTACCTCCTGAAATCGGTTTCCTGCAATTCTGCCCCGCTTTCAAGTCCTCTTGGCAGCCTTACTTCAGTATATTTTTGGACGATAGCTGTCATTTATAACTCTGCAGGTTTGTGAATTACAGTGCCCCTGAGCTCCTTTCTTCAACTCGTTTTCTTTTGAGCTGGCCGCAACACCACAGGATGGCTTCAGGCCCTAATCTGGTTCCGGCACGGCACGCTGAGCCTTTGGTTAGTTCCTCTTCCTGGTGGGAAATGAGAGTTAAATTTGCCCGTCCAGACACCTCCACCTAGTCTCTCATTGGTTCTCCCTATTCCTGTTCATCTTCCACAGAAATTGCAAACTGGGCCAAACAGGAGGTTAAAGGCGCTGACTCTCCAAGTGGGGAGAGTGTTAGTAAAGCGTCTGGAATGTTGCACCCGAGTACCAGGGGAGGAAAACTGAGACATATTTGAACAGGTCTCCCGATCACACGGTTGATCATACTCTGGGTTCCACATGCATGTTTTAGCTGAAGGAAGAATGCCTTAAACGTGGGTAGTTGAAACCCGTGGAATGCGTACCATGCAATATGACTTCAAAGGGTCTTCATTTGCTCACCGAACCTCTCCAATCCTATCACTGCTGCGTTTATGCCCCTGTACACACGCTTGATTCTCATTTGGAGACATAGCAATCCATAGGTTTTAAGATACTTACTAGTAAGGTACATTCTTAGGCGTTTAATATGGGGTGTTGAGTCCATTTCGTTGAGCAAGGAGTAGCTCTTGTCTATTCCATATTTGGCTTAAGGAACTTTATCTGTGCTCATTTCAATCTCTGGTTTTATGCAGCACCCCAACTCACCTTTCCCCTTAAGCAAGCATAAGTTGGTTTTCTAAATTTGAGACCCTGTTCTGTTCTGTAATTCAGTTCCTGTGTAGCCCAGTTTACATTCCGTGTATTAGTGATATCTTATGATGTTTCTTTTTCTGTGTGACTTATTTCAGTTAGAATCATCGTACCTGAATCCACTCATTATGCTGCTACGGGCCTGATGACATAGATTTCATTGCTGAGTGATATTGCTTTGTAAGTAAATACCACAACTTCTTTATCCATTTTTCACTTTCTGCGATGTTGAACTTGTACTGTAAACGAGGTTCTTGTAAAAAGAGGCGTCCCAAACTTTGGGGTGGCTGTGTCTTTTTGATTTTAATTTCCCTAAGCTATAGGACCATAAGTGGAAGTGCCCTAGGCTCTGTTGCTTTGTTTTTTAGATGTTTCAGGAAACACCATACACTTCTCCCGAGTGTCTGTTGGCAATTTACATCCCACCCATCAGCATAAGAAGGCTCCCAGTTCTCCATGGCCTGTCCTGCCTTTCTGGATTTTACACTTTTTTCAGATGGCCCTTTTGACCGGGGGGAAGTGAGACTTCATTGTAGTGCAGATTTCCTTTGCAAGCTTGCTTGGTTGGCCAAAAAGGGCGTATGCGTTTTTTCCTGAATATATTCAGGAAAAAACGCATACGCCCTTTTTGGCCAAGTGCATCATTGTGGACGTTCTGCCTCTTTTCCTATGCTTTCAATGCAATTCCAGTCTACCTCCTGAAAGCGGTTTCCTGCAATTCTGCCCCGCTTTCAAGTCCTCTTGGCAGCCTTACTTCAGTATATTTTTGGACGATAGCTGTCATTTATAACTCTGCAGGTTTGTGAATTACAGTGCCCCTGAGCTCCTTTGTTCAACTCGCTTTCTTGTGAGCTGGCCGCAACACCGCAGGATGGCTTCAGGCCCTAATCTGGTTCCGGCACGGCACGCTGAGCCTTTGGTTAGTTCCTCTTCCTGGTGGGAAATGAGAGTTAAATTTGCCCGTCCAGACACCTCCACCTAGTCTCTCATTGGTTCTCCCTATTCCTGTTCATCTTCCGCAGAAATTGCAAACTGGGCCAAACAGGAGGTTAAAGGCGCTGACTCTCCAAGTGGGGAGAGTGTTAGTAAAGCGTCTGGAATGTTGCACCCGAGTACCAGGGGAGGAAAACTGATACATATTTGAACACGTCTCCTGTTCACACTCTTGATCATACTCTGGGTTTCACATGCATGTTTTAGCTGAAGGAAGAATACCTTAAACCTGGAGAGTTGAGACCCGTGGAATGGGTACCATGCAATATGACTTCAAAGGGTCTTCATTTGCTCACCGAACCTCTCCAATCCTATCACTACTGCGTTTATGCCCCTGTACACATGCTTGATTCTCTTTCGGAGACATAGCAATCCATAGGTTTTAAGATACTTACTAGTCAGGTACATTCTTACGCGTTTAATATGCGGTGTTGAGTCCATTTCGTTGAGCAAGGAGTAGCTCTTGTCTATTCCATATTTGGCTTAAGGAACTTTATCTGTGCTCATTTCAATCTCTGGTTTTATGCAGCACCCCAACTCACCTTTCCCCTTAAGCAAGCATAAGTTGGTTTTCTAAATTTGAAACCCTGTTCTGTTCTGTAATTCAGTTCCTGTGTAGCCAAGTTTACATTCCGTGTATTAGTGATATCTTATGATGTTTCTTTTACTGTGTGAATTATTTCAGTTAGAATCATCATACCTGAATCCACTCATTGTGCTGCTACGGGCCTGATGACATAGATTTCATTGCTGAGTGATATTGCTTTGTAAGTATATACCACAACTTCTTTATCCATTTTTCACTTTCTGCGATGTTGAACTTGTACTGTAAACGAGGTTCTTGTAAACAGAGGCGTCCCAAACTTTGGGGTGGCTGTGTCTTTTTGATTTTAATTTCCCTAAGCTACAGGACCATAAGTGGAAGTGCCCTAGGCTCTGTTGCTTTGTTTTTTAGATGTTTCAGGAAACACCATACACTTCTCCCGAGTGTCTGTTGGCAATTTACATCCCACCCATCAGCATAAGAAGGCTCCCAGTTCTCCATGGCCTGTCCTGCCTTTCTGGATTTTACACTTTTTTCAGATGGCCCTTTTGACAGGGGGGAAGTGAGACTTCATTGTAGTGCAGATTTCCTTTGCAAGCTTGCTTGGTTGGCCAAAAAGGGCGTATGCGTTTTTTCCTGAATATATTCAGGAAAAAACGCATACGCCCTTTTTGGCCAAGTGCATCATTGTGGACGTTCTGCCTCTTTTCCTATGCTTTCAATGCAATTCCAGTCTACCTCCTGAAAGCGGTTTCCTGCAATTCTGCTCCGCTTTCAAGTCCTCTTGGCAGCCTTACTTCAGTATATTTTTGGACGATAGCTGTCATTTATAACTCTGCAGGTTTGTGAATTACAGTGCCCCTGAGCTCCTTTCTTCAACTCGTTTTCCTTTGAGCTGGCCGCAACACTGCAGGATGGCTTCAGGCCCTAACCTGGTTCTGGCATGGCACGCTGAGCCTTTGGTTAGTTCCTCTTCCTGGTGGGAAATGAGAGTTAAATTTGCCCGTCCAGACACCTCCACCTAGTCTCTCATTGGTTCTCCCTATTCCTGTTCATCTTCCGCAGAAATTGCAAATTGGGCCAAACAGGAGGTTAAAGGCGCTGACTCTCCAAGTGGGGAGAGTGTTAGTAAAGCGTCTGGAATGTTGCACCCGAGTACCAGGGGAAGAAAACTGAGACATATTTGAACACGTCTCCCGTTCACACTGTTGATCATACTCTGGGTTTCACATGCATGTTTTAGCTGAAGGAAGAATACCTTAAACCTTGGTAGTTGAAACCCGTGGAATGGGTACCATGAAATATGACTTCAAAGGGTCTTCATTTGCTCACCGAACCTCTCCAATCCTATCACTGCTGCGTTTATGCCCCTGTACACACGCTTGATTCTCATTTGGAGACATAGCAATCCATAGGTTTTAAGATACTTACTAGTCAGGTACATTCTTAGGCATTTAATATGGGGTGTTGAGTCCATTTCGTTGAGCAAGGAGTAGCTCTTGTCTATTCCATATTTGGCTTAAGGAACTTTATCTGTGCTCATTTCAATCTCTGGTTTTATGCAGCACCCCAACTGACCTTTCCCCTTAAGCAAGCATAAGTTGGTTTTCTAAATTTGAGACCCTGTTCTGTTCTGTAATTCAGTTCCTGTGTAGCCAAGTTTACATTCCGTGTATTACTGATATCTTATGATGTTTCTTTTTCTGTGTGACTTATTTCACTTAGAATCATCGTACCTGATCCACTCATTATGCTGCTACGGGCCTGATGACATAGATTTCATTGCTGAGTGATATTGCTTTGTAAGTAAATACCACAACTTCTTTATCCATTTTTCACTTTCTGCGATGTTGAACTTGTACGGTAAACGAGGTTCTTGTAAGCAGAGGCGTCCCAAACTTTGGGGTGGCTGTGTCTTTTTGATTTTAATTTCCCTAAGCTATAAGGCCATAAGTGGAAGTGCCCTAGGCTCTGTTGCTTTATTTTTTAGATGTTTCAGGAAACACCATACACTTCTCCCGAGTGTCTGTTGGCAATTTACATCCCGCCCATCAGCATAACAAGGCTCCCAGTTCTCCATGGCCTGTCCTGCCTTTCTGGATTTTACACTTTTTTCAGATGGCCCTTTTGACCGGGGGGAAGTGAGACTTCATTGTAGTGCAGATTTCCTTTGCAAGCTTGCTTGGTTGGCCAAAAAGGGCGTATGTGTTTTTTCCTGAATATATTCAGGAAAAAACGCATACGCCCTTTTTGGCCAAGTGCATCATTGTGGACGTTCTGCCTCTTTTCCTATGCTTTCAATGCAATTCCAGTCTACCTCCTGAAATCGGTTTCCTGCAATTCTGCCCCACTTTCAAGTCCTCTTGGCAGCCTTACTTCAGTATATTTTTGGACGATAGCTGTCATTTATAACTCTGCAGGTTTGTGAATTACAGTGCCCCTGAGCTCCTTTCTTCAACTCGTTTTCCTTTGAGCTGGCCGCAACACCGCAGGATGGCTTCAGGCCCTAATCTGGTTCCGGCATGGCACGCTGAGCCTTTGGTTAGTTCCTCTTCCTGGTGGGAAATGAGAGTTAAATTTGCCCGTCCAGACACCTCCAGCTAGTCTCTCATTGGTTCTCCCTATTCCTGTTCATCTTCCGCAGAAATTGCAAACTGGGCCAAACAGGAGGTTAAAGGCGCTGACTCTCCAAGTGGGGAGAGTGTTAGTAAAGCGTCTGGAATGTTGCACCCGAGTACCAGGGGAGGAAAACTGAGACATATTTGAACACGTCTCCCGTTCACACTGTTGAACATACTCTGGGTTTCACATGCATGTTTTAGCTGAAGGAAGAATACCTTAAACCTTGGTAGTTGAAACCCGTGGAATGGGTACCATGCAATATGACTTCAAAGGGTCTTCATTTGCTCACCGAACCTCTCCAATCCTATCACTGCTGCGTTTATGCCCCTGTACACACGCTTGATTCTCATTTGGAGACATAGCAATCCATAGGTTTTAAGATACTTACTAGTCAGGTACATTCTTAGGCATTTAATATGGGGTGTTGAGTCCATTTTGTTGAGCAAGGAGTAGCTCTTGTCTATTCCATATTTGGCTTAAGGAACTTTATCTGTGCTCATTTCAATCTCTGGTTTTATGCAGCACCCCAACTCACCTTTCCCCTTAAGCAAGCATAAGTTGGTTTTCTAAATTTGAGACCCTGTTCTGTTCTGTAATTCAGTTCCTGTGTAGCCAAGTTTACATTCCGTGTATTAGTGATATCTTATGATGTTTCTTTTTCTGTGTGACTTATTTCAGTTAGAATCATCGTACCTGATCCACTCATTATGCTGCTACGGGCCTGATGACATAGATTTCATTGCTGAGTGATATTGCTTTGTAAGTAAATACCACAACTTCTTTATCCATTTTTCAATTTCTGCGATGTTGAACTTGTACGGTAAACGAGGTTCTTGTAAACAGAGGCGTCCCAAACTTTGGGGTGGCTGTGTCTTTTTGATTTTAATTTCCCTAAGCTATAAGGCCATAAGTGGAAGTGCCCTAGGCTCTTTTGCTTTATTTTTTAGATGTTTCAGGAAACACCATACACTTCTCCCGAGTGTCTGTTGGCAATTTACATCCCGCCCATCAGCATAACAAGGCTCCCAGTTCTCCATGGCCTGTCCTGCCTTTCTGGATTTTACACTTTTTTCAGATGGCCCTTTTGACCGGGGGGAAGTGAGACTTCATTGTAGTGCAGATTTCCTTTGCAAGCTTGCTTGTTTGGCCAAAAAGGGCGTATGCGTTTTTTCCTGAATATATTCAGGAAAAAACGCATACGCCCTTTTTGGCCAAGTGCATCATTGTGGACGTTCTGCCTCTTTTCCTATGCTTTCAATGCAAATCCAGTCTACCTCCTGAAATCGGTTTCCTGCAATTCTGCCCCACTTTCAAGTCCTCTTGGCAGCCTTACTTCAGTATATTTTTGGACGATAGCTGTCATTTATAACTCTGCAGGTTTGTGAATTACAGTGCCCCTGAGCTCCTTTCTTCAACTCGTTTTCCTTTGAGCTGGCCGCAACACCGCAGGATGGTTTCAGGCCCTAATCTGGTTCCGGCAGGGCACGCTGAGCCTTTGGTTAGTTCCTCTTCCTGGTGGGAAATGAGAGTTAAATTTGCCCGTCCAGACACCTCCAGCTAGTCTCTCATTGGTTCTCCCTATTCCTGTTCATCTTCCGCAGAAATTGCAAACTGGGCCAAACAGGAGGTTAAAGGCGCTGACTCTCCAAGTGGGGAGAGTGTTAGTAAAGCGTCTGGAATGTTGCACCCGAGTACCAGGGGAGGAAAACTGAGACATATTTGAACACGTCTCCCGTTCACACTGTTGAACATACTCTGGGTTTCACATGCATGTTTTAGCTGAAGGAAGAATACCTTAAACCTTGGTAGTTGAAACCCGTGGAATGGGTACCATGAAATATGACTTCAAAGGGTCTTCATTTGCTCACCGAACCTCTCCAATCCTATCACTGCTGCGTTTATGCCCCTGTACACACGCTTGATTCTCATTTGGAGACATAGCAATCCATAGGTTTTAAGATACTTACTAATCAGGTACATTCTTAGGCATTTAATATGGGGTGTTGAGTCCATTTTGTTGAGCAAGGAGTAGCTCTTGTCTATTCCATATTTGGCTTAAGGAACTTTATCTGTGCTCATTTCAATCTCTGGTTTTATGCAGCACCCCAACTCACCTTTCCCCTTAAGCAAGCATAAGTTGGTTTTCTAAATTTGAGACCCTGTTCTGTTCTGTAATTCAGTTCCTGTGTAGCCAAGTTTACATTCCGTGTATTACTGATATCTTATGATGTTTCTTTTTCTGTGTGACTTATTTCAGTTAGAATCATCATACCTGAATCCACTCATTGTGCTGCTAAGGGCCTGATGACATAGATTTCATTGCTGAGTGATATTGCTTTGTAAGTAAATACCACAACTTCTTTATCCATTTTTCACTTTCTGCGATGTTGAACTTGTACTGTAAACGAGGTTCTTGTAAACAGAGGCGTCCCAAACTTTGGGGTGGCTGTGTCTTTTTGATTTTAATTTCCCTAAGCTATAGGACCATAAGTGGAAGTGCCCTAGGCTCTGTTGCTTTGTTTCTTAGATGTTTCAGGAAACACCATACACTTCTCCCGAGTGTCTGTTGGCAATTTACATCCCACCCATCAGCATAATAAGGCTCCCAGTTCTCCATGGCCTGTCCTGCCTTTCTGGATTTTACACTTTTTTCAGATGGCCCTTTTGACCGGGGGGAAGTGAGACTTCATTGTAGTGCAGATTTCCTTTGCAAGCTTGCTTGGTTGGCCAAAAAGGGCGTATGTGTTTTTTCCTGAATATATTCAGGAAAAAACGCATACGCCCTTTTTGGCCAAGTGCATCATTGTGGACGTTCTGCCTCTTTTCCTATGCTTTCAATGCAATTCCAGTCTACCTCCTGAAATCGGTTTCCTGCAATTCTGCCCCACTTTCAAGTCCTCTTGGCAGCCTTACTTCAGTATATTTTTGGACGATAGCTGTCATTTATAACTCTGCAGGTTTGTGAATTACAGTGCCCCTGAGCTCCTTTCTTCAACTCGTTTTCCTTTGAGCTGGCCGCAACACTGCAGGATGGCTTCAGGCCCTAACCTGGTTCTGGCATGGCACGCTGAGCCTTTGGTTAGTTCCTCTTCCTGGTGGGAAATGAGAGTTAAATTTGCCCGTCCAGACACCTCCACCTAGTCTCTCATTGGTTCTCCCTATTCCTGTTCATCTTCCGCAGAAATTGCAAATTGGGCCAAACAGGAGGTTAAAGGCGCTGACTCTCCAAGTGGGGAGAGTGTTAGTAAAGCGTCTGGAATGTTGCACCCGAGTACCAGGGGAGGAAAACTGAGACATATTTGAACACGTCTCCCGTTCACACTGTTGATCATACTCTGGGTTTCACATGCATGTTTTAGCTGAAGGAAGAATACCTTAAACCTTGGTAGTTGAAACCCGTGGAATGGGTACCATGAAATATGACTTCTAAGGGTCTTCATTTGCTCACCGAACATCTCCAATCCTATCACTGCTGCGTTTATGCCCCTGTACACACGCTTGATTCTCTTTTGGAGACATAGCAATCCATAGGTTTTAAGATACTTACTAGTCAGGTACATTCTTAGGCATTTAATATGGGGTGTTGAGTCCATTTTGTTGAGCAAGGAGTAGCTCTTGTCTATTCCATATTTGGCTTAAGGAACTTTATCTGTGCTCATTTCAATCTCTGGTTTTATGCAGCACCCCAACTCACCTTTCCCCTTAAGCAAGCATAAGTTGGTTTTCTAAATTTGAGACCCTGTTCTGTTCTGTAATTCAGTTCCTGTGTAGCCAAGTTTACATTCCGTGTATTACTGATATCTTATGATGTTTCTTTTTCTGTGTGACTTATTTCAGTTAGAATCATCATACCTGAATCCACTCATTGTGCTGCTACGGGCCTGATGACATAGATTTCATTGCTGAGTGATATTGCTTTGTAAGTAAATACCACAACTTCTTTATCCATTTTTCACTTTCTGCGATGTTGAACTTGTACGGTAAACGAGGTTCTTGTAAACAGAGGCGTCCCAAACTTTGGGGTGGCTGTGTCTTTTTGATTTTAATTTCCCTAAGCTATAGGACCATAAGTGGAAGTGCCCTAGGCTCTGTTGCTTTGTTTTTTAGATGTTTCAGGAAACACCATACACTTCTCCCAAGTGTCTGTTGGCAATTTACATCCCGCCCATCAGCATAACGAGGCTCCCAGTTTTCCATGGCCTGTCCTGCCTTTCTGGATTTTACACTTTTTTCAGATGGCCCTTTTGACCGGGGGGGGGGGGAAGTGAGACTTCATTGTAGTGCAGATTTCCTTTGCAAGCTTGCTTGGTTGGCCAAAAAGGGCGTATGCGTTTTTTCCTGAATATATTCAGGAAAAAACGCATACGCCCTTTTTGGCCAAGTGCATCATTGTGGACGTTCTGCCTCTTTTCCTATGCTTTCAATGCAATTCCAGTCTACCTCCTGAAATCGGTTTCCTGCAATTCTGCCCCGCTTTCAAGTCCTCTTGGCAGCCTTACTTCAGTATATTTTTGGACGATAGCTGTCATTTATAACTCTGCAGGTTTGTGAATTACAGTGCCCCTGAGCTCCTTTCTTCAACTCGTTTTCTTTTGAGCTGGCCGCAACACCGCAGGATGGCTTCAGGCCCTAATCTCATTCCGGCACGGCACGCTGAGCCTTTGGTTAGTTCCTCTTCCTGGTGGGAAATGAGAGTTAAATTTGCCCATCCAGACACCTCCAGCTAGTCTCTCATTGGTTCTCCCTATTCCTGTTCATCTTCCGCAGAAATTGCAAACTGGGTCAAACAGGAGGTTAAAGGCGCTGACTCTCCAAGTGGGGAGAGTGTTAGTAAAGCGTCTGGAATGTTGCACCCGAGTACCAGGGGAGGAAAACTGAGAGATATTTGAACACGTCTCCCGTTCACACTGTTGATCATACTCTGGGTTTCACATGCATGTTTTAGCTGAAGGAAGAATACCTTAAACCTGGAGAGTTGAAACCCGTGGAATGGGTACCATGCAATAAGACTTCAAAGGATCTTCATTTGCTCACCGAACCTCTCTAATCCTATCACTGCTGCGTTTATGCCCCTGTACACATGCTTGATTCTCTTTTGGAGACATAGCAATCCATAGGGTTTAAGATACTTACTAGTCAGGTACATTCTTAGGCATTTAATATGGGGTGTTGAGTCCATTTCGTTGAGCAAGGAGTAGCTCTTGTCTATTCCATATTTGGCTTAAGGAACTTTATCTGTGCTCATTTCAATCTCTGGTTTTATGCAGCACCCCAACTCACCTTTCCCCTTAAGCAAGCATAAGTTGGTTTTCTAAATTTGAGACCCTGTTCTGTTCTGTAATTCAGTTCCTGTGTAGCCAAGTTTACATTCCGTGTATTACTGATATCTTATGATGTTTCTTTTTCTGTGTGACTTATTTCACTTAGAATCATCGTACCTGATCCACTCATTATGCTGCTACGGGCCTGATGACATAGATTTCATTGCTGAGTGATATTGCTTTGTAAGTAAATACCACAACTTCTTTATCCATTTTTCACTTTCTGCGATGTTGAACTTGTACGGTAAACGAGGTTCTTGTAAGCAGAGGCGTCCCAAACTTTGGGGTGGCTGTGTCTTTTTGATTTTAATTTCCCTAAGCTATAAGGCCATAAGTGGAAGTGCCCTAGGCTCTGTTGCTTTATTTTTTAGATGTTTCAGGAAACACCATACACTTCTCCCGAGTGTCTGTTGGCAATTTACATCCCGCCCATCAGCATAACAAGGCTCCCAGTTCTCCATGGCCTGTCCTGCCTTTCTGGATTTTACACTTTTTTCAGATGGCCCTTTTGACCGGGGGGAAGTGAGACTTCATTGTAGTGCAGATTTCCTTTGCAAGCTTGCTTGGTTGGCCAAAAAGGGCGTATGTGTTTTTTCCTGAATATATTCAGGAAAAAACGCATACGCCCTTTTTGGCCAAGTGCATCATTGTGGACGTTCTGCCTCTTTTCCTATGCTTTCAATGCAATTCCAGTCTACCTCCTGAAATCGGTTTCCTGCAATTCTGCCCCACTTTCAAGTCCTCTTGGCAGCCTTACTTCAGTATATTTTTGGACGATAGCTGTCATTTATAACTCTGCAGGTTTGTGAATTACAGTGCCCCTGAGCTCCTTTCTTCAACTCGTTTTCCTTTGAGCTGGCCGCAACACCGCAGGATGGCTTCAGGCCCTAATCTGGTTCCGGCATGGCACGCTGAGCCTTTGGTTAGTTCCTCTTCCTGGTGGGAAATGAGAGTTAAATTTGCCCGTCCAGACACCTCCAGCTAGTCTCTCATTGGTTCTCCCTATTCCTGTTCATCTTCCGCAGAAATTGCAAACTGGGCCAAACAGGAGGTTAAAGGCGCTGACTCTCCAAGTGGGGAGAGTGTTAGTAAAGCGTCTGGAATGTTGCACCCGAGTACCAGGGGAGGAAAACTGAGACATATTTGAACACGTCTCCCGTTCACACTGTTGAACATACTCTGGGTTTCACATGCATGTTTTAGCTGAAGGAAGAATACCTTAAACCTTGGTAGTTGAAACCCGTGGAATGGGTACCATGAAATATGACTTCAAAGGGTCTTCATTTGCTCACCGAACCTCTCCAATCCTATCACTGCTGCGTTTATGCCCCTGTACACACGCTTGATTCTCATTTGGAGACATAGCAATCCATAGGTTTTAAGATACTTACTAGTCAGGTACATTCTTAGGCATTTAATATGGGGTGTTGAGTCCATTTTGTTGAGCAAGGAGTAGCTCTTGTCTATTCCATATTTGGCTTAAGGAACTTTATCTGTGCTCATTTCAATCTCTGGTTTTATGCAGCACCCCAACTCACCTTTCCCCTTAAGCAAGCATAAGTTGGTTTTCTAAATTTGAGACCCTGTTCTGTTCTGTAATTCAGTTCCTGTGTAGCCAAGTTTACATTCCGTGTATTAGTGATATCTTATGATGTTTCTTTTTCTGTGTGACTTATTTCAGTTAGAATCATCGTACCTGATCCACTCATTATGCTGCTACGGGCCTGATGACATAGATTTCATTGCTGAGTGATATTGCTTTGTAAGTAAATACCACAACTTCTTTATCCATTTTTCAATTTCTGCGATGTTGAACTTGTACGGTAAACGAGGTTCTTGTAAACAGAGGCGTCCCAAACTTTGGGGTGGCTGTGTCTTTTTGATTTTAATTTCCCTAAGCTATAAGGCCATAAGTGGAAGTGCCCTAGGCTCTGTTGCTTTATTTTTTAGATGTTTCAGGAAACACCATACACTTCTCCCGAGTGTCTGTTGGCAATTTACATCCCGCCCATCAGCATAACAAGGCTTCCAGTTCTCCATGGCCTGTCCTGCCTTTCTGGATTTTACACTTTTTTCAGATGGCCCTTTTGACCGGGGGGAAGTGAGACTTCATTGTAGTGCAGATTTCCTTTGCAAGCTTGCTTGGTTGGCCAAAAAGGGCGTATGTGTTTTTTCCTGAATATATTCAGGAAAAAACGCATACGCCCTTTTTGGCCAAGTGCATCATTGTGGACGTTCTGCCTCTTTTCCTATGCTTTCAATGCAATTCCAGTCTACCTCCTGAAATCGGTTTCCTGCAATTCTGCCCCACTTTCAAGTCCTCTTGGCAGCCTTACTTCAGTATATTTTTGGACGATAGCTGTCATTTATAACTCTGCAGGTTTGTGAATTACAGTGCCCCTGAGCTCCTTTCTTCAACTCGTTTTCCTTTGAGCTGGCCGCAACACCGCAGGATGGCTTCAGGCCCTAATCTGGTTCCGGCATGGCACGCTGAGCCTTTGGTTAGTTCCTCTTCCTGGTGGGAAATGAGAGTTAAATTTGCCCGTCCAGACACCTCCAGCTAGTCTCTCATTGGTTCTCCCTATTCCTGTTCATCTTCCGCAGAAATTGCAAACTGGGCCAAACAGGAGGTTAAAGGCGCTGACTCTCCAAGTGGGGAGAGTGTTAGTAAAGCGTCTGGAATGTTGCACCCGAGTACCAGGGGAGGAAAACTGAGACATATTTGAACACGTCTCCCGTTCACACTGTTGAACATACTCTGGGTTTCACATGCATGTTTTAGCTGAAGGAAGAATACCTTAAACCTTGGTAGTTGAAACCCGTGGAATGGGTACCATGAAATATGACTTCAAAGGGTCTTCATTTGCTCACCGAACCTCTCCAATCCTATCACTGCTGCGTTTATGCCCCTGTACACACGCTTGATTCTCATTTGGAGACATAGCAATCCATAGGTTTTAAGATACTTACTAGTCAGGTACATTCTTAGGCATTTAATATGGGGTGTTGAGTCCATTTTGTTGAGCAAGGAGTAGCTCTTGTCTATTCCATATTTGGCTTAAGGAACTTTATCTGTGCTCATTTCAATCTCTGGTTTTATGCAGCACCCCAACTCACCTTTCCCCTTAAGCAAGCATAAGTTGGTTTTCTAAATTTGAGACCCTGTTCTGTTCTGTAATTCAGTTCCTGTGTAGCCAAGTTTACATTCCGTGTATTACTGATATCTTATGATGTTTCTTTTTCTGTGTGACTTATTTCAGTTAGAATCATCATACCTGAATCCACTCATTGTGCTGCTAAGGGCCTGATGACATAGATTTCATTGCTGAGTGATATTGCTTTGTAAGTAAATACCACAACTTCTTTATCCATTTTTCACTTTCTGCGATGTTGAACTTGTACGGTAAACGAGGTTCTTGTAAACAGAGGCGTCCCAAACTTTGGGGTGGCTGTGTCTTTTTGATTTTAATTTCCCTAAGCTATAGGACCATAAGTGGAAGTGCCCTAGGCTCTGTTGCTTTGTTTCTTAGATGTTTCAGGAAACACCATACACTTCTCCCGAGTGTCTGTTGGCAATTTACATCCCACCCATCAGCATAACAAGGCTCCCAGTTCTCCATGGCCTGTCCTGCCTTTCTGGATTTTACACTTTTTTCAGATGGCCCTTTTGACTGGGGGGAAGTGAGACTTCATTGTAGTGCAGATTTCCTTTGCAAGTTTGCTTGGTTGGCCAAAAAGGGCGTATGCGTTTCTTCCTGAATATATTCAGGAAAAAACGCATACGCCCTTTTTGGCCAAGTGCATCATTGTGGACGTTCTGCCTCTTTTCCTATGCTTTCAATGCAATTCCAGTCTACCTCCTGAAAGCGGTTTCCTGCAATTCTGCCCCGCTTTCAAGTCCTCTTGGCAGCCTTACTTCAGTATATTTTTGGACGATAGCTGTCATTTATAACTCTGCAGGTTTGTGAATTACAGTGCCCCTGAGCTCCTTTCTTCAACTCGCTTTCTTTTGAGCTGGCCGCAACACCGCAGGATGGCTTCAGGCCCTAATCTCATTCCGGCACGGCACGCTGAGCCTTTGGTTATTTCCTCTTCCTGTTGGGAAATGAGAGTTAAATTTGCCCGTCCAGACACCTCCAGCTAGTCTCTCATTGGTTCTCCCTATTCCTGTTCATCTTCCGCAGAAATTGCAAACTGGGCCAAACAGGAGGTTAAAGGCGCTGACTCTCCAAGTGGGGAGAGTGTTAATAAAGCGTCTGGAATGTTGCACCCGAGTACCAGGGGAGGAAAACTGAGACATATTTGAACACATCTCCCGTTCACATGGTTGATCATACTCTGGGTTCCACATGCATGTTTTAGCTGAAGGAAGAATACCTTAAACCTGGAGAGTTGAGACCCGTGTAATGGGTACCATGCAATATGACTTCAAAGGGTCTTCATTTGCTCACCGAACCTCTCCAATCCTATCACTGCTGCGTTTATGCCCCTGTACACATGCTTGATTCTCTTTCGGAGACATAGCAATCCATAGGTTTTAAGATACTTACTAGTCAGGTACATTCTTAGGCGTTTAATATGGGGTGTTGAGTCCATTTCGTTGAGCAAGGAGTAGCTCTTGTCTATTCCATTTTTGGCTTAAGGAACTTTATCTGTGCTCATTTAAATCTCTGGTTTTATGCAGCACCCCAACTCACCTTTCCCCTTAAGCAAGCATAAGTTGGTTTTCTAAATTTGAGACCCTGTTGTGTTTTGGAATTCAGTTCCTGTGTAGCCAAGTTTACATTCCGTGTATTAGTGATATCTTATGATGTTTCTTTTTCTGTGTGACTTATTTCAGTTAGAATCATCGTACCTGAATCCACTCATTATGCTGCTACGGGCCTGATGACATAGATTTCATTGCTGAGTGATACTGCATTGTACATAAGTACCACAAGTTCTTTATCCATTTTTCACTTTCTGTGATATTGAACTTGTACGGTAAACGAGGTTCTTGTAAACAGAGGCGTCCCAAACTTTGGGGTGGCTGTGTCTTTTTGATTTTAATTTCCCTAAGCTATAGGACCATAAGTGGAAGTGCCCTAGGCTCTGTTGCTTTGTTTTCTGGGTGTTTCAGGAAACACCATACACTTCTCCCGAGTGGCTGTTGGCAATTTACATCCCGCCCATCAGCATAACAAGGCTCCCAGTTCTCCATGGCCTGTCCTGCCTTTCTGGATTTTACACTTTTTTCAGATGGCCCTATTGACCGGGGGGAAGTGAGACTTCATTGTAGTGCAGATTTCCTTTGCAAGCTTGCTTGGTTGGCCAAAAAGGGCGTATGCGTTTTTTCCTGAATATATTCAGGAAAAAACGCATACGCCCTTTTTGGCCAAGTGCATCATTGTGGACGTTCTGCCTCTTTTCCTATGCTTTCAATGCAATTCCAGTCTACCTCCTGAAATCGGTTTCCTGCAATTCTGCCCCGCTTTCAAGTCCTCTTGGCAGCCTTACTTCAGTATATTTTTGGACGATAGCTGTCATTTATAACTCTGCAGGTTTGTGAATTACAGTGCCCCTGAGCTCCTTTCTTCAACTCGCTTTCTTTTGAGCTGGCCGCAACACCGCAGGATGGCTTCAGGCCCTAATCTGGTTCCGGCACGGCATGCTGAGCCTTTGGTTAGTTCCTTTTCCTGGTGGGAAATGAGAGTTAAATTTGCCCGTCCAGACACCTCCAGCTAGTCTCTCAATGGTTCTCCCTATTCCTGTTCATCTTCCGCAGAAATTGCAAACTGGGCCAAACAGGAGGTTAAAGGCGCTGACTCTCCAAGTGGGGAGAGTGTTAGTAAAGCGTCTGGAATGTTGCACCCGAGTACCAGGGGAGGAAAACTGAGACATATTTGAACACATCTCCCGTTCACACGGTTGATCATACTCTGGGTTCCACATGCATGTTTTAGCTGAAGGAAGAATACCTTAAACCTGGAGAGTTGAGACCCGTGTAATGGGTACCATGCAATATGACTTCAAAGGGTCTTCATTTGCTCACCGAACCTCTCCAATCCTATCACTGCTGCGTTTATGCCCCTGTACACATGCTTGATTCTCTTTCGGAGACATAGCAATCCATAGGTTTTAAGATACTTACTAGTCAGGTACATTCTTAGGCGTTTAATATGGGGTGTTGAGTCCATTTCGTTGAGCAAGGAGTAGCTCTTGTCTATTCCATTTTTGGCTTAAGGAACTTTATCTGTGCTCATTTAAATCTCTGGTTTTATGCAGCACCCCAACTCACCTTTCCCCTTAAGCAAGCATAAGTTGGTTTTCTAAATTTGAGACCCTGTTGTGTTTTGGAATTCAGTTCCTGTGTAGCCAAGTTTACATTCCGTGTATTAGTGATATCTTATGATGTTTCTTTTTCTGTGTGACTTATTTCAGTTAGAATCATCGTACCTGAATCCACTCATTATGCTGCTACGGGCCTGATGACATAGATTTCATTGCTGAGTGATACTGCATTGTACATAAGTACCACAAGTTCTTTATCCATTTTTCACTTTCTGTGATATTGAACTTGTACGGTAAACGAGGTTCTTGTAAACAGAGGCGTCCCAAACTTTGGGGTGGCTGTGTCTTTTTGATTTTAATTTCCCTAAGCTATAGGACCATAAGTGGAAGTGCCCTAGGCTCTGTTGCTTTGTTTTCTGGGTGTTTCAGGAAACACCATACACTTCTCCCGAGTGTCTGTTGGCAATTTACATCCCGCCCATCAGCATAACAAGGCTCCCAGTTCTCCATGGCCTGTCCTGCCTTTCTGGATTTTACACTTTTTTCAGATGGCCCTTTTGACCGGGGGGAAGTGAGACTTCATTGTAGTGCAGATTTCCTTTGCAAGCTTGCTTGGTTGGCCAAAAAGGGCGTATGCGTTTTTTCCTGAATATATTCAGGAAAAAACGCATACGCCCTTTTTGGCCAAGTGCATCATTGTGGACGTTCTGCCTCTTTTCCTATGCTTTCAATGCAATTCCAGTCTACCTCCTGAAATCGGATTCCTGCAATTCTGCCCCACTTTCAAGTCCTCTTGGCAGCCTTACTTCAGTATATTTTTGGACGATAGCTGTCATTTATAACTCTGCAGGTTTTTGAATTACAGTGCCCCTGAGCTCCTTTCTTCAACTCGCTTTCTTTTGAGCTGGCCGCAACACCGCAGGATGGCTTCAGGCCCTAAACTGGTTCCGGCACGGCACGCTGAGCCTTTGGTTAGTTCCTCTTCCTGGTGGGAAATGAGAGTTAAATTTGCCCGTCCAGACACCTCCAGCTAGTCTCTCATTCGTTCTCCCTATTCCGGTTCATCTTCCGCAGAATTTGCAAACTGGGCTAAACAGGAGGTTAAAGGCTGACTATCCAAGTGGGGAGAGTGTTAGTAAAGCGTCTGGAATGTTGCACCCGAGTACCAGGGGAGGAAAACTGAGACATATTTGAACAGGTCTCCCGATCACACGGTTGATCATACTCTGGGTTCCACATGCATGTTTTAGCTGAAGGAAGAATACCTTAAACGTGGGTAGTTGAAACCCGTGGAATGGGTACCATGCAATATGACTTCAAAGGGTCTTCATTTGCTCATCAAACCTCTCCAATCCTATCACTGCTGCGTTTATGCCCCTGTACACACGCTTGATTCTCATTTGGAGACATAGCAATCCATAGGTTTTAATATACTTACTAGTAAGGTACATTCTTAGGCGTTTAATATGGGGTGTTGAGTCCATTTCGTTGAGCAAGGAGTAGCTCTTGTCTATTCCATATTTGGCTTAAGGAACTTTATCTGTGCTCATTTCAATCTCTGGTTTTATGCAGCACCCCAACTCACCTTTACCCTTAAACAAGCATAAGTTGGTTTTCTAAATTTGAGACCCTGTTCTGTTCTGTAATTCAGTTCCTGTGTAGCCCAGTTTACATTCCGTGTATTAGTGATATCTTATGATGTTTCTTTTTCTGTGTGACTTATTTCAGTTAGAATCATCGTACCTGAATCCACTCATTATGCTGCTACGGGCCTGATGACATAGATTTCATTGCTGAGTGATATTGCTTTGTAAGTAAATACCACAACTTCTTTATCCATTTTTCACTTTCTGCGATGTTGAACTTGTACTGTAAACGAGGTTCTTGTAAACAGAGGCGTCCCAAACTTTGGGGTGGCTGTGTCTTTTTGATTTTAATTTCCCTAAGCTATAGGACCATAAGTGGAAGTGCCCTAGGCTCTGTTGCTTTGTTTTTTAGATGTTTCAGGAAACACCATACACTTCTCCCGAGTGTCTGTTGGCAATTTACATCCCGCCCATCAGCATAACAAGGCTCCCAGTTCTCCATGGCCTGTCCTGCCTTTCTGGATTTTACACTTTTTTCAGATGGCCCTTTTGACCAGGGGCAAGTGAGACTTCATTGTAGTGCAGATTTCCTTTGCAAGCTTGCTTGGTTGGCCAAAAAGGGCGTATGCGTTTTTTCCTGAATATATTCAGGAAAAAACGCATACGCCCTTTTTGGCCAAGTGCATCATTGTGGACGTTCTGCCTCTTTTCCTATGCTTTCAATGCAATTCCAGTCTACCTCCTGAAATCGGTTTCCTGCAATTCTGCCCCGCTTTCAAGTCCTCTTGGCAGCCTTACTTCAGTATATTTTTGGACGATAGCTGTCATTTATAACTCTGCAGGTTTGTGAATTACAGTGCCCCTGAGCTCCTTTCTTCAACTCGTTTTCTTTTGAGCTGGCCGCAACACCGCAGGATGGCTTCAGGCCCTAATCTGGTTCCGGCACGGCACGCTGAGCCTTTGGTTAGTTCCTCTTCCTGGTGGGAAATGAGAGTTAAATTTGCCCGTCCAGACACCTCCACCTAGTCTCTCATTGGTTCTCCCTATTCCTGTTCATCTTCCGCAGAAATTGCAAACTGGGCCAAACAGGAGGTTAAAGGCGCTGACTCTCCAAGTGGGGAGAGTGTTAGTAAAGCGTCTGGAATGTTGCACCCGAGTACCAGGGGAGGAAAACTGAGACATATTTGAACAGGTCTCCCGATCACACGGTTGATCATACTCTGGGTTCCACATGCATGTTTTAGCTGAAGGAAGAATACCTTAAACGTGGGTAGTTGAAAGCCGTGGAATGGGTACCATGCAATATGACTTCAAAGGGTCTTCATTTGCTCACCGAACCTCTCCAATCCTATCACTGCTGCGTTTATGCCCCTGTACACACGCTTGATTCTCTTTTGGAGACATAGCAATCCATAGGTTTTAAGATACTTACTAGTAAGGTACATTCTTATGCGTTTAATATGGGGTGTTGAGTCCATTTCGTTGAGCAAGGAGTAGCTCTTGTCTATTCCATATTTGGCTTAAGGAACTTTATCTGTGCTCATTTCAATCTCTGGTTTTATGCAGCACCCCAACTCACCTTTCCCCTTAAGCAAGCATAAGTTGGTTTTCTAAATTTGAGACCCTGTTCTGTTCTGTAATTCAGTTCCTGTGTAGCCCAGTTTACATTCCGTGTATTAGTGATATCTTATGATGTTTCTTTTTCTGTGTGACTTATTTCAGTTAGAATCATCGTACCTGAATCCACTCATTATGCTGCTACGGGCCTGATGACATAGATTTCATTGCTGAGTGATATTGCTTTGTAAGTAAATACCACGACTTCTTTATCCATTTTTCACTTTCTGCGATGTTGAACTTGTACTGTAAACGAGGTTCTTGTAAACAGAGGCGTCCCAAACTTTGGGGTGGCTGTGTCTTTTTGATTTTAATTTCCCTAAGCTATAGGACCATAAGTGGAAGTGCCCAAGGCTCTGTTGCTTTGTTTTTTAGATGTTTCAGGAAACACCATACACTTCTCCCGAGTGTCTGTTGGCAATTTACATCCCGCCCATCAGCATAACAAGGCTCCCAGTTCTCCATGGCCTGTCCTGCCTTTCTGGATTTTACACTTTTTTCAGATGGCCCTTTTGACCGGGTGGGGGGGAAGTGAGACTTCATTGTAGTGCAGATTTCCTTTGCAAGCTTGCTTGGTTGGCCAAAAAGGGCGTATGCGTTTTTTCCTGAATATATTCAGGAAAAAACGCATACGCCCTTTTTGGCCAAGTGCATCATTGTGGACGTTCTGCCTCTTTTCCTATGCTTTCAATGCAATTCCAGTCTACCTCCTGAAATCGGTTTCCTGCAATTCTGCCCCGCTTTCAAGTCCTCTTGGCAGCCTTACTTCAGTATATTTTTGGACGATAGCTGTCATTTATAACTCTGCAGGTTTGTGAATTACAGTGCCCCTGAGCTCCTTTCTTCAACTCGTTTTCTTTTGAGCTGGCCGCAACACCACAGGATGGCTTCAGGCTCTAATCTGGTTCCGGCACGACACGCTGAGCCTTTGGTTAGTTCCTCTTCCTGGTGGGAAATGAGAGTTAAATTTGCCCGTCCAGACACCTCCACCTAGTCTCTCATTGGTTCTCCCTATTCCTGTTCATCTTCCACAGAAATTGCAAACTGGGCCAAACAGGAGGTTAAAGGCGCTGACTCTCCAAGTGGGGAGAGTGTTAGTAAAGCGTCTGGAATGTTGCACCCGAGTACCAGGGGAGGAAAACTGAGACATATTTGAACAGGTCTCCCGATCACACGGTTGATCATACTCTGGGTTCCACATGCATGTTTTAGCTGAAGGAAGAATGCCTTAAACGTGGGTAGTTGAAAGCCGTGGAATGGGTACCATGCAATATGACTTCAAAGGGTCTTCATTTGCTCACCGAACCTCTCCAATCCTATCACTGCTGCGTTTATGCCCCTGTACACACGCTTGATTCTCATTTGGAGACATAGCAATCCATAGGTTTTAAGATACTTACTAGTAAGGTACATTCTTAGGCGTTTAATATGGGGTGTTGAGTCCATTTCGTTGAGCAAGGAGTAGCTCTTGTCTATTCCATATTTGGCTTAAGGAACTTTATCTGTGCTCATTTCAATCTCTGGTTTTATGCAGCACCCCAACTCACCTTTCCCCTTAAGCAAGCATAAGTTGGTTTTCTAAATTTGAGACCCTGTTCTGTTCTGTAATTCAGTTCCTGTGTAGCCCAGTTTACATTCCGTGTATTAGTGATATCTTATGATGTTTCTTTTTCTGTGTGACTTATTTCAGTTAGAATCATCGTACCTGAATCCACTCATTATGCTGCTACGGGCCTGATGACATAGATTTCATTGCTGAGTGATATTGCTTTGTAAGTAAATACCACAACTTCTTTATCCATTTTTCACTTTCTGTGATGTTGAACTTGTACTGTAAACGAGGTTCTTGTAAAAAGAGGCGTCCCAAACTTTGGGGTGGCTGTGTCTTTTTGATTTTAATTTCCCTAAGCTACAGGACCATAAGTGGAAGTGCCCTAGGCTCTGTTGCTTTGTTTTTTAGATGTTTCAGGAAACACCGTACACTTCTCCCGAGTGTCTGTTGGCAATTTACATCCCGCCCATCAGCATAACAAGGCTCCCAGTTCTCCATGGCCTGTCCTGCCTTTCTGGATTTTACACTTTTTTCAGATGGCCCTTTTGACCGGGGGGAAGTGAGACTTCATTGTAGTGCAGATTTCCTTTGCAAGCTTGCTTGGTTGGCCAAAAAGGGCGTATGCGTTTTTTCCTGAATATATTCAGGAAAAAACGCATACGCCCTTTTTGGCCAAGTGCATCATTGTGGACGTTCTGCCTCTTTTCCTATGCTTTCAATGCAATTCCAGTCTACCTCCTGAAATCGGTTTCCTGCAATTCTGCCCCACTTTCAAGTCCTCTTGGCAGCCTTACTTCAGTATATTTTTGGACGATAGCTGTCATTTATAACTCTGCAGGTTTGTGAATTACAGTGCCCCTGAGCTCCTTTCTTCAACTCGCTTTGTTTGAGCTGGCCGCAACACCGCAGGATGGCTTCAGGCCCTAATCTGGTTCCGGCACGGCACGCTGAGCCTTTGGTTAGTTCCTCTTCCTGGTGGGAAATGAGAGTTAAATTTGCCCGTCCAGACACCTCCATCTAGTCTCTCATTGGTTCTCGCTCTTCCTGTTCATCTTCCGCAGAAATTGCAAACTGGGCTAAACAGGAGGTTAAAGGCTGACTATCCAAGTGGGGAGAGTGTTAGTAAAGCGTCTGGAATGTTGCACCCGAGTACCAGGGGAGGAAAACTGAGACATATTTGAACAGGTCTCCCGATCACACGGTTGATCATACTCTGGGTTCCACATGCATGTTTTAGCTGAAGGAAGAATACCTTAAACGTGGGTAGTTGAAACCCGTGGAATGGGTACCATGCAATATGACTTCAAAGGGTCTTCATTTGCTCACCGAACCTCTCCAATCCTATCACTGCTGCGTTTATGCCCCTGTACACATGCTTGATTCTCTTTCAGAGACACAGCAATCCATAGGTTTTAAGATACTTACTAGTCAGGTACATTCTTAGGCGTTTAATATGTGGTGTTGAGTCCATTTCGTTGAGCAAGGAGTAGCTCTTGTCTATTCCATATTTGGCTTAAGGAACTTTATCTGTGCTCATTTCAATCTCTGGTTTTATGCAGCACCCCAACTCACCTTTCCCCTTAAGCAAGCATAAGTTGGTTTTCTAAATTTGAGACCCTGTTCTGTTCTGTAATTCAGTTCCTGTGTAGCCAAGTTTACATTCCATGTATTACTGATATCTTATGAAGTTTCTTTTTCTGTGTGACTTATTTCAGTTAGAATCATCATACCTGAATCCACTCATTGTGCTGCTACGGGCCTGATGACATAGATTTCATTGCTGAGTGATATTGCTTTGTAAGTAAATACCACAACTTCTTTATCCATTTTTCACTTTCTGCGATGTTGAACTTGTACTGTAAACGAGGTTCTTGTAAACAGAGGCGTCCCAAACTTTGGGGTGGCTGTGTCTTTTTGATTTTAATTTCCCTAAGCTATAGGACCATAAGTGGAAGTGCCCTAGGCTCTGTTGCTTTGTTTTTTAGATGTTTCAGGAAACACCATACACTTCTCCCGAGTGTCTGTTGGCAAGTTACATCCCGCCCATCAGCATAACAAGGCTCCCAGTTCTCCATGGCCTGTCCTGCCTTTCTGGATTTTACACTTTTTTCAGATGGCCCTTCTGACCGGGGGGGGGGGGGGAAGTGAGACTTCATTGTAGTGCAGATTTCCTTTGCAAGCTTGCTTGGTTGGCCAAAAAGGGCGTATGCGTTTTTTCCTGAATATATTCAGGAAAAAACGCATACGCCCTTTTTGGCCAAGTGCATCATTGTGGACGTTCTGCCTCTTTTCCTATGCTTTCAATGCAATTCCAGTCTACCTCCTGAAATCGGTTTCCTGCAATTCTGCCCCGCTTTCAAGTCCTCTTGGCAGCCTTACTTCAGTATATTTTTGGACGATAGCTGTCATTTATAACTCTGCAGGTTTGTGAATTACAGTGCCCCTGAGCTCCTTTCTTCAACTCGCTTTCTTTTGAGCTGGCCACAACACCGCAGGATGGCTTCAGGCCCTAATCTGGTTCCGGCACGGCACGCTGAGCCTTTGGTTATTTCCTCTTCCTGGTGGGAAATGAGAGTTAAATTTGCCCGTCCAGACACCTCCAGCTAGTCTCTCATTGGTTCTCCCTATTCCTGTTCATCTTCCGCAGAAATTGCAAACTGGGCCAAACAGGAGGTTAAAGGCGCTGACTCTCCAAGTGGGGAGAGTGTTAGTAAAGCGTCTGGAATGTTGCACCCGAGTACCAGGGGAGGAAAACTGAGACATATTTGAACAGGTCTCCCGTTCACACGGTTGATCATACTCTGGGTTCCACATGCATGTTTTAGCTGAAGGAAGAATACCTTAAACGTGGGTAGTTGAAACCCGTGGAATGGGTACCATGCAATATGACTTCAAAGGGTCTTCATTTGCTCACCGAACCTCTCCAATCCTATCACTGCTGCGTTTATGCCCCTGTACACACGCTTGATTCTCTTTTGGAGACATAGCAATCCATAGGTTTTAAGATACTTACTAGTCAGGTACATTCTTAGGCGTTTAATATGCGGTGTTGAGTCCATTTCGTTGAGCAAGGAGTAGCTCTTGTCTATTCCATATTTGGCTTAAGGAACTTTATCTGTGCTCATTTCAATCTCTGGTTTTATGCAGCACCCCAACTCACCTTTCCCCTTAAGCAAGCATAAGTTGGTTTTCTAAATTTGAGACCCTGTTCTGTTCTGTAATTCAGTTCCTGTGTAGCCAAGTTTACATTCCGTGTATTAGTGATATCTTATGATGTTTCTTTTTCTGTGTGACTTATTTCAGTTAGAATCATCATACCTGAATCCACTCATTGTGCTGCTAAGGGCCTGATGACATAGATTTCATTGCTGAGTGATATTGCTTTGTAAGTAAATACCACAACTTCTTTATCCATTTTTCACTTTCTGCGATGTTGAACTTGTACGGTAAACGAGGTTCTTGTAAACAGAGGCGTCCCAAACTTTGGGGTGGCTGTGTCTTTTTGATTTTAATTTCCCTAAGCTATAGGACCATAAGTGGAAGTGCCCTAGGCTCTGTTGCTTTGTTTTTTAGATGTTTCAGGAAACACCATACACTTCTCCCGAGTGTCTGTTGGCAATTTACATCCCGCCCATCAGCATAACAAGGCTCCCAGTTCTCCATGGCCTGTCCTGCCTTTCTGGATTTTACACTTTTTTCAGATGGCCCTTTTGACCGGGGGGAAGTGAGACTTCATTGTAGTGCAGATTTCCTTTGCAAGCTTGCTTGGTTGGCCAAAAAGGGCGTATGCGTTTTTTCCTGAATATATTCAGGAAAAAACGCATACGCCCTTTTTGGCCAAGTGCATCATTGTGGACGTTCTGCCTCTTTTCCTATGCTTTCAATGCAATTCCAGTCTACCTCCTGAAATCGGTTTCCTGCAATTCTGCCCCGCTTTCAAGTCCTCTTGGCAGCCTTACTTCAGTATATTTTTGGACGATAGCTGTCATTTATAACTCTGCAGGTTTGTGAATTACAGTGCCCCTGAGCTCCTTTCTTCAACTCGCTTTCTTGTGACCTGGCCGCAACACCGCAGGATGGCTTCAGGCCCTAATGTGGTTCCGGCATGGCACGCTGAGCCTTTGGTTAATTCCGCTTCCTGGTGGGAAATGAGAGTTATATTTGCCCGTCCAGACACCTCCAGCTAGTCTCTCATTGGTTCTCGCTATTCCTGTTCATCTTCCGCAGAAATTGCAAACTGGGCCAAACAGGAGGTTAAAGGGACTGACTCTCCAAGTCGCGAGAGTGTTAGTAAAGCGTCTGGAATGTTGCACCCGAGTACCAGGGTACGAAAACTGAGACATATTTGAACACATCTCCCGATCACATGTTTGATCATACTCTAGGTTCCACATGCATGTTTTAGCTGAAGGAAGAATACCTTAAACCTGGGTAGTTGAAACCCGTGGAATGGGTACCATGCAATATGACTTCAAAGGGTCTTCATTTGCTCACCGAACCTCTCCAATCCTATCACTGCTGCGTTTATGCCCCTGTACACACGCTTGATTCTCATTTGGAGACATAGCAATCCATAGGTTTTAAGATACTTACTAGTCAGGTACATTCTTAGGCATTTAATATGGGGTGTTGAGTCCATTTTGTTGAGCAAGGAGTAGCTCTTGTCTATTCCATATTTGGCTTAAGGAACTTTATCTGTGCTCATTTCAATCTCTGGTTTTATGCAGCACCCCAACTCACCTTTCCCCTTAAGCAAGCATAAGTTGGTTTTCTAAATTTGAGACCCTGTTCTGTTCTGTAATTCAGTTCCTGTGTAGCCAAGTTTACATTCCGTGTATTAGTGATATCTTATGATGTTTCATTTTCTGTGTGACTTATTTCAGTTAGAATCATCGTACCTGATCCACTCATTATGCTGCTACGGGCCTGATGACATAGATTTCATTGCTGAGTGATATTGCTTTGTAAGTAAATACCACAACTTCTTTATCCATTTTTCAATTTCTGCGATGTTGAACTTGTACGGTAAACGAGGTTCTTGTAAACAGAGGCGTCCCAAACTTTGGGGTGGCTGTGTCTTTTTGATTTTAATTTCCCTAAGCTATAAGGCCATAAGTGGAAGTGCCCTAGGCTCTGTTGCTTTATTTTTTAGATGTTTCAGGAAACACCATACACTTCTCCCGAGTGTCTGTTGGCAATTTACATCCCGCCCATCAGCATAACAAGGCTCCCAGTTCTCCATGGCCTGTCCTGCCTTTCTGGATTTTACACTTTTTTCAGATGGCCCTTTTGACCGGGGGGAAGTGAGACTTCATTGTAGTGCAGATTTCCTTTGCAAGCTTGCTTGGTTGGCCAAAAAGGGCGTATGTGTTTTTTCCTGAATATATTCAGGAAAAAACGCATACGCCCTTTTTGGCCAAGTGCATCATTGTGGACGTTCTGCCTCTTTTCCTATGCTTTCAATGCAATTCCAGTCTACCTCCTGAAATCGGTTTCCTGCAATTCTGCCCCACTTTCAAGTCCTCTTGGCAGCCTTACTTCAGTATATTTTTGGACGATAGCTGTCATTTATAACTCTGCAGGTTTGTGAATTACAGTGCCCCTGAGCTCCTTTCTTCAACTCGTTTTCCTTTGAGCTGGCCGCAACACCGCAGGATGGCTTCAGGCCCTAATCTGGTTCCGGCATGGCACGCTGAGCCTTTGGTTAGTTCCTCTTCCTGGTGGGAAATGAGAGTTAAATTTGCCCGTCCAGACACCTCCAGCTAGTCTCTCATTAGTTCTCCCTATTCCTGTTCATCTTCCGCAGAAATTGCAAACTGGGCCAAACAGGAGGTTAAAGGCGCTGACTCTCCAAGTGGGGAGAGTGTTAGTAAAGCGTCTGGAATGTTGCACCCGAGTACCAGGGGAGGAAAACTGAGACATATTTGAACACGTCTCCCGTTCACACTGTTGAACATACTCTGGGTTTCACATGCATGTTTTAGCTGAAGGAAGAATACCTTAAACCTTGGTAGTTGAAACCCGTGGAATGGGTACCATGAAATATGACTTCAAAGGGTCTTCATTTGCTCACCGAACCTCTCCAATCCTATCACTGCTGCGTTTATGCCCCTGTACACACGCTTGATTCTCATTTGGAGACATAGCAATCCATAGGTTTTAAGATACTTACTAGTCAGGTACATTCTTAGGCATTTAATATGGGGTGTTGAGTCCATTTTGTTGAGCAAGGAGTAGCTCTTGTCTATTCCATATTTGGCTTAAGGAACTTTATCTGTGCTCATTTCAATCTCTGGTTTTATGCAGCACCCCAACTCACCTTTCCCCTTAAGCAAGCATAAGTTGGTTTTCTAAATTTGAGACCCTGTTCTGTTCTGTAATTCAGTTCCTGTGTAGCCAAGTTTACATTCCGTGTATTACTGATATCTTATGATGTTTCTTTTTCTGTGTGACTTATTTCAGTTAGAATCATCATACCTGAATCCACTCATTGTGCTGCTACGGGCCTGATGACATAGATTTCATTGCTGAGTGATATTGCTTTGTAAGTAAATACCACAACTTCTTTATCCATTTTTCACTTTCTGCGATGTTGAACTTGTACGGTAAACGAGGTTCTTGTAAACAGAGGCGTCCCAAACTTTGGGGTGGCTGTGTCTTTTTGATTTTAATTTCCCTAAGCTATAGGACCATAAGTGGAAGTGCCCTAGGCTCTGTTGCTTTGTTTTTTAGATGTTTCAGGAAACACCATACACTTCTCCCGAGTGTCTGTTGGCAATTTACATCCCGCCCATCAGCATAACGAGGCTCCCAGTTTTCCATGGCCTGTCCTGCCTTTCTGGATTTTACACTTTTTTCAGATGGCCCTTTTGACCGGGGGGGGGGGGGGAAGTGAGACTTCATTGTAGTGCAGATTTCCTTTGCAAGCTTGCTTGGTTGGCCAAAAAGGGCGTATGCGTTTTTTCCTGAATATATTCAGGAAAAAACGCATACGCCCTTTTTGGCCAAGTGCATCATTGTGGACGTTCTGCCTCTTTTCCTATGCTTTCAATGCAATTCCAGTCTACCTCCTGAAATCGGTTTCCTGCAATTCTGCCCCGCTTTCAAGTCCTCTTGGCAGCCTTACTTCAGTATATTTTTGGACGATAGCTGTCATTTATAACTCTGCAGGTTTGTGAATTACAGTGCCCCTGAGCTCCTTTCTTCAACTCGTTTTCTTTTGAGCTGGCCGCAACACCGCAGGATGGCTTCAGGCCCTAATCTCATTCCGGCACGGCACGCTGAGCCTTTGGTTAGTTCCTCTTCCTGGTGGGAAATGAGAGTTAAATTTGCCCATCCAGACACCTCCAGCTAGTCTCTCATTGGTTCTCCCTATTCCTGTTCATCTTCCGCAGAAATTGCAAACTGGGTCAAACAGGAGGTTAAAGGCGCTGACTCTCCAAGTGGGGAGAGTGTTAGTAAAGCGTCTGGAATGTTGCACCCGAGTACCAGGGGAGGAAAACTGAGAGATATTTGAACACGTCTCCCGTTCACACTGTTGATCATACTCTGGGTTTCACATGCATGTTTTAGCTGAAGGAAGAATACCTTAAACCTGGAGAGTTGAAACCCGTGGAATGGGTACCATGCAATAAGACTTCAAAGGATCTTCATTTGCTCACCGAACCTCTCTAATCCTATCACTGCTGCGTTTATGCCCCTGTACACATGCTTGATTCTCTTTTGGAGACATAGCAATCCATAGGGTTTAAGATACTTACTAGTCAGGTACATTCTTAGGCATTTAATATGGGGTGTTGAGTCCATTTCGTTGAGCAAGGAGTAGCTCTTGTCTATTCCATATTTGGCTTAAGGAACTTTATCTGTGCTCATTTCAATCTCTGGTTTTATGCAGCACCCCAACTCACCTTTCCCCTTAAGCAAGCATAAGTTGGTTTTCTAAATTTGAGACCCTGTTCTGTTCTGTAATTCAGTTCCTGTGTAGCCAAGTTTACATTCCGTGTATTACTGATATCTTATGATGTTTCTTTTTCTGTGTGACTTATTTCACTTAGAATCATCGTACCTGATCCACTCATTATGCTGCTACGGGCCTGATGACATAGATTTCATTGCTGAGTGATATTGCTTTGTAAGTAAATACCACAACTTCTTTATCCATTTTTCACTTTCTGCGATGTTGAACTTGTACGGTAAACGAGGTTCTTGTAAGCAGAGGCGTCCCAAACTTTGGGGTGACTGTGTCTTTTTGATTTTAATTTCCCTAAGCTATAAGGCCATAAGTGGAAGTGCCCTAGGCTCTGTTGCTTTATTTTTTAGATGTTTCAGGAAACACCATACACTTCTCCCGAGTGTCTGTTGGCAATTTACATCCCGCCCATCAGCATAACAAGGCTCCCAGTTCTCCATGGCCTGTCCTGCCTTTCTGGATTTTACACTTTTTTCAGATGGCCCTTTTGACCGGGGGGAAGTGAGACTTCATTGTAGTGCAGATTTCCTTTGCAAGCTTGCTTGGTTGGCCAAAAAGGGCGTATGTGTTTTTTCCTGAATATATTCAGGAAAAAACGCATACGCCCTTTTTGGCCAAGTGCATCATTGTGGACGTTCTGCCTCTTTTCCTATGCTTTCAATGCAATTCCAGTCTACCTCCTGAAATCGGTTTCCTGCAATTCTGCCCCACTTTCAAGTCCTCTTGGCAGCCTTACTTCAGTATATTTTTGGACGATAGCTGTCATTTATAACTCTGCAGGTTTGTGAATTACAGTGCCCCTGAGCTCCTTTCTTCAACTCGTTTTCCTTTGAGCTGGCCGCAACACCGCAGGATGGCTTCAGGCCCTAATCTGGTTCCGGCATGGCACGCTGTGCCTTTGGTTAGTTCCTCTTCCTGGTGGGAAATGAGAGTTAAATTTGCCCGTCCAGACACCTCCAGCTAGTCTCTCATTAGTTCTCCCTATTCCTGTTCATCTTCCGCAGAAATTGCAAACTGGGCCAAACAGGAGGTTAAAGGCGCTGACTCTCCAAGTGGGGAGAGTGTTAGTAAAGCGTCTGGAATGTTGCACCCGAGTACCAGGGGAGGAAAACTGAGACATATTTGAACACGTCTCCCGTTCACACTGTTGAACATACTCTGGGTTTCACATGCATGTTTTAGCTGAAGGAAGAATACCTTAAACCTTGGTAGTTGAAACCCGTGGAATGGGTACCATGAAATATGACTTCAAAGGGTCTTCATTTGCTCACCGAACCTCTCCAATCCTATCACTGCTGCGTTTATGCCCCTGTACACACGCTTGATTCTCATTTGGAGACATAGCAATCCATAGGTTTTAAGATACTTACTAGTCAGGTACATTCTTAGGCATTTAATATGGGGTGTTGAGTCCATTTTGTTGAGCAAGGAGTAGCTCTTGTCTATTCCATATTTGGCTTAAGGAACTTTATCTGTGCTCATTTCAATCTCTGGTTTTATGCAGCACCCCAACTCACCTTTCCCCTTAAGCAAGCATAAGTTGGTTTTCTAAATTTGAGACCCTGTTCTGTTCTGTAATTCAGTTCCTGTGTAGCCAAGTTTACATTCCGTGTATTACTGATATCTTATGATGTTTCTTTTTCTGTGTGACTTATTTCAGTTAGAATCATCATACCTGAATCCACTCATTGTGCTGCTACGGGCCTGATGACATAGATTTCATTGCTGAGTGATATTGCTTTGTAAGTAAATACCACAACTTCTTTATCCATTTTTCACTTTCTGCGATGTTGAACTTGTACGGTAAACGAGGTTCTTGTAAACAGAGGCGTCCCAAACTTTGGGGTGGCTGTGTCTTTTTGATTTTAATTTCCCTAAGCTATAGGACCATAAGTGGAAGTGCCCTAGGCTCTGTTGCTTTGTTTTTTAGATGTTTCAGGAAACACCATACACTTCTCCCGAGTGTCTGTTGGCAATTTACATCCCGCCCATCAGCATAACGAGGCTCCCAGTTTTCCATGGCCTGTCCTGCCTTTCTGGATTTTACACTTTTTTCAGATGGCCCTTTTGACCGGGGGGGGGGGGGGAAGTGAGACTTCATTGTAGTGCAGATTTCCTTTGCAAGCTTGCTTGGTTGGCCAAAAAGGGCGTATGCGTTTTTTCCTGAATATATTCAGGAAAAAACGCATACGCCCTTTTTGGCCAAGTGCATCATTGTGGACGTTCTGCCTCTTTTCCTATGCTTTCAATGCAATTCCAGTCTACCTCCTGAAATCGGTTTCCTGCAATTCTGCCCCGCTTTCAAGTCCTCTTGGCAGCCTTACTTCAGTATATTTTTGGACGATAGCTGTCATTTATAACTCTGCAGGTTTGTGAATTACAGTGCCCCTGAGCTCCTTTCTTCAACTCGTTTTCTTTTGAGCTGGCCGCAACACCGCAGGATGGCTTCAGGCCCTAATCTCATTCCGGCACGGCACGCTGAGCCTTTGGTTAGTTCCTCTTCCTGGTGGGAAATGAGAGTTAAATTTGCCCATCCAGACACCTCCAGCTAGTCTCTCATTGGTTCTCCCTATTCCTGTTCATCTTCCGCAGAAATTGCAAACTGGGTCAAACAGGAGGTTAAAGGCGCTGACTCTCCAAGTGGGGAGAGTGTTAGTAAAGCGTCTGGAATGTTGCACCCGAGTACCAGGGGAGGAAAACTGAGAGATATTTGAACACGTCTCCCGTTCACACTGTTGATCATACTCTGGGTTTCACATGCATGTTTTAGCTGAAGGAAGAATACCTTAAACCTGGAGAGTTGAAACCCGTGGAATGGGTACCATGCAATAAGACTTCAAAGGATCTTCATTTGCTCACCGAACCTCTCTAATCCTATCACTGCTGCGTTTATGCCCCTGTACACATGCTTGATTCTCTTTTGGAGACATAGCAATCCATAGGGTTTAAGATACTTACTAGTCAGGTACATTCTTAGGCATTTAATATGGGGTGTTGAGTCCATTTCGTTGAGCAAGGAGTAGCTCTTGTCTATTCCATATTTGGCTTAAGGAACTTTATCTGTGCTCATTTCAATCTCTGGTTTTATGCAGCACCCCAACTCACCTTTCCCCTTAAGCAAGCATAAGTTGGTTTTCTAAATTTGAGACCCTGTTCTGTTCTGTAATTCAGTTCCTGTGTAGCCAAGTTTACATTCCGTGTATTACTGATATCTTATGATGTTTCTTTTTCTGTGTGACTTATTTCACTTAGAATCATCGTACCTGATCCACTCATTATGCTGCTACGGGCCTGATGACATAGATTTCATTGCTGAGTGATATTGCTTTGTAAGTAAATACCACAACTTCTTTATCCATTTTTCACTTTCTGCGATGTTGAACTTGTACGGTAAACGAGGTTCTTGTAAGCAGAGGCGTCCCAAACTTTGGGGTGACTGTGTCTTTTTGATTTTAATTTCCCTAAGCTATAAGGCCATAAGTGGAAGTGCCCTAGGCTCTGTTGCTTTATTTTTTAGATGTTTCAGGAAACACCATACACTTCTCCCGAGTGTCTGTTGGCAATTTACATCCCGCCCATCAGCATAACAAGGCTCCCAGTTCTCCATGGCCTGTCCTGCCTTTCTGGATTTTACACTTTTTTCAGATGGCCCTTTTGACCGGGGGGAAGTGAGACTTCATTGTAGTGCAGATTTCCTTTGCAAGCTTGCTTGGTTGGCCAAA
This sequence comes from Globicephala melas, assembly GCF_963455315.2. Lineage (NCBI taxonomy): Eukaryota > Metazoa > Chordata > Mammalia > Artiodactyla > Delphinidae > Globicephala > Globicephala melas. Next base: position 817,331 of record NW_027207238.1, on the reverse strand, counting down.
AAGTGCGTATGTGTTTTTTCCTGAATATATTCAGGAAAAAACGCATACGCCCTTTTTGGCCAAGTGCATCATTGTGGACGTTCTGCCTCTTTTCCTATGCTTTCAATGCAATTCCAGTCTACCTCCTGAAATCGGTTTCCTGCAATTCTGCCCCACTTTCAAGTCCTCTTGGCAGCCTTACTTCAGTATATTTTTGGACGATAGCTGTCATTTATAACTCTGCAGGTTTGTGAATTACAGTGCCCCTGAGCTCCTTTCTTCAACTCGTTTTCCTTTGAGCTGGCCGCAACACCGCAGGATGGCTTCAGGCCCTAATCTGGTTCCGGCATGGCACGCTGAGCCTTTGGTTAGTTCCTCTTCCTGGTGGGAAATGAGAGTTAAATTTGCCCGTCCAGACACCTCCAGCTAGTCTCTCATTGGTTCTCCCTATTCCTGTTCATCTTCCGCAGAAATTGCAAACTGGGCCAAACAGGAGGTTAAAGGCGCTGACTCTCCAAGTCGGGAGAGTGTTAGTAAAGCGTCTGGAATGTTGCACCCGAGTACCAGGGGAGGAAAACTGAGACATATTTGAACACGTCTCCCGTTCACACTGTTGAACATACTCTGGGTTTCACATGCATGTTTTAGCTGAAGGAAGAATACCTTAAACCTTGGTAGTTGAAACCCGTGGAATGGGTACCATGCAATATGACTTCAAAGGGTCTTCATTTGCTCACCGAACCTCTCCAATCCTATCACTGCTGCGTTTATGCCCCTGTACACACGCTTGATTCTCATTTGGAGACATAGCAATCCATAGGTTTTAAGATACTTACTAGTCAGGTACATTCTTAGGCATTTAATATGGGGTGTTGAGTCCATTTTGTTGAGCAAGGAGTAGCTCTTGTCTATTCCATATTTGGCTTAAGGAACTTTATCTGTGCTCATTTCAATCTCTGGTTTTATGCAGCACCCCAACTCACCTTTCCCCTTAAGCAAGCATAAGTTGGTTTTCTAAATTTGAGACCCTGTTCTGTTCTGTAATTCAGTTCCTGTGTAGCCAAGTTTACATTCCGTGTATTAGTGATATCTTATGATGTTTCTTTTTCTGTGTGACTTATTTCAGTTAGAATCATCGTACCTGATCCACTCATTATGCTGCTACGGGCCTGATGACATAGATTTCATTGCTGAGTGATATTGCTTTGTAAGTAAATACCACAACTTCTTTATCCATTTTTCAATTTCTGCGATGTTGAACTTGTACGGTAAACGAGGTTCTTGTAAACAGAGGCGTCCCAAACTTTGGGGTGGCTGTGTCTTTTTGATTTTAATTTCCCTAAGCTATAAGGCCATAAGTGGAAGTGCCCTAGGCTCTGTTGCTTTATTTTTTAGATGTTTCAGGAAACACCATACACTTCTCCCGAGTGTCTGTTGGCAATTTACATCCCGCCCATCAGCATAACAAGGCTCCCAGTTCTCCATGGCCTGTCCTGCCTTTCTGGATTTTACACTTTTTTCAGATGGCCCTTTTGACCGGGGGGAAGTGAGACTTCATTGTAGTGCAGATTTCCTTTGCAAGCTTGCTTGGTTGGCCAAAAAGGGCGTATGTGTTTTTTCCTGAATATATTCAGGAAAAAACGCATACGCCCTTTTTGGCCAAGTGCATCATTGTGGACGTTCTGCCTCTTTTCCTATGCTTTCAATGCAATTCCAGTCTACCTCCTGAAATCGGTTTCCTGCAATTCTGCCCCACTTTCAAGTCCTCTTGGCAGCCTTACTTCAGTATATTTTTGGACGATAGCTGTCATTTATAACTCTGCAGGTTTGTGAATTACAGTGCCCCTGAGCTCCTTTCTTCAACTCGCTTTCTTTTGAGCTGGCCGCAACACCGCAGGATGGCTTCAGGCCCTAATCTCATTCCGGCACGGCACGCTGAGCCTTTGGTTATTTCCTCTTCCTGTTGGGAAATGAGAGTTAAATTTGCCCGTCCAGACACCTCCAGCTAGTCTCTCATTGGTTCTCCCTATTCCTGTTCATCTTCCGCAGTAATTGCAAACTGGGCCAAACAGGAGGTTAAAGGCGCTGACTCTCCAAGTGGGGAGAGTGTTAGTAAAGCGTCTGGAATGTTGCACCCGAGTACCAGGGGAGGAAAACTGAGACATATTTGAACACGTCTCCCGATCACATGGTTGATCATACTCTGGGTTCCACATGCATGTTTTAGCTGAAGGAAGAATACCTTAAACCTGGGTAGCTGAAACCCGTGGAATGGGTACCATGCAATATGACTTCAAAGGGTCTTCATTTGCTCACCGAACCTCTCCAATCCTATCACTGCTGCGTTTATGCCCCTGTACACACGCTTGATTCTCTTTTGGAGACATAGCAATCCATAGGTTTTAAGATGCTTACTAGTCAGGTACATTCTTAGGCGTTTAATATGGGATGTTGAGTCCATTTCAGTGAGCAAGGAGTAGCTCTTGCCTATTCCATATTTGGCTTAAGGAACTTTATCTGTGCTCATTTCAATCTCTGGTTTTATGCAGCACCCCAACTCACCTTTCCCCTTAAGCAAGCATAAGTTGGTTTTCTAAATTTGAGACCCTGTTCTGTTTTGGAATTCAGTTCCTGTGTAGACAAGTTTACATTCCGTGTATTAGTGATATCTTATGATGTTTCTTTTTCTGTGTGACTATTTTCAGTTAGAATCATCGTACCTGAATCCACTCATTATGCTGCTATGGGCCTGATGACATAGATTTCATTGCTGAGTGATACTGCATTGTACGTAAGTACCACAAGTTCTTTATCCATTTTTCACTTTCTGTGATATTGAACTTGTACGGTAAACGAGGTTCTTGTAAACAGAGGCTTCCCAAACTTTGGGTTGGCTGTGTCTTTTTTGTTTTAATTTCCCTAAGCTATAGGACCATAAGTGGAAGTGCCCTAGGCTCTGTTGCTTTGTTTTTTAGATGTTTCAGGAAACACCATACACTTCTCCCGAGTGTCTGTTGGCAGTTTACATCCCACCCATCAGCATAACAAGGCTCCCAGTTCTCCATGGCCTGTCCTGCCTTTCTGGATTGTACACTTTTTTCAGATGGCCCTTTTGAGCGGGGGGAAGTGAGACTTCATTGTAGTGCAGATTTCCTTTGCAAACTTGCTTGGTTGGCCAAAAAGGGCGTATGCGTTTTTTCCTGAATATATTCAGGAAAAAACGCATACGCCCTTTTTGGACAAGTGCATCATTGTGGACGTTCTGCCTCTTTTCCTATGCTTTCAATGCAATTCCAGTCTACCTCCTGAAATCGGTTTCCTGCAATTCTGCCCCGCTTTCAAGTCCTCTTGGCAGCCTTACTTCAGTATATTTTTGGACGATAGCTGTCATTTATAACTCTGCAGGTTTGTGAATTACAGTGCCCCTGAGCTCCTTTCTTCAACTCGCTTTCTTTTGAGCTGGCCACAACACCGCAGGATGGCTTCAGGCCCTAATCTGGTTCCGGCACGGCACGCTGAGCCTTTGGTTAGTTCCTCTTCCTGGTGGGAAATGAGAGTTAAATTTGCCCGTCCAGACACCTCCAGCTAGTCTCTCATTGGTTCTCCCTATTCCTGTTCATCTTCCGCAGAAATTGCAAACTGGGCCAAACAGGAGGTTAAAGGCGCTGACTCTCCAAGTGGGGAGGGTGTGAGTAAACCGTCTGGAATGTTGCACCCGAGTACCAGGGGAGGAAAACTGAGACATATTTGAACACGTCTCCCGATCACATGGTTGATCATACTCTGGGTTCCACATGCATGTTTTAGCTGAAGGAAGAATACCTTAAACCTGGAGAGTTGAGACCAGTGGAAAGGGTACCATGCAATATGACTTCAAAGGGTCTTCATTTGCTCACCGAACCTCTCCAATCCTATCACTGCTGCGTTTATGCCCCTGTACACACGCTTGATTCTCTTTTGGAGACATAGCAATCCATAGGTTTTAAGATACTTACTAGTCAGGTACATTCTTAGGCGTTTAATATGGGGTGTTGAGTCCATTTCGTTGAGCAAGGAGTAGCTCTTGTCTATTCCATATTTGGCTTAAGGAACTTTATCTGTGCTCATTTCAATCTCTGGTTTTATGCAGCACCCCAACTCACCTTTCCCCTTAAGCAAGCATAAGTTGGTTTTCTAAATTTGAGACCCTGTTCTGCTTTGGAATTCAGTTCCTGTGTAGCCAAGTTTACATTTCGTGTATTAGTGATATCTTATGATGTTTCTTTTTCTGTGTGACTTATTTCAGTTAGAATCATCGTACCTGAATCCACTCATTATGCTGCTACGGGCCTGATGACATAGATTTCATTGCTGAGTGATACTGCATTGTACGTAAGTACCACAACTTCTTTATCCATTTTTCACTTTCTGTGATATTGAACTTGTACGGTAAACGAGGTTCTTGTAAACAGAGGCGTCCCAAACTTTGGGGTGGCTGTGTCTTTTTGATTTTAATTTCCCTAAGCTATAGGACCATAAGTGGAAGTGCCCTAGGCTCTGTTGCTTTGTTTCTTAGATGTTTCAGGAAACACCATACACTTCTCCCGAGTGTCTGTTGGCAATTTACATCCCGCCCATCAGCATAACAAGGCTCCCAGTTCTCCATGGCCTGTCCTGCCTTTCTGGATTTTACACTTTTTTCAGATGGCCCTTTTGACCGGGGGGAAGTGAGACTTCATTGTAGTGCAGATTTCCTTTGCAAGTTTGCTTGGTTGGCCAAAAAGGGCGTATGCGTTTTTTCCTGAATATATTCAGGAAAAAACGCATACGCCCTTTTTGGCCAAGTGCATCATTGTGGACGTTCTGCCTCTTTTCCTATGCTTTCAATGCAATTCCAGTCTACCTCCTGAAATCGGTTTCCTGCAATTCTGCCCCGCTTTCAAGTCCTCTTGGCAGCCTTACTTCAGTATATTTTTGGACGATAGCTGTCATTTATAACTCTGCAGGTTTGTGAATTACAGTGCCCCTGAGCTCCTTTCTTCAACTCGCTTTCTTTTGAGCTGGCCGCAACACCGCAGGATGGCTTCAGGCCCTAATCTCATTCCGGCACTGCACGCTGAGCCTTTGGTTATTTCCTCTTCCTGGTGGGAAATGAGAGTTAAATTTGCCCGTCCAGACACCTCCAGCTAGTCTCTCATTGGTTCTCCCCATTCCTGTTCATCTTCCGCAGAAATTGCAAACTGGGCCAAACAGGAGGTTAAAGGCGCTGACTCTCCAAGTGGGGAGAGTGTTAGTAAAGCGTCTGGAATGTTGCACCCGAGTACCAGGGGAGGAAAACTGAGACATATTTGAACACGTCTCCCGATCACATGGTTGATCATACTCTGGGTTCCACATGCATGTTTTAGCTGAAGGAAGAATACCTTAAACCTGGGTAGCTGAAACCCGTGGAATGGGTACCATGCAATATGACTTCAAAGGGTCTTCATTTGCTCACCGAACCTCTCCAATCCTATCACTGCTGCGTTTATGCCCCTGTACACACGCTTGATTCTCTTTTGGAGACATAGCAATCCATAGGTTTTAAGATGCTTACTAGTCAGGTACATTCTTAGGCGTTTAATATGGGATGTTGAGTCCATTTCATTGAGCAAGGAGTAGCTCTTGCCTATTCCATATTTGGCTTAAGGAACTTTATCTGTGCTCATTTCAATCTCTGGTTTTATGCAGCACCCCAACTCACCTTTCCCCTTAAGCAAGCATAAGTTGGTTTTCTAAATTTGAGACCCTGTTCTGTTTTGGAATTCAGTTCCTGTGTAGCCAAGTTTACATTCCGTGTATTAGTGATATCTTATGATGTTTCTTTTTCTGTGTGACTTATTTCAGTTAGAATCATCGTACCTGAATCCACTCATTATGCTGCTATGGGCCAGATGACATAGATTTCATTGTTGAGTGATACTGCATTGTACGTAAGTACCACAAGTTCTTTATCCATTTTTCACTTTCTGTGATATTGAACTTGTACGGTAAACGAGGTTCTTGTAAACAGAGGCTTCCCAAACTTTGGGTTGGCTGTGTCTTTTTTGTTTTAATTTCCCTAAGCTATAGGACCATAAGTGGAAGTGCCCTAGGCTCTGTTGCTTTGTTTTTTAGATGTTTCAGGAAACACCATACACTTCTCCCGAGTGTCTGTTGGCAATTTACATCCCGCCCATCAGCATAACAAGGCTCCCAGTTCTCCATGGCCTGTCCTGCCTTTCTGGATTTTACACTTTTTTCAGATGGCCCTTTTGACCGGGGGGAAGTGAGACTTCATTGTAGTGCAGATTTCCTTTGCAAGCTTGCTTGGTTGGCCAAAAAGGGCGTATGCGTTTTTTCCTGAATATATTCAGGAAAAAACGCATACGCCCTTTTTGGCCAAGTGCATCATTGTGGACGTTCTGCCTCTTTTCCTATGCTTTCAATGCAATTCCAGTCTACCTCCTGAAATCGGATTCCTGCAATTCTGCCCCGCTTTCAAGTCCTCTTGGCAGCCTTACTTCAGTATATTTTTGGACGATAGCTGTCATTTATAACTCTGCAGGTTTGTGAATTACAGTGCCCCTGAGCTCCTTTCTTCAACTCGCTTTCTTGTGAGCTGGCCGCAACACCGCAGGATGGCTTCAGGCCCTAATCTGGTTCCGGCACGGCACGCTGAGCCTTTGGTTATTTCCTCTTCCTGTTCGGAAATGAGAGTTAAATTTGCCCGTCCAGACACCTCCAGCTATTCTCTCATTGGTTCTTGCTATTCCTGTTCATCTTCCGCAGAAATTGCAAACTGGGCCAAACAGGAGGTTAAAGGCGCTGACTCTCCAAGTGGGGAGAGTGTTAGTAAAGCGTCTGGAATGTTGCACCCGAGTACCAGGGGAGGAAAACTGAGACATATCTGAACACGTCTCCCGATCACATGGTTGATCATACTCTAGGTTCCACATGCCTGTTTCAGCTGAAGGAAGAATACCTTAAACCTGGGTAGTTGAAACCCGTGGAATGGGTACCATGCAATATGACTTCAAAGGGTCTTCATTTGCTCACCGAACCTCTCCAATCCTATCACTGCTTCGTTTATGTCCCTGTACACATGCTTCATTCTCTTTCGGAGACATAGCAATCCATAGGTTTTAAGATAGTTACTAGTCAGGTACATTCTTAGGCGTTTAATATGGGGTGTTGAGTTCATTTCATTGAGCAAGGAGTAGCTCTTGTTTATTCCATATTTGTCTTAAGGAACTTTATCTGTGCTCATTTCAATCTCTGGTTTTATGCAGCACCCCAACTCACCTTTCCCCTTAAGCAAGCATAAGTTGGTTTTCTAAATTTGAGACCCTGTTTTGTTCTGTAATTCAGTTCCTGTGTAGCCAAGTTTACATTCCGTGTATTACTGATATCTTATGATGTTTCTTTTTCTGTGTGACTTATTTCAGTTAGAATCATCATACCTGAATCCACTCATTGTGCTGCTACGGGCCTGATGACATAGATTTCATTGCTGAGTGATATTGCTTTGTAAGGAAATACCACAACTTCTTTATCCATTTTTCACTTTCTGCGATGTTGAACTTGTACTGTAAACGAGGTTCTTGTAAACAGAGGCGTCCCAAAGTTTGGGGTGGCTGTGTCTTTTTGATTTTAATTTCCCTAAGCTATAGGACTATAAGTGGAAGTGCCCTAGGCTCTGTTGCTTTGTTTTTTAGATGTTTCAGGAAACACCATACACTTCTCCCGAGTGTCTGTTGGCAATTTACATCCCGCCCATCAGCATAACAAGGCTCCCAGTTCTCCATGGCTTGTCCTGCCTTTCTGGATTTTACACTTTTTTCAGATGGCCCTTTTGACCGGGGGGAAGTGAGACTTCATTGTAGTGCAGATTTCCTTTGCAAGCTTGCTTGGTTGGCCAAAAAGGGCGTATGCGTTTTTTCCTGAATATATTCAGGAAAAACGCATACGCCCTTTTTGGCCAAGTGCATCATTGTGGACGTTCTGCCTCTTTTCCTATGCTTTCAATGCAATTCCAGTCTACCTCCTGAAATCGGTTTCCTGCAATTCTGCCCCGCTTTCAAGTCCTCTTGGCAGCCTTACTTCAGTATATTTTTGGACGATAGCTGTCATTTATAACTCTGCAGGTTTGTGAATTACAGTGCCCCTGAGCTCCTTTCTTCAACTCACTTTCTTGTGAGCTGGCCGCAACACCGCAGGATGGCTTCAGGCCCTAATCTGGTTCCGGCACGGCACGCTGAGCCTTTGGGTATTTCCTCTTCCTGGTGGGAAATGAGAGTTAAATTTGCCCGTCCAGACACCTCCAGCTAGTCTCTCATTGGTTCTCGCTATTCCTGTTCATCTTCCGCAGAAATTGCAAACTGGGCCAAACAGGAGGTTAAAGGGACTGACTCTCCAAGTCGGGAGAGTGTTAGTAAAGCGTCTGGAATGTTGCACCCGAGTACCAGGGTACAAAAACTGAGACATATTTGAACACGTCTCCCGTTCACATGGTTGATCATACTCTGGGTTCCACATGCATGTTTTAGCTGAAGGAAGAATACATTAAACCTGGAGAGTTGAGACCCGTGGAATGGGTACCATGCAATATGACTTCAAAGGGTCTTCATTTGCTCACCGAACCTCTCCAATCCTATCACTGCTGAGTTTATGCCCCTGTACACACGCTTGATTCTCTTTTGGAGACATAGCAATCCATAGGTTTTAAGATGCTTACTAGTCAGGTACATTCTTAGGCGTTTAATATGGGGTGTTGAGTCCATTTCATTGAGCAAGGAGTAGCTCTTGCCTATTCCATATTTGGCTTAAGGAACTTTATCTGTGCTCATTTCAATCTCTGGTTTTATGCAGCACCCCAACTCACCTTTCCCCTTAAGCAAGCATAAGTTGGTTTTCTAAATTTGAGATCCTGTTCTGTTTTGGAATTCAGTTCCTGTGTAGCCAAGTTTACATTCCGTGTATTAGTGATATCTTATGACGTTTCTTTTTCTGTGTGACTTATTTCAGTTAGAATCATCGTACCTGAATCCACTCATTATGCTGCTACGGGCCTGATGACATAGATTTCATTGCTGAGTGATACTGCATTGTACGTAAGTACCACAAGTTCTTTATCCATTTTTCACTTTCTGTGATATTGAACTTGTACGGTAAACGAGGTTCTTGTAAACAGAGGCTTCCCAAACTTTGGGTTGGCTGTGTCTTTTTTGTTTTAATTTCCCTAAGCTATAGGACCATAAGTGGAAGTGCCCTAGGCTCTGTTGCTTTGTTTTTTAGATGTTTCAGGAAACACCATACACTTCTCCCGAGTGTCTGTTGGCAATTTACATCCCGCCCATCAGCATAACAAGGCTCCCAGTTCTCCATGGCCTGTCCTGCCTTTCTGGATTTTACACTTTTTTCAGATGGCCCTTTTGACCGGGGGGAAGTGAGACTTCATTGTAGTGCAGATTTCCTTTGCAAGCTTGCTTGGTTGGCCAAAAAGGGCGTATGCGTTTTTTCCTGAATATATTCAGGAAAAAACGCATACGCCCTTTTTGGCCAAGTGCATCATTGTGGACGTTCTGCCTCTTTTCCTATGCTTTCAATGCAATTCCAGTCTACCTCCTGAAATCGGTTTCCTGCAATTCTGCCCCGCTTTCAAGTCCTCTTGGCAGCCTTACTTCAGTATATTTTTGGACGATAGCTGTCATTTATAACTCTGCAGGTTTGTGAATTACAGTGCCCCTGAGCTCCTTTCTTCAACTCGCTTTCTTGTGACCAGGCCGCAACACCGCAGGATGGCTTCAGGCCCTAATCTGGTTCCGGCACGGCACGCTGAGCCTTTGGTTAATTCCTCTTCCTGGTGGGAAATGAGAGTTAAATTTGCCCGTCCAGACACCTCCAGCTAGTCTCTCATTGGTTCTCGCTATTCCTGTTCATCTTCCGCAGAAATTGCAAACTGGGCCAAACAGGAGGTTAAAGGGACTGACTCTCCAAGTCGGGAGAGTGTTAGTAAAGCGTCTGGAATGTTGCACCCGAGTACCAGGGGAGGAAAACTGAGACATATTTGAACACGTCTCCCGATCACATGGTTGATCATACTTTAGGTTCCACATGCATGTTTTAGCTGAAGGAAGAATACCTTAAACCAGGGTAGTTGAAACCCGTGGAATGGGTATCATGCAATATGACTTCAAAGGGTCTTCATTTGCTCACCGAACCTCTCCAATCCTATCACTGCTGCATTTATGCCCCTGTACACATGCTTGATTCTCTTTCGGAGACATAGCAATCCATAGGTTTTAAGATACTTACTAGTCAGGTACATTCTTTTGCGTTTAATATGCGGTGTTGAGTCCATTTCGTTGAGCAAGGAGTAGCTCTTGTCTATTCCATATTTGGCTTAAGGAACTTTATCTGTGCTCATTTCAATCTCTGGTCTTATGCAGCACCCCAACTCACCTTTCCCCTTAAGCAAGCATAAGTTGGTTTTCTAAATTTGAGACCCTGTTCTGTTCTGTAATTCAGTTCCTGTGTAGCCAAGTTTACATTCCGTGTATTAGTGATATCTTATGATGTTTCTTTTTCTGTGTGACTTATTTCAGTTAGAATCATCATACCTGAATCCACTCATTGTGCTGCTAAGGGCCTGATGACATAGATTTCATTGCTGAGTGATACTGCATTGTACGTAAGTACCACAACTTCTTTATCCATTTTTCAATTTCTGTGATATTGAACTTGTACGGTAAACGAGGTTCTTGTAAACAGAGGTGTCCCAAACTTTGGGGTGGCTGTGTCTTTTTGATTTTAATTTCCCTAAGCTATAGGACCATAAGTGGAAGTGCCCTAGGCTCTGTTGCTTTGTTTTTTAGATGTTTCAGGAAACACCATACACTTCTCCCAAGTGTCTGTTGGCAGTTTACATCCCACCCATCAGCATAACAAGGCTCCCAGTTCTCCATGGCCTGTCCTGCCTTTCTGGATTTTACACTTTTTTCTGATGGCCCTTTTGATCGGGGGGAAGTGAGACTTCATTGTAGTGCAGATTTCCTTTGCAAGCTTGCTTGGTTGGCCAAAAAGGACATATGCGTTTTTTCCTGAATATATTCAGGAAAAAACGCATACGCCCTTTTTGGCCAAGTGCATCATTGTGGACGTTCTGCCTCTTTTCCTATGCTTTCAATGCAATTCCAGTCTACCTCCTGAAATCGGTTTCCTGCAATTCTGCCCCGCTTTCAAGTCCTCTTGGCAGCCTTACTTCAGTATATTTTTGGACAATAGCTGTCATTTATAACTCTGCAGGTTTGTGAATTACAGTGTCCCTGAGCTCCTTTCTTCAATTCGCTTTCTTTTGAGCTGGCCGCAACACCACAGGATGGCTTCAGGCCCTAATCTGGTTCCGGCACAGCACGCTGAGCCTTTGGTTATTTCCTCTTCCTGGTGGGAAATGAGAGTTAAATTTGCCCGTCCAGACACCTCCAGCTAGTCTCTCATTGGTTCTGGCTATTCCTGTTCATCTTCCGCAGAAATTGCAAATTGGGCCAAACAGGAGGTTAAAGGCGCTGATTCTCCAAGTGGGGAGAGTGTTAGTAAAGCATCTTGAATGTTGCACCCGAGTACCAGGGGAGGAAAACTGAGACATATTTGAACACGTCTCCCGTTCACACGGTTGATCATACTCTGGGTTCCACATGCATGTTTTAGCTGAAGGAAGAATACCTTAAACTTGGAGAGTTGAGACCCGTGTAATGGGTACCATGCAATATGACTTCAAAGGGTCTTCATTTGCACACCGAACCTCTCCAATCCTATCACTGCTGCGTTTATGCCCCTGTACACACGCTTGATTCTCTTTTGGAGACATAGCAATCCATAGGTTTTAAGATACTTACTAGTCAGGTACATTCTTAGGCGTTTAATATGGGGTGTTGAGTCCATTTCGTTGAGCAAGGAGTAACTCTTGTCTATTCCATATTTGGCTTAAGGAACTTTATCTGTGCTCATTTCAATCTCTGGTTTTATGCAGCACCCCAACTCACCTTTCCCCTTAAGCAAGCATAAGTTGGTTTTCTAAATTTGAGACCCTGTTCTGTTCTGTAATTCAGTTCCTGTGTAGCCAAGTTTACATTCCGTGTATTACTGATATCTTATGATGTTTCTTTTTCTGTGTGACTTATTTCAGTTAGAATCATCATACCTGAATCCACTCATTGTGCTGCTAAGTGCCTGATGACATAGATTTCATTGCTGAGTGATATTGCTTTGTAAGTAAATACCACAACTTCTTTATCCATTTTTCACTTTCTGCGATGTTGAACTTGTACTGTAAACGAGGTTCTTGTAAACAGAGGCGTCCCAAACTTTGGGGTGGCTGTGTCTTTTTGATTTTAATTTCCCTAAGCTATAGGACCATAAGTGGAAGTGCCCTAGGCTCTGTTGCTTTGTTTTTTAGATGTTTCAGGAAACACCATACACTTCTCCCGAGTGTCTCTTGGCAATTTACATCCTGCCCATCAGCATAACAAGGCTCCCAGTTCTCCATGGCCTGTCCTGCCTTTCTGGATTTTACACTTTTTGCAGATGGCCCTTTTGACCGGGGGGAAGTGAGACTTCATTGTAGTGCAGATTTCCTTTGCAAGCTTGCTTGGTTGGCCAAAAAGGGCGTATGCGTTTTTTCCTGAATATATTCAGGAAAAAATGTATACGCCCTTTTTGGCCAAGTGCATCATTGTGGACGTTCTGCCTCTTTTCCTATGCTTTCAATGCAATTCCAGTCTACCTCCTGAAATCAGTTTCCTGCAATTCTGCCCCGCTTTCAAGTCCTCTTGGCAGCCTTACTTCAGTATATTTTTGGACGATAGCTGTCATTTATAACTCTGCAGGTTTGTGAATTACAGTGCCCCTGAGCTCCTTTCTTCAACTCGCTTTCTTGTGACCTGGCCGCAACACCGCAGGATGGCTTCAGGCCCTAATCTGGTTCCGGCACGGCACGCTCAGCCTTTGGTTATTTCCTCTTCCTGGTCGGAAATGAGAGTTAAATTTGCCCGTCCAGACACCTCCAGCTATTCTCTCATTGGTTCTTGCTATTCCTGTTCATCTTCCGCAGAGATTGCAAACTGGGCCAAACAGGAGGTTAAAGGGACTGACTCTCCAAGTGGGGAGAGTGTTAGTAAAGCGTCTGGAATGTTGCACCCGAGTACCAGGGGAGGAAAACTGAGACATATTTGAACACGTCTCCCGATCACATGGTTGATCATACTCTAGGTTCCACATGCATGTTTTAGCTGAAGGAAGAATACCTTAAACCAGGGTAGTTGAAACCCGTGGAATGGGTATCATGCAATATGACTTCAAAGGGTCTTCATTTGCTCACCGAACCTCTCCAATCCTATCACTGCTGCATTTATGCCCCTGTACACATGCTTCATTCTCTTTCGGAGACATAGCAATCCATAGGTTTTAAGATACTTACTAGTCAGGTACATTCTTTTGCGTTTAATATGCGGTGTTGAGTCCATTTCGTTGAGCAAGGAGTAGCTCTTGTCTATTCCATATTTGGCTTAAGGAACTTTATCTGTGCTCATTTCAATCTCTGGTCTTATGCAGCACCCCAACTCACCTTTCCCCTTAAGCAAGCATAAGTTGGTTTTCTAAATTTGAGACCCTGTTCTGTTCTGTAATTCAGTTCCTGTGTAGCCAAGTTTACATTCCGTGTATTAGTGATATCTTATGATGTTTCTTTTTCTGTGTGACTTATTTCAGTTAGAATCATCATACCTGAATCCACTCATTGTGCTGCTAAGGGCCTGATGACATAGATTTCATTGCTGAGTGATACTGCATTGTACGTAAGTACCACAACTTCTTTATCCATTTTTCAATTTCTGTGATATTGAACTTGTACGGTAAACGAGGTTCTTGCAAACAGAGGCGTCCCAAACTTTGGGGTGGCTGTGTCTTTTTGATTTTAATTTCCCTAAGCTATAGGACCATAAGTGGAAGTGCCCTAGGCTCTGTTGCTTTGTTTTTTAGATGTTTCAGGAAACACCATACACTTCTCCCGAGTGTCTCTTGGCAATTTACATCCTGCCCATCAGCATAACAAGGCTCCCAGTTCTCCATGGCCTGTCCTGCCTTTCTGGATTTTACACTTTTTGCAGATGGCCCTTTTGACCGGGGGAAAGTGAGACTTCATTGTAGTGCAGATTTCCTTTGCAAGCTTGCTTGGTTGGCCAAAAAGGGCGTATGCGTTTTTTCCTGAATATATTCAGGAAAAAATGTATACGCCCTTTTTGGCCAAGTGCATCATTGTGGACGTTCTGCCTCTTTTCCTATGCTTTCAATGCAATTCCAGTCTACCTCCTGAAATCAGTTTCCTGCAATTCTGCCCCGCTTTCAAGTCCTCTTGGCAGCCTTACTTCAGTATATTTTTGGACGATAGCTGTCATTTATAACTCTGCAGGTTTGTGAATTACAGGGCCCCTGAGCTCCTTTCTTCAACTCGCTTTCTTGTGACCTGGCCGCAACACCGCAGGATGGCTTCAGGCCCTAATCTGGTTCCGGCACGGCACGCTGAGCCTTTGGTTATTTCCTCTTCCTGTTCGGAAATGAGAGTTAAATTTGCCTGTCCAGACACCTCCAGCTATTCTCTCATTGGTTCTTGCTATTCCTGTTCATCTTCCGCAGAAATTGCAAACTGGGCCAAACAGGAGGTTAAAGGCGCTGACTCTCCAAGTGGGGAGAGTGTTAGTAAAGCGTCTGGAATGTTGCACCCGAGTACCAGGGGAGGAAAACTGAGACATATCTGAACACGTCTCCCGATCACATGGTAGATCATACTCTAGGTTCCACATGCCTGTTTCAGCTGAAGGAAGAATACCTTAAACCTGGGTAGTTGAAACCCGTGGAATGGGTACCATGCAATATGACTTCAAAGGGTCTTCATTTGCTCACCGAACCTCTCCAATCCTATCACTGCTGCGTTTATGTCCCTGTACACATGCTTCATTCTCTTTCGGAGACATAGCAATCCATAGGTTTTAAGATAGTTACTAGTCAGGTACATTCTTAGGCGTTTAATATGGGGTGTTGAGTTCATTTCATTGAGCAAGGAGTAGCTCTTGTTTATTCCATATTTGTCTTAAGGAACTTTATCTGTGCTCATTTCAATCTCTGGTTTTATGCAGCACCCCAACTCACCTTTCCCCTTAAGCAAGCATAAGTTGGTTTTCTAAATTTGAGACCCTGTTTTGTTCTGTAATTCAGTTCCTGTGTAGCCAAGTTTACATTCCGTGTATTACTGATATCTTATGATGTTTCTTTTTCTGTGTGACTTATTTCAGTTAGAATCATCATACCTGAATCCACTCATTGTGCTGCTACGGGCCTGATGACATAGATTTCATTGCTGAGTGATATTGCTTTGTAAGGAAATACCACAACTTCTTTATCCATTTTTCACTTTCTGCGATGTTGAACTTGTACTGTAAACGAGGTTCTTGTAAACAGAGGCGTCCCAAAGTTTGGGGTGGCTGTGTCTTTTTGATTTTAATTTCCCTAAGCTATAGGACCATAAGTGGAAGTGCCCTAGGCTCTGTTGCTTTGTTTTTTAGATGTTTCAGGAAACACCATACACTTCTCCCGAGTGTCTGTTGGCAATTTACATCCCGCCCATCAGCATAACAAGGCTCCCAGTTCTCCATGGCTTGTCCTGCCTTTCTGGATTTTACACTTTTTTCAGATGGCCCTTTTGACCGGGGGGAAGTGAGACTTCATTGTAGTGCAGATTTCCTTTGCAAGCTTGCTTGGTTGGCCAAAAAGGGCGTATGCGTTTTTTCCTGAATATATTCAGGAAAAAACGCATACGCCCTTTTTGGCCAAGTGCATCATTGTGGACGTTCTGCCTCTTTTCCTATGCTTTCAATGCAATTCCAGTCTACCTCCTGAAATCGGTTTCCTGCAATTCTGCCCCGCTTTCAAGTCCTCTTGGCAGCCTTACTTCAGTATATTTTTGGACGATAGCTGTCATTTATAACTCTGCAGGTTTGTGAATTACAGTGCCCCTGAGCTCCTTTCTTCAACTCACTTTCTTGTGAGCTGGCCGCAACACCGCAGGATGGCTTCAGGCCCTAATCTGGTTCCGGCACGGCACGCTGAGCCTTTGGGTATTTCCTCTTCCTGGTGGGAAATGAGAGTTAAATTTGCCCGTCCAGACACCTCCAGCTAGTCTCTCATTGGTTCTCGCTATTCCTGTTCATCTTCCGCAGAAATTGCAAACTGGGCCAAACAGGAGGTTAAAGGGACTGACTCTCCAAGTCGGGAGAGTGTTAGTAAAGCGTCTGGAATGTTGCACCCGAGTACCAGGGTACAAAAACTGAGACATATTTGAACACGTCTCCCGTTCACATGGTTGATCATACTCTGGGTTCCACATGCATGTTTTAGCTGAAGGAAGAATACATTAAACCTGGAGAGTTGAGACCCGTGGAATGGGTACCATGCAATATGACTTCAAAGGGTCTTCATTTGCTCACCGAACCTCTCCAATCCTATCACTGCTGAGTTTATGCCCCTGTACACACGCTTGATTCTCTTTTGGAGACATAGCAATCCATAGGTTTTAAGATGCTTACTAGTCAGGTACATTCTTAGGCGTTTAATATGGGGTGTTGAGTCCATTTCATTGAGCAAGGAGTAGCTCTTGCCTATTCCATATTTGGCTTAAGGAACTTTATCTGTGCTCATTTCAATCTCTGGTTTTATGCAGCACCCCAACTCACCTTTCCCCTTAAGCAAGCATAAGTTGGTTTTCTAAATTTGAGATCCTGTTCTGTTTTGGAATTCAGTTCCTGTGTAGCCAAGTTTACATTCCGTGTATTAGTGATATCTTATGACGTTTCTTTTTCTGTGTGACTTATTTCAGTTAGAATCATCGTACCTGAATCCACTCATTATGCTGCTACGGGCCTGATGACATAGATTTCATTGCTGAGTGATAGTGCATTGTACGTAAGTACCACAAGTTCTTTATCCATTTTTCACTTTCTGTGATATTGAACTTGTACGGTAAACGAGGTTCTTGTAAACAGAGGCTTCCCAAACTTTGGGTTGGCTGTGTCTTTTTTGTTTTAATTTCCCTAAGCTATAGGACCATAAGTGGAAGTGCCCTAGGCTCTGTTGCTTTGTTTTTTAGATGTTTCAGGAAACACCATACACTTCTCCGGAGTGTCTGTTGGCAATTTACATCCCGCCCATCAGCATAACAAGGCTCCCAGTTCTCCATGGCCTGTCCTGCCTTTCTGGATTTTACACTTTTTTCAGATGGCCCTTTTGACCGGGGGGAAGTGAGACTTCATTGTAGTGCAGATTTCCTTTGCAAGCTTGCTTGGTTGGCCAAAAAGGGCGTATGCGTTTTTTCCTGACTATATTCAGGAAAAAACGCATACGCCCTTTTTGGCCAAGTGCATCATTGTGGACGTTCTGCCTCTTTTCCTATGCTTTCAATGCAATTCCAGTCTACCTCCTGAAATCGGTTTCCTGCAATTCTGCCCCGCTTTCAAGTCCTCTTGGCAGCCTTACTTCAGTATATTTTTGGACGATAGCTGTCATTTATAACTCTGCAGGTTTGTGAATTACAGTGCCCCTGAGCTCCTTTCTTCAACTCGCTTTCTTGTGAGCTGGCCGCAACACCGCAGGATGGCTTCAGGCCCTAATCTGGTTCCGGCACGGCACGCTGAGCCTTTGGTTAATTCCTCTTCCTGGTGGGAAATGAGAGTTAAATTTGCCCGTCCAGACACCTCCAGCTAGTCTCTCATTGGTTCTCGCTATTCCTGTTCATCTTCCGCAGAAATTGCAAACTGGGCCAAACAGGAGGTTAAAGGGACTGACTCTCCAAGTCGGGAGAGTGTTAGTAAAGCGTCTGGAATGTTGCACCCGAGTACCAGGGGAGGAAAACTGAGACATATTTGAACACGTCTCCCGTTCACACGGTTGATCATACTCTGGGTTCCACATGCATGTTTTAGCTGAAGGAAGAATACCTTAAACTTGGAGAGTTGAGACCCGTGTAATGGGTACCATGCAATATGACTTCAAAGGGTCTTCATTTGCTCACCGAACCTCTCCAATCCTATCACTGCTGCGTTTATGCCCCTGTACACACGCTTGATTCTCTTTTGGAGACATAGCAATCCATAGGTTTTAAGATACTTACTAGTCAGGTACATTCTTAGGCGTTTAATATGGGGTGTTGAGTCCATTTCGTTGAGCAAGGAGTAACTCTTGTCTATTCCATATTTGGCTTAAGGAACTTTATCTGTGCTCATTTCAATCTCTGGTTTTATGCAGCACCCCAACTCACCTTTCCCCTTAAGCAAGCATAAGTTGGTTTTCTAAATTTGAGACCCTGTTCTGTTTTGGAATTCAGTTCCTGTGTAGCCAAGTTTACATTCCGTGTATTAGTGATATCTTATGATGTTTCTTTTTCTGTGTGACTTATTTCAGTTAGAATCATCGTACCTGAATCCACTCATTATGCTGCTATGGGCCTGATGACATAGATTTCATTGCTGAGTGATACTGCATTGTACGTAAGTACCACAAGTTCTTTATCCATTTTTCACTTTCTGCGATGTTGAACTTGTACTGTAAATGAGGTTCTTGTAAACAGAGGCGTCCCAAACTTTGGGGTGGCTGTGTCTTTTTGATTTTAATTTCCCTAAGCTATAGGACCATAAGTGGAAGTGCCCTAGGCTCTGTTGCTTTGTTTTTTAGATGTTTCAGGAAACACCATACACTTCTCCCGAGTGTCTGTTGGCAATTTACATCCCGCCCATCAGCATAACAAGGCTCCCAGTTCTCCATGGCCTGTCCTGCCTTTCTGGATTTTACACTTTTTTCAGATGGCCCTTTTGACCGGGGGGAAGTGAGACTTCATTGTAGTGCAGATTTCCATTGCAAGCTTGCTTGGTTGGCCAAAAAGGGCGTATGCCTTTTTTCCTGAATATATTCAGGAAAAAACGCATACGCCCTTTTTGGTCAAGTGCATCATTGTGGACGTTCTGCCTCTTTTCCTATGCTTTCAATGCAATTCCAGTCTACCTCCTGAAATCGGTTTCCTGCAATTCTGTCCCGCTTTCAAGTCCTCTTGGCAGCCTTACTTCAGTATATTTTTGGACGATAGCTGTCATTTATAACTCTGCAGGTTTGTGAATTACAGTGCCCCTGAGCTCCTTTCTTCAACTCGCTTTCTTGTGAGCTGGCCGCAACACCGCAGGATGGCTTCAGGCCCTAATCTGGTTCCGGCACGGCACGCTGAGCCTTTGGTTATTTCCTCTTCCTGGTGGGAAATGAGAGTTAAATTTGCCCGTCGAGACACCTCCAGCTAGTCTCTCATTGGTTCTCCCTATTCCTGTTCATCTTCCGCAGGAATTGCAAACTGGGCCAAACAGGAGGTTAAAGGGACTGACTCTCCAAGTGGGGAGAGTGTTAGTAAAGCGTCTGGAATGTTGCACCCGAGTACCAGGGTACGAAAACTGAGATATATTTGAACACGTCTCCCGATCACATGGTTGATCATACTCTAGGTTCCACATGCATGTTTTAGCTGAAGGAAGAATACCTTAAACCTGGGTAGTTGAAACCCGTGGAATGGGTACCATGCAATATGACTTCAAAGGGTCTTCATTTGCTCACCGAACCTCTCCAATCCTATCACTGCTGCGTTTATGCCCCTGTACACATGCTTGATTCTCTTTCGGAGACATAGCAATCCATAGGTTTTAAGGTACTTACTAGTCAGGTACATTCTTAGGCGTTTAATATGCGGTGTTGAGTCCATTTCGTTGAGCAAGGAGTAGCTCTTGTCTATTCCATATTTGGCTTAAGGAACTTTATCTGTGCTCATTTCAATCTCTGGTCTTATGCAGCACCCCAACTTACCTTTCCCCTTAAGCAAGCATAAGTTGGTTTTCTAAATTTGAGACCCTGTTCTGTTCTGTAATTCAGTTCCTGTGTAGCCAAGTTTACATTCCGTGTATTACTGATATCTTATGATGTTTCTTTTTCTGTGTGACTTATTTCAGTTAGAATCATCAAACCTGAATCCACTCATTATGCTGCTACGGGCCTGATGACATAGATTTCATTGCTGAGTGATACTGTATTGTACGTAAGTACCACAAGTTCTTTATCCATTTTTCAATTTCTGTGATATTGAACTTGTACGGTAAACGAGGTTCTTGTAAACAGAGGCGTCCCAAACTTTGGGGTGGCTGTGTCTTTTTGATTTTAATTTCCCTAAGCTATAGGACGATAAGTGGAAGTGACCTAGGCTCTGTTGCTTTGTTTTTTAGATGTTTCAGGAAACACCATACACTTCTCCCGAGTGGCCGTTGGCAATTTACATCCCGCCCATCAGCATAACAAGGCTCCCAGTTCTCCATGGCCTGTCCTGCCTTTCTGGATTTTACACTTTTTTCAGATGGCCCTTTTGACCGGGGGTAAGTGAGACTTCATTGTAGTGCAGATGTCCTTTGCAAGCTTGCCTGGTTGGCCAAAAAGGGCGTATGCGTTTTTTCCTGAATATATTCAGGAAAAAACGCATACGCCCTTTTGGCTAAGTGCATCATTGTGGACGTTCTGCCTCTTTTCCTATGCTTTCAATGCAATTCCTGTCTACCTCCTGAAATCGGTATCCTGCAATTCTGCCCCGCTTTCAAGTCCTCTTGGCAGCCTTACTTCAGTATATTTTTGGACGATAGCTGTCATTTATAACTCTGCAGGTTTGTGAATTACAGTGCCCCTGAGCTCCTTTCTTCAACTCGCTTTCTTGTGAGCTGTCCGCAACACCGCAGGATGGCTTCAGGCCCTAATCTGGTTCCGGCACGGCACGCTGAGCCTTTGGTTAATTCCTCTTCCTGGTGGGAAATGAGAGTTAAATTTGCCCGTCCAGACACCTCCAGCTAGTCTCTCATTGGTTCTGGCTATTCCTGTTCATCTTCCGCAGAAATTGCAACCTGGGCCAAACATGAGGTTAAAGGGACTGACTCTCCAAGTCGGGAGAGTGTTAGTAAAGCGTCTGGAATGTTGCACCCGAGTACCAGGGTACAAAAACTGAGACATATTTAGAACATGTCTCCCGATCACATGGTTGATCATACTCTAGGTTCCACATGCATGTTTTAGCTGAAGGAAGAATACCTTAAACCTGGGTAGTTGAAACCCATGGAATGGGTACCATGCAATATGACTTCAAAGGGTCTTCATTTGCTCACCGAACCTCTCCAATCCTATCACTGCTGAGTTTATGCCCCTGTACACATGCTTGATTCTCTTTTGGAGACATAGCAATCCATAGGTTTTAAGATGCTTACTAGTCAGGTACATTCTTAGGCGTTTAATATGGGGTGTTGAGTCCATTTCATTGAGCAAGGAGTAGCTCTTGCCTATTCCATATTTGGCTTAAGGAACTTTATCTGTGCTCATTTCAATCTCTGGTTTTATGCAGCACCCCAACTCACCTTTCCCCTTAAGCAAGCATAAGTTGGTTTTCTAAATTTGAGATCCTGTTCTGTTTTGGAATTCAGTTCCTGTGTAGCCAAGTTTACATTCCGTGTATTAGTGATATCTTATGACGTTTCTTTTTCTGTGTGACTTATTTCAGTTAGAATCATCGTACCTGAATCCACTCATTATGCTGCTACGGGCCTGATAACATAGATTTCATTGCTGAGTGATACTGCATTGTACGTAAGTACCACAAGTTCTTTATCCATTTTTCACTTTCTGTGATATTGAACTTGTACGGTAAAGGAGGTTCTTGTAAACAGAGGCTTCCCAAACTTTGGGTTGGCTGTGTCTTTTTTGTTTTAATTTCCCTAAGCTATAGGACCATAAGTGGAAGTGCCCTAGGCTCTGTTGCTTTGTTTTTTAGATGTTTCAGGAAACACCATACACTTCTCCCGAGTGTCTGTTGGCAATTTACATCCCGCCCATCAGCATAACAAGGCTCCCAGTTCTCCATGGCCTGTCCTGCCTTTCTGGATTTTACACTTTTTTCAGATGGCCCTTTTGACCGGGGGGAAGTGAGACTTCATTGTAGTGCAGATTTCCTTTGCAAGCTTGCTTGGTTGGCCAAAAAGGGCCTATGCGTTTTTTCCTGAATATATTCAGGAAAAAACGCATACGGCCTTTTTGGCCAAGTGCATCATTGTGGACGTTCTGCCTCTTTTCCTATGCTTTCAATGCAATTCCAGTCTACCTCCTGAAATCGGTTTCCTGCAATTCTGCCCCGCTTTCAAGTCCTCTTGGCAGCCTTACTTCAGTATATTTTTGTACGATAGCTGTCATTTATAACTCTGCAGGTTTGTGAATTACAGTGCCCCTGAGCTCCTTTCTTCAACTCGCTTTCTTGTGACCTGGCCGCAACACCGCAGGATGGCTTCAGGCCCTAATCTGGTTCCGGCACGGCACGCTGAGCCTTTGGTTAATTCCTCTTCCTGGTGGGAAATGAGAGTTAAATTTGCCCGTCCAGACACCTCCAGCTAGTCTCTCATTGGTTCTGGCTATTCCTGTTCATCTTCCGCAGAAATTGCAAATTGGGCCAAACAGGAGGTTAAAGGCGCTGATTCTCCAAGTGGGGAGAGTGTTAGTAAAGCATCTTGAATGTTGCACCCGAGTACCAGGGGAGGAAAACTGAGACATATTTGAACACGTCTCCCGTTCACACGGTTGATCATACTCTGGGTTCCACATGCATGTTTTAGCTGAAGGAAGAATACCTTAAACCTGGAGAGTTGAGACCCGTGTAATGGGTACCATGCAATATGACTTCAAAGGGTCTTCATTTGCTCACCGAACCTCTCCAATCCTATCACTGCTGCGTTTATGCCCCTGTACACACGCTTGATTCTCTTTTGGAGACATAGCAATCCATAGGTTTTAAGATACTTACTAGTCAGGTACATTCTTAGGCGTTTAATATGGGGTGTTGAGTCCATTTCGTTGAGCAAGGAGTAGCTCTTGTCTATTCCATATTTGGCTTAAGGAACTTTATCTGTGCTCATTTCAATCTCTGGTTTTATGCAGCACCCCAACTCACCTTTCCCCTTAAGCAAGCATAAGTTGGTTTTCTAAATTTGAGACCCTGTTCTGTTTTGGAATTCAGTTCCTGTGTAGCCAAGTTTACATTCCGTGTATTAGTGATATCTTATGATGTTTCTTTTTCTGTGTGACTTATTTCAGTTAGAATCATCGTACCTGAATCCACTCATTATGCTGCTACGGGTCAGATGACATAGATTTCATTGCTGAGTGATACTGCATTGTACGTAAGTACCACAAGTTCTTTATCCATTTTTCACTTTCTGCGATGTTGAACTTGTACTGTAAACGAGGTTCTTGTAAACAGAGGCGTCCCAAACTTTGGGGTGGCTGTGTCTTTTTGATTTTAATTTCCCTAAGCTATAGGACCATAAGTGGAAGTGCCCTAGGCTCTGTTGCTTTGTTTTTTAGATGTTTCAGGAAACACCATACACTTCTCCCGAGTGTCTGTTGGCAATTTACATCCCGCCCATCAGCATAACAAGGCTCCCAGTTCTCCATGGCCTTTCCTGCCTTTCTGGATTTTACACTTTTTTCAGATGGCCCTTTTGACCGGGGGGAAGTGAGACTTCATTGTAGTGCAGATTTCCATTGCAAGCTTGCTTGGTTGGCCAAAAAGGGCGTATGCCTTTTTTCCTGAATATATTCAGGAAAAAACGCATACGCCCTTTTTGGTCAAGTGCATCATTGTGGACGTTCTGCCTCTTTTCCTATGCTTTCAATGCAATTCCAGTCTACCTCCTGAAATCGGTTTCCTGCAATTCTGTCCCGCTTTCAAGTCCTCCTGGCAGCCTTACTTCAGTATATTTTTGGACGATAGCTGTCATTTATAACTCTGCAGGTTTGTGAATTACAGTGCCCCTGAGCTCCTTTCTTCAACTCGCTTTCTTGTGAGCTGGCCGCAACACCGCAGGATGGCTTCAGGCCCTAATCTGGTTCCGGCACGGCACGCTGAGCCTTTGGTTATTTCCTCTTCCTGGTGGGAAATGAGAGTTAAATTTGCCCGTCCAGACACCTCCAGCTAGTCTCTCATTGGTTCTCCCTATTCCTGTTCATCTTCCGCAGGAATTGCAAACTGGGCCAAACAGGAGGTTAAAGGGACTGACTCTCCAAGTGGGGAGAGTGTTAGTAAAGCGTCTGGAATGTTGCACCCGAGTACCAGGGTACGAAAACTGAGACATATTTGAACACGTCTCCCGATCACATGGTTGATCATACTCTAGGTTCCACATGCATGTTTTAGCTGAAGGAAGAATACCTTAAACCTGGGTAGTTGAAACCCGTGGAATGGGTACCATGCAATATGACTTCAAAGGGTCTTCATTTGCTCACCGAACCTCTCCAATCCTATCACTGCTGCGTTTATGCCCCTGTACACATGCTTGATTCTCTTTCGGAGACATAGCAATCCATAGGTTTTAAGGTACTTACTAGTCAGGTACATTCTTAGGCGTTTAATATGCGGTGTTGAGTCCATTTCGTTGAGCAAGGAGTAGCTCTTGTCTATTCCATATTTGGCTTAAGGAACTTTATCTGTGCTCATTTCAATCTCTGTTATGCAGCACCCCAACTCACCTTTACCCTTAAGCAAGCATAAGTTGGTTTTCTAAATTTGAGACCCTGTTCTGTTCTGTAATTCAGTTCCTGTGTAGCCAAGTTTACATTCCGTGTATTACTGATATCTTATGATGTTTCTTTTTCTGTGTGACTTATTTCAGTTAGAATCATCATACCTGAATCCACTCATTGTGCTGCTACGGGCCAGATGACATAGATTTCATTGCTGAGTGACATTGCTTTGTAAGTAAATACCACAACTTCTTTATCCATTTTTCACTTTCTGCGATGTTGAACTTG
This sequence comes from Globicephala melas, assembly GCF_963455315.2. Taxonomy (NCBI): domain Eukaryota; kingdom Metazoa; phylum Chordata; class Mammalia; order Artiodactyla; family Delphinidae; genus Globicephala; species Globicephala melas. The sequence continues at coordinate 792,392 of NW_027207238.1, read as the reverse complement.
TAATGTAAACGAGGTTCTTGTAAACAGAGGCGTCCCAACTTTGGGGTGGCTGTGTCTTTTTTATTTTAATTTTCCTAAGCTATAGGACCATACGTGGAAGTGCCCTAGGCTCTGTTGCTTTGTTTTTTAGATGTTTCAGGAAACACCATACACTTCTCCCCAGTGTCTGTTGGCAATTTACATCCCGCCCATCAGCATAACAAGGCTCCCAGTTCTCCATGGCCTGTCCTGCCTTTCTGGATTTTACACTTTTTTCCGATGGCCCTTTTGACCGGGGGGAAGTGAGACTTCATTGTAGTGCAGATTTCCTTTGCAAGTTTGCTTGGTTGGCCAAAAAGGGCGTATGCCTTTTTCCTGAATATATTCAGGAAAAAACGCATACGCCCTTTTTGGCCAAGTGCATCATTGTGGACGTTCTGCCTCTTTTCCTATGCTTTCAATGCAATTCCAGTCTACCTCCTGAAATCGGTTTCCTGCAATTCTGCCCCGCTTTCAAGTCCTCTTGGCAGCCTTACTTCAGTATATTTTTGGACGATAGCTGTCATTTATAACTCTGCAGGTTTGTGAATTACAGTGCCCCTGAGCTCCTTTCTTCAACTCGCTTTCTTGTGACCTGGCCGCAACACCGCAGGATGGCTTCAGGCCCTAATCTGGTTCCGGCACGGCACGCTGAGCCTTTGGTTAATTCCTCTTCCTGGTGGGAAATGAGAGTTAAATTTGCCCGTCCAGACACCTCCAGCTAGTCTCTCATTGGTTCTCGCTATTCCTGTTCATCTTCCACAGAAATTGCAAACTGGGCCAAACAGGAGGTTAAAGGGACTGACTCTCCAAGTCGGGAGAGTGTTAGTAAAGCGTCTGGAATGTTGCACCCGAGTACCAGGATACGAAAACTGAGACATATTTGAACACGTCTCCCGATCACATGGTTGATCATACTCTAGGTTCCACATGCATGTTTTAGCTGAAGGAAGAATACCTTTAACCTGGGTAGTTGAAACCCGTGGAATGGGTACCATGCAATATGACTTCAAAGGGTCTTCATTTGCTCACCGAACCTCTCCAATCCTATCACTGCTGCGTTTATGCCCCTGTACACACGCTTGATTCTCTTTTGGAGACATAGCAATCCATAGGTTTTAAGATACTTACTAGTCAGGTACATTCTTAGGCGTTTAATATGGGGTGTTGAGTCCATTTCGTTGAGCAAGGAGTAGCTCTTGTCTATTCCATATTTGGCTTAAGGAACTTTATCTGTGCTCATTTCAATCTCTGGTTTTATGCAGCACCCCAACTCACCTTTCCCCTTAAGCAAGCATAAGTTGGTTTTCTAAATTTGAGACCCTGTTCTGTTTTGGAATTCAGTTCCTGTGTAGCCAAGTTTACATTCCGTGTATTAGTGATATCTTATGATGTTTCTTTTTCTGTGTGACTTATTTCAGTTAGAATCATCGTACCTGAATCCACTCATTATGCTGCTACGGGTCAGATGACATAGATTTCATTGCTGAGTGATACTGCATTGTACGTAAGTACCACAAGTTCTTTATCCATTTTTCACTTTCTGCGATGTTGAACTTGTACTGTAAACGAGGTTCTTGTAAACAGAGGCGTCCCAAACTTTGGGGTGGCTGTGTCTTTTTGATTTTAATTTCCCTAAGCTATAGGACCATAAGTGGAAGTGCCCTAGGCTCTGTTGCTTTGTTTTTTAGATGTTTCAGGAAACACCATACACTTCTCCCGAGTGTCTGTTGGCAATTTACATCCCGCCCATCAGCATAACAAGGCTCCCAGTTCTCCATGGCCTGTCCTGCCTTTCTGGATTTTACACTTTTTTCAGATGGCCCTTTTGACCGGGGGGAAGTGAGACTTCATTGTAGTGGAGATTTCCATTGCAAGCTTGCTTGGTTGGCCAAAAAGGGCGTATGCCTTTTTTCCTGAATATATTCAGGAAAAAACGCATACGCCCTTTTTGGTCAAGTGCATCATTGTGGACGTTCTGCCTCTTTTCCTATGCTTTCAATGCAATTCCAGTCTACCTCCTGAAATCGGTTTCCTGCAATTCTGTCCCGCTTTCAAGTCCTCCTGGCAGCCTTACTTCAGTATATTTTTGGACGATAGCTGTCATTTATAACTCTGCAGGTTTGTGAATTACAGTGCCCCTGAGCTCCTTTCTTCAACTCGCTTTCTTGTGAGCTGGCCGCAACACCGCAGGATGGCTTCAGGCCCTAATCTGGTTCCGGCACGGCACGCTGAGCCTTTGGTTATTTCCTCTTCCTGGTGGGAAATGAGAGTTAAATTTGCCCGTCCAGACACCTCCAGCTAGTCTCTCATTGGTTCTCCCTATTCCTGTTCATCTTCCGCAGGAATTGCAAACTGGGCCAAACAGGAGGTTAAAGGGACTGACTCTCCAAGTGGGGAGAGTGTTAGTAAAGCGTCTGGAATGTTGCACCCGAGTACCAGGGTACGAAAACTGAGACATATTTGAACACGTCTCCCGATCACATGGTTGATCATACTCTAGGTTCCACATGCATGTTTTAGCTGAAGGAAGAATACCTTAAACCTGGGTAGTTGAAACCCGTGGAATGGGTACCATGCAATATGACTTCAAAGGGTCTTCATTTGCTCACCGAACCTCTCCAATCCTATCACTGCTGCGTTTATGCCCCTGTACACATGCTTGATTCTCTTTCGGAGACATAGCAATCCATAGGTTTTAAGGTACTTACTAGTCAGGTACATTCTTAGGCGTTTAATATGCGGTGTTGAGTCCATTTCGTTGAGCAAGGAGTAGCTCTTGTCTATTCCATATTTGGCTTAAGGAACTTTATCTGTGCTCATTTCAATCTCTGTTATGCAGCACCCCAACTCACCTTTACCCTTAAGCAAGCATAAGTTGGTTTTCTAAATTTGAGACCCTGTTCTGTTCTGTAATTCAGTTCCTGTGTAGCCAAGTTTACATTCCGTGTATTACTGATATCTTATGATGTTTCTTTTTCTGTGTGACTTATTTCAGTTAGAATCATCATACCTGAATCCACTCATTGTGCTGCTACGGGCCAGATGACATAGATTTCATTGCTGAGTGACATTGCTTTGTAAGTAAATACCACAACTTCTTTATCCATTTTTCACTTTCTGCGATGTTGAACTTGTAATGTAAACGAGGTTCTTGTAAACAGAGGCGTCCCAACTTTGGGGTGGCTGTGTCTTTTTTATTTTAATTTTCCTAAGCTATAGGACCATACGTGGAAGTGCCCTAGGCTCTGTTGCTTTGTTTTTTAGATGTTTCAGGAAACACCATACACTTCTCCCCAGTGTCTGTTGGCAATTTACATCCCGCCCATCAGCATAACAAGGCTCCCAGTTCTCCATGGCCTGTCCTGCCTTTCTGGATTTTACACTTTTTTCCGATGGCCCTTTTGACCGGGGGGAAGTGAGACTTCATTGTAGTGCAGATTTCCTTTGCAAGTTTGCTTGGTTGGCCAAAAAGGGCGTATGCCTTTTTCCTGAATATATTCAGGAAAAAACGCATACGCCCTTTTTGGCCAAGTGCATCATTGTGGACGTTCTGCCTCTTTTCCTATGCTTTCAATGCAATTCCAGTCTACCTCCTGAAATCGGTTTCCTGCAATTCTGCCCCGCTTTCAAGTCCTCTTGGCAGCCTTACTTCAGTATATTTTTGGACGATAGCTGTCATTTATAACTCTGCAGGTTTGTGAATTACAGTGCCCCTGAGCTCCTTTCTTCAACTCGCTTTCTTGTGACCTGGCCGCAACACCGCAGGATGGCTTCAGGCCCTAATCTGGTTCCGGCACGGCACGCTGAGCCTTTGGTTAATTCCTCTTCCTGGTGGGAAATGAGAGTTAAATTTGCCCGTCCAGACACCTCCAGCTAGTCTCTCATTGGTTCTCGCTATTCCTGTTCATCTTCCACAGAAATTGCAAACTGGGCCAAACAGGAGGTTAAAGGGACTGACTCTCCAAGTCGGGAGAGTGTTAGTAAAGCGTCTGGAATGTTGCACCCGAGTACCAGGATACGAAAACTGAGACATATTTGAACACGTCTCCCGATCACATGGTTGATCATACTCTAGGTTCCACATGCATGTTTTAGCTGAAGGAAGAATACCTTTAACCTGGGTAGTTGAAACCCGTGGAATGGGTACCATGCAATATGACTTCAAAGGGTCTTCATTTGCTCACCGAACCTCTCCAATCCTATCACTGCTGCGTTTATGCCCCTGTACACACGCTTGATTCTCTTTTGGAGACATAGCAATCCATAGGTTTTAAGATACTTACTAGTCAGGTACATTCTTAGGCGTTTAATATGGGGTGTTGAGTCCATTTCGTTGAGCAAGGAGTAGCTCTTGTCTATTCCATATTTGGCTTAAGGAACTTTATCTGTGCTCATTTCAATCTCTGGTTTTATGCAGCACCCCAACTCACCTTTCCCCTTAAGCAAGCATAAGTTGGTTTTCTAAATTTGAGACCCTGTTCTGTTTTGGAATTCAGTTCCTGTGTAGCCAAGTTTACATTCCGTGTATTAGTGATATCTTATGATGTTTCTTTTTCTGTGTGACTTATTTCAGTTAGAATCATCGTACCTGAATCCACTCATTATGCTGCTACGGGTCAGATGACATAGATTTCATTGCTGAGTGATACTGCATTGTACGTAAGTACCACAAGTTCTTTATCCATTTTTCACTTTCTGCGATGTTGAACTTGTACTGTAAACGAGGTTCTTGTAAACAGAGGCGTCCCAAACTTTGGGGTGGCTGTGTCTTTTTGATTTTAATTTCCCTAAGCTATAGGACCATAAGTGGAAGTGCCCTAGGCTCTGTTGCTTTGTTTTTTAGATGTTTCAGGAAACACCATACACTTCTCCCGAGTGTCTGTTGGCAATTTACATCCCGCCCATCAGCATAACAAGGCTCCCAGTTCTCCATGGCCTGTCCTGCCTTTCTGGATTTTACACTTTTTTCAGATGGCCCTTTTGACCGGGGGGAAGTGAGACTTCATTGTAGTGCAGATTTCCATTGCAAGCTTGCTTGGTTGGCCAAAAAGGGCGTATGCCTTTTTTCCTGAATATATTCAGGAAAAAACGCATACGCCCTTTTTGGTCAAGTGCATCATTGTGGACGTTCTGCCTCTTTTCCTATGCTTTCAATGCAATTCCAGTCTACCTCCTGAAATCGGTTTCCTGCAATTCTGTCCCGCTTTCAAGTCCTCCTGGCAGCCTTACTTCAGTATATTTTTGGACGATAGCTGTCATTTATAACTCTGCAGGTTTGTGAATTACAGTGCCCCTGAGCTCCTTTCTTCAACTCGCTTTCTTGTGAGCTGGCCGCAACACCGCAGGATGGCTTCAGGCCCTAATCTGGTTCCGGCACGGCACGCTGAGCCTTTGGTTATTTCCTCTTCCTGGTGGGAAATGAGAGTTAAATTTGCCCGTCCAGACACCTCCAGCTAGTCTCTCATTGGTTCTCCCTATTCCTGTTCATCTTCCGCAGGAATTGCAAACTGGGCCAAACAGGAGGTTAAAGGGACTGACTCTCCAAGTGGGGAGAGTGTTAGTAAAGCGTCTGGAATGTTGCACCCGAGTACCAGGGTACGAAAACTGAGACATATTTGAACACGTCTCCCGATCACATGGTTGATCATACTCTAGGTTCCACATGCATGTTTTAGCTGAAGGAAGAATACCTTAAACCTGGGTAGTTGAAACCCGTGGAATGGGTACCATGCAATATGACTTCAAAGGGTCTTCATTTGCTCACCGAACCTCTCCAATCCTATCACTGCTGCGTTTATGCCCCTGTACACATGCTTGATTCTCTTTCGGAGACATAGCAATCCATAGGTTTTAAGGTACTTACTAGTCAGGTACATTCTTAGGCGTTTAATATGCGGTGTTGAGTCCATTTCGTTGAGCAAGGAGTAGCTCTTGTCTATTCCATATTTGGCTTAAGGAACTTTATCTGTGCTCATTTCAATCTCTGTTATGCAGCACCCCAACTCACCTTTACCCTTAAGCAAGCATAAGTTGGTTTTCTAAATTTGAGACCCTGTTCTGTTCTGTAATTCAGTTCCTGTGTAGCCAAGTTTACATTCCGTGTATTACTGATATCTTATGATGTTTCTTTTTCTGTGTGACTTATTTCAGTTAGAATCATCATACCTGAATCCACTCATTGTGCTGCTACGGGCCAGATGACATAGATTTCATTGCTGAGTGACATTGCTTTGTAAGTAAATACCACAACTTCTTTATCCATTTTTCACTTTCTGCGATGTTGAACTTGTAATGTAAACGAGGTTCTTGTAAACAGAGGCGTCCCAACTTTGGGGTGGCTGTGTCTTTTTTATTTTAATTTTCCTAAGCTATAGGACCATACGTGGAAGTGCCCTAGGCTCTGTTGCTTTGTTTTTTAGATGTTTCAGGAAACACCATACACTTCTCCCCAGTGTCTGTTGGCAATTTACATCCCGCCCATCAGCATAACAAGGCTCCCAGTTCTCCATGGCCTGTCCTGCCTTTCTGGATTTTACACTTTTTTCCGATGGCCCTTTTGACCGGGGGGAAGTGAGACTTCATTGTAGTGCAGATTTCCTTTGCAAGTTTGCTTGGTTGGCCAAAAAGGGCGTATGCCTTTTTCCTGAATATATTCAGGAAAAAACGCATACGCCCTTTTTGGCCAAGTGCATCATTGTGGACGTTCTGCCTCTTTTCCTATGCTTTCAATGCAATTCCAGTCTACCTCCTGAAATCGGTTTCCTGCAATTCTGCCCCGCTTTCAAGTCCTCTTGGCAGCCTTACTTCAGTATATTTTTGGACGATAGCTGTCATTTATAACTCTGCAGGTTTGTGAATTACAGTGCCCCTGATCTCCTTTCTTCAACTCGCTTTCTTGTGACCTGGCCGCAACACCGCAGGATGGCTTCAGGCCCTAATCTGGTTCCGGCACGGCACGCTGAGCCTTTGGTTAATTCCTCTTCCTGGTGGGAAATGAGAGTTAAATTTGCCCGTCCAGACACCTCCAGCTAGTCTCTCATTGGTTCTCGCTATTCCTGTTCATCTTCCACAGAAATTGCAAACTGGGCCAAACAGGAGGTTAAAGGGACTGACTCTCCAAGTCGGGAGAGTGTTAGTAAAGCGTCTGGAATGTTGCACCCGAGTACCAGGATACGAAAACTGAGACATATTTGAACACGTCTCCCGATCACATGGTTGATCATACTCTAGGTTCCACATGCATGTTTTAGCTGAAGGAAGAATACCTTTAACCTGGGTAGTTGAAACCCGTGGAATGGGTACCATGCAATATGACTTCAAAGGGTCTTCATTTGCTCACCGAACCTCTCCAATCCTATCACTGCTGCGTTTATGCCCCTGTACACACGCTTGATTCTCTTTTGGAGACATAGCAATCCATAGGTTTTAAGATACTTACTAGTCAGGTACATTCTTAGGCGTTTAATATGGGGTGTTGAGTCCATTTCGTTGAGCAAGGAGTAGCTCTTGTCTATTCCATATTTGGCTTAAGGAACTTTATCTGTGCTCATTTCAATCTCTGGTTTTATGCAGCACCCCAACTCACCTTTCCCCTTAAGCAAGCATAAGTTGGTTTTCTAAATTTGAGACCCTGTTCTGTTTTGGAATTCAGTTCCTGTGTAGCCAAGTTTACATTCCGTGTATTAGTGATATCTTATGATGTTTCTTTTTCTGTGTGACTTATTTCAGTTAGAATCATCGTACCTGAATCCACTCATTATGCTGCTACGGGTCAGATGACATAGATTTCATTGCTGAGTGATACTGCATTGTACGTAAGTACCACAAGTTCTTTATCCATTTTTCACTTTCTGCGATGTTGAACTTGTACTGTAAATGAGGTTCTTGTAAACAGAGGCGTCCCAAACTTTGGGGTGGCTGTGTCTTTTTTGTTTTAATTTCCCTAAGCTATAGGACCATAAGTGGAAGTGCCCTAGGCTCTGTTGCTTTGTTTTTTAGATGTTTCAGGAAACACCATACACTTCTCCCGAGTGTCTGTTGGCAATTTACATCCCGCCCATCAGCATAACAAGGCTCCCAGTTCTCCATGGCCTGTCCTGCCTTTCTGGATTTTACACTTTTTTCAGATGGCCCTTTTGACCGGGGGGAAGTGAGACTTCATTGTAGTGCAGATTTCCTTTGCAAGCTTGCTTGGTTGGCCAAAAAGGGCCTATGCGTTTTTTCCTGAATATATTCAGGAAAAAACGCATACGCCCTTTTTGGCCAAGTGCATCATTGTGGACGTTCTGCCTCTTTTCCTATGCTTTCAATGCAATTCCAGTCTACCTCCTGAAATCGGTTTCCTGCAATTCTGCCCCGCTTTCAAGTCCTCTTGGCAGCCTTACTTCAGTATATTTTTGGACGATAGCTGTCATTTATAACTCTGCAGGTTTGTGAATTACAGTGCCCCTGAGCTCCTTTCTTCAACTCGCTTTCTTGTGACCTGGCCGCAACACCGCAGGATGGCTTCAGGCCCTAATCTGGTTCCGGCACGGCACGCTGAGCCTTTGGTTAATTCCTCTTCCTGGTGGGAAATGAGAGTTAAATTTGCCCGTCCAGACACCTCCAGCTAGTCTCTCATTGGTTCTGGCTATTCCTGTTCATCTTCCGCAGAAATTGCAAATTGGGCCAAACAGGAGGTTAAAGGCGCTGATTCTCCAAGTGGGGAGAGTGTTAGTAAAGCATCTTGAATGTTGCACCCGAGTACCAGGGGAGGAAAACTGAGACATATTTGAACACGTCTCCCGTTCACACGGTTGATCATACTCTGGGTTCCACATGCATGTTTTAGCTGAAGGAAGAATACCTTAAACCTGGAGAGTTGAGACCCGTGTAATGGGTACCATGCAATATGACTTCAAAGGGTCTTCATTTGCTCACCGAACCTCTCCAATCCTATCACTGCTGCGTTTATGCCCCTGTACACACGCTTGATTCTCTTTTGGAGACATAGCAATCCATAGGTTTTAAGATACTTACTAGTCAGGTACATTCTTAGGCGTTTAATATGGGGTGTTGAGTCCATTTCGTTGAGCAAGGAGTAGCTCTTGTCTATTACATATTTGGCTTAAGGAACTTTATCTGTGCTCATTTCAATCTCTGGTTTTATGCAGCACCCCAACTCACCTTTCCCCTTAAGCAAGCATAAGTTGGTTTTCTAAATTTGAGACCCTGTTCTGTTTTGGAATTCAGTTCCTGTGTAGCCAAGTTTACATTCCGTGTATTAGTGATATCTTATGATGTTTCTTTTTCTGTGTGACTTATTTCAGTTAGAATCATCGTACCTGAATCCACTCATTATGCTGCTACGGGTCAGATGACATAAATTTCATTGCTGAGTGATACTGCATTGTACGTAAGTACCACAAGTTCTTTATCCATTTTTCACTTTCTGCGATGTTGAACTTGTACTGTAAACGAGGTTCTTGTAAACAGAGGCGTCCCAAACTTTGGGGTGGCTGTGTCTTTTTGATTTTAATTTCCCTAAGCTATAGGACCATAAGTGGAAGTGCCCTAGGCTCTGTTGCTTTGTTTTTTAGATGTTTCAGGAAACACCATACACTTCTCCCGAGTGTCTGTTGGCAATTTACATCCCGCCCATCAGCATAACAAGGCTCCCAGTTCTCCATGGCCTGTCCTGCCTTTCTGGATTTTACACTTTTTTCAGATGGCCCTTTTGACCGGGGGGAAGTGAGACTTCATTGTAGTGCAGATTTCCATTGCAAGCTTGCTTGGTTGGCCAAAAAGGGCGTATGCCTTTTTTCCTGAATATATTCAGGAAAAAACGCATACGCCCTTTTTGGTCAAGTGCATCATTGTGGACGTTCTGCCTCTTTTCCTATGCTTTCAATGCAATTCCAGTCTACCTCCTGAAATCGGTTTCCTGCAATTCTGTCCCGCTTTCAAGTCCTCCTGGCAGCCTTACTTCAGTATATTTTTGGACGATAGCTGTCATTTATAACTCTGCAGGTTTGTGAATTACAGTGCCCCTGAGCTCCTTTCTTCAACTCGCTTTCTTGTGAGCTGGCCGCAACACCGCAGGATGGCTTCAGGCCCTAATCTGGTTCCGGCACGGCACGCTGAGCCTTTGGTTATTTCCTCTTCCTGGTGGGAAATGAGAGTTAAATTTGCCCGTCCAGACACCTCCAGCTAGTCTCTCATTGGTTCTCCCTATTCCTGTTCATCTTCCGCAGGAATTGCAAACTGGGCCAAACAGGAGGTTAAAGGGACTGACTCTCCAAGTGGGGAGAGTGTTAGTAAAGCGTCTGGAATGTTGCACCCGAGTACCAGGGTACGAAAACTGAGACATATTTGAACACGTCTCCCGATCACATGGTTGATCATACTCTAGGTTCCACATGCATGTTTTAGCTGAAGGAAGAATACCTTAAACCTGGGTAGTTGAAACCCGTGGAATGGGTACCATGCAATATGACTTCAAAGGGTCTTCATTTGCTCACCGAACCTCTCCAATCCTATCACTGCTGCGTTTATGCCCCTGTACACATGCTTGATTCTCTTTCGGAGACATAGCAATCCATAGGTTTTAAGGTACTTACTAGTCAGGTACATTCTTAGGCGTTTAATATGCGGTGTTGAGTCCATTTCGTTGAGCAAGGAGTAGCTCTTGTCTATTCCATATTTGGCTTAAGGAACTTTATCTGTGCTCATTTCAATCTCTGTTATGCAGCACCCCAACTCACCTTTACCCTTAAGCAAGCATAAGTTGGTTTTCTAAATTTGAGACCCTGTTCTGTTCTGTAATTCAGTTCCTGTGTAGCCAAGTTTACATTCCGTGTATTACTGATATCTTATGATGTTTCTTTTTCTGTGTGACTTATTTCAGTTAGAATCATCATACCTGAATCCACTCATTGTGCTGCTACGGGCCAGATGACATAGATTTCATTGCTGAGTGACATTGCTTTGTAAGTAAATACCACAACTTCTTTATCCATTTTTCACTTTCTGCGATGTTGAACTTGTAATGTAAACGAGGTTCTTGTAAACAGAGGCGTCCCAACTTTGGGGTGGCTGTGTCTTTTTTATTTTAATTTTCCTAAGCTATAGGACCATACGTGGAAGTGCCCTAGGCTCTGTTGCTTTGTTTTTTAGATGTTTCAGGAAACACCATACACTTCTCCCCAGTGTCTGTTGGCAATTTACATCCCGCCCATCAGCATAACAAGGCTCCCAGTTCTCCATGGCCTGTCCTGCCTTTCTGGATTTTACACTTTTTTCCGATGGCCCTTTTGACCGGGGGGAAGTGAGACTTCATTGTAGTGCAGATTTCCTTTGCAAGTTTGCTTGGTTGGCCAAAAAGGGCGTATGCCTTTTTCCTGAATATATTCAGGAAAAAACGCATACGCCCTTTTTGGCCAAGTGCATCATTGTGGACGTTCTGCCTCTTTTCCTATGCTTTCAATGCAATTCCAGTCTACCTCCTGAAATCGGTTTCCTGCAATTCTGCCCCGCTTTCAAGTCCTCTTGGCAGCCTTACTTCAGTATATTTTTGGACGATAGCTGTCATTTATAACTCTGCAGGTTTGTGAATTACAGTGCCCCTGATCTCCTTTCTTCAACTCGCTTTCTTGTGACCTGGCCGCAACACCGCAGGATGGCTTCAGGCCCTAATCTGGTTCCGGCACGGCACGCTGAGCCTTTGGTTAATTCCTCTTCCTGGTGGGAAATGAGAGTTAAATTTGCCCGTCCAGACACCTCCAGCTAGTCTCTCATTGGTTCTCGCTATTCCTGTTCATCTTCCACAGAAATTGCAAACTGGGCCAAACAGGAGGTTAAAGGGACTGACTCTCCAAGTCGGGAGAGTGTTAGTAAAGCGTCTGGAATGTTGCACCCGAGTACCAGGATACGAAAACTGAGACATATTTGAACACGTCTCCCGATCACATGGTTGATCATACTCTAGGTTCCACATGCATGTTTTAGCTGAAGGAAGAATACCTTTAACCTGGGTAGTTGAAACCCGTGGAATGGGTACCATGCAATATGACTTCAAAGGGTCTTCATTTGCTCACCGAACCTCTCCAATCCTATCACTGCTGCGTTTATGCCCCTGTACACACGCTTGATTCTCTTTTGGAGACATAGCAATCCATAGGTTTTAAGATACTTACTAGTCAGGTACATTCTTAGGCGTTTAATATGGGGTGTTGAGTCCATTTCGTTGAGCAAGGAGTAGCTCTTGTCTATTCCATATTTGGCTTAAGGAACTTTATCTGTGCTCATTTCAATCTCTGGTTTTATGCAGCACCCCAACTCACCTTTCCCCTTAAGCAAGCATAAGTTGGTTTTCTAAATTTGAGACCCTGTTCTGTTTTGGAATTCAGTTCCTGTGTAGCCAAGTTTACATTCCGTGTATTAGTGATATCTTATGATGTTTCTTTTTCTGTGTGACTTATTTCAGTTAGAATCATCGTACCTGAATCCACTCATTATGCTGCTACGGGTCAGATGACATAGATTTCATTGCTGAGTGATACTGCATTGTACGTAAGTACCACAAGTTCTTTATCCATTTTTCACTTTCTGCGATGTTGAACTTGTACTGTAAACGAGGTTCTTGTAAACAGAGGCGTCCCAAACTTTGGGGTGGCTGTGTCTTTTTGATTTTAATTTCCCTAAGCTATAGGACCATAAGTGGAAGTGCCCTAGGCTCTGTTGCTTTGTTTTTTAGATGTTTCAGGAAAAACCATACACTTCTCCCGAGTGTCTGTTGGCAATTTACATCCCGCCCATCAGCATAACAAGGCTCCCAGTTCTCCATGGCCTGTCCTGCCTTTCTGGATTTTACACTTTTTTCAGATGGCCCTTTTGACCGGGGGGAAGTGAGACTTCATTGTAGTGCAGATTTCCATTGCAAGCTTGCTTGGTTGGCCAAAAAGGGCGTATGCCTTTTTTCCTGAATATATTCAGGAAAAAACGCATACGCCCTTTTTGGTCAAGTGCATCATTGTGGACGTTCTGCCTCTTTTCCTATGCTTTCAATGCAATTCCAGTCTACCTCCTGAAATCGGTTTCCTGCAATTCTGTCCCGCTTTCAAGTCCTCCTGGCAGCCTTACTTCAGTATATTTTTGGACGATAGCTGTCATTTATAACTCTGCAGGTTTGTGAATTACAGTGCCCCTGAGCTCCTTTCTTCAACTCGCTTTCTTGTGAGCTGGCCGCAACACCGCAGGATGGCTTCAGGCCCTAATCTGGTTCCGGCACGGCACGCTGAGCCTTTGGTTATTTCCTCTTCCTGGTGGGAAATGAGAGTTAAATTTGCCCGTCCAGACACCTCCAGCTAGTCTCTCATTGGTTCTCCCTATTCCTGTTCATCTTCCGCAGGAATTGCAAACTGGGCCAAACAGGAGGTTAAAGGGACTGACTCTCCAAGTGGGGAGAGTGTTAGTAAAGCGTCTGGAATGTTGCACCCGAGTACCAGGGTACGAAAACTGAGACATATTTGAACACGTCTCCCGATCACATGGTTGATCATACTCTAGGTTCCACATGCATGTTTTAGCTGAAGGAAGAATACCTTAAACCTGGGTAGTTGAAACCCGTGGAATGGGTACCATGCAATATGACTTCAAAGGGTCTTCATTTGCTCACCGAACCTCTCCAATCCTATCACTGCTGCGTTTATGCCCCTGTACACATGCTTGATTCTCTTTCGGAGACATAGCAATCCATAGGTTTTAAGGTACTTACTAGTCAGGTACATTCTTAGGCGTTTAATATGCGGTGTTGAGTCCATTTCGTTGAGCAAGGAGTAGCTCTTGTCTATTCCATATTTGGCTTAAGGAACTTTATCTGTGCTCATTTCAATCTCTGTTATGCAGCACCCCAACTCACCTTTACCCTTAAGCAAGCATAAGTTGGTTTTCTAAATTTGAGACCCTGTTCTGTTCTGTAATTCAGTTCCTGTGTAGCCAAGTTTACATTCCGTGTATTACTGATATCTTATGATGTTTCTTTTTCTGTGTGACTTATTTCAGTTAGAATCATCATACCTGAATCCACTCATTGTGCTGCTACGGGCCAGATGACATAGATTTCATTGCTGAGTGACATTGCTTTGTAAGTAAATACCACAACTTCTTTATCCATTTTTCACTTTCTGCGATGTTGAACTTGTAATGTAAACGAGGTTCTTGTAAACAGAGGCGTCCCAACTTTGGGGTGGCTGTGTCTTTTTTATTTTAATTTTCCTAAGCTATAGGACCATACGTGGAAGTGCCCTAGGCTCTGTTGCTTTGTTTTTTAGATGTTTCAGGAAACACCATACACTTCTCCCCAGTGTCTGTTGGCAATTTACATCCCGCCCATCAGCATAACAAGGCTCCCAGTTCTCCATGGCCTGTCCTGCCTTTCTGGATTTTACACTTTTTTCCGATGGCCCTTTTGACCGGGGGGAAGTGAGACTTCATTGTAGTGCAGATTTCCTTTGCAAGTTTGCTTGGTTGGCCAAAAAGGGCGTATGCCTTTTTCCTGAATATATTCAGGAAAAAACGCATACGCCCTTTTTGGCCAAGTGCATCATTGTGGACGTTCTGCCTCTTTTCCTATGCTTTCAATGCAATTCCAGTCTACCTCCTGAAATCGGTTTCCTGCAATTCTGCCCCGCTTTCAAGTCCTCTTGGCAGCCTTACTTCAGTATATTTTTGGACGATAGCTGTCATTTATAACTCTGCAGGTTTGTGAATTACAGTGCCCCTGAGCTCCTTTCTTCAACTCGCTTTCTTGTGACCTGGCCGCAACACCGCAGGATGGCTTCAGGCCCTAATCTGGTTCCGGCACGGCACGCTGAGCCTTTGGTTAATTCCTCTTCCTGGTGGGAAATGAGAGTTAAATTTGCCCGTCCAGACACCTCCAGCTAGTCTCTCATTGGTTCTCGCTATTCCTGTTCATCTTCCACAGAAATTGCAAACTGGGCCAAACAGGAGGTTAAAGGGACTGACTCTCCAAGTCGGGAGAGTGTTAGTAAAGCGTCTGGAATGTTGCACCCGAGTACCAGGATACGAAAACTGAGACATATTTGAACACGTCTCCCGATCACATGGTTGATCATACTCTAGGTTCCACATGCATGTTTTAGCTGAAGGAAGAATACCTTTAACCTGGGTAGTTGAAACCCGTGGAATGGGTACCATGCAATATGACTTCAAAGGGTCTTCATTTGCTCACCGAACCTCTCCAATCCTATCACTGCTGCGTTTATGCCCCTGTACACACGCTTGATTCTCTTTTGGAGACATAGCAATCCATAGGTTTTAAGATACTTACTAGTCAGGTACATTCTTAGGCGTTTAATATGGGGTGTTGAGTCCATTTCGTTGAGCAAGGAGTAGCTCTTGTCTATTCCATATTTGGCTTAAGGAACTTTATCTGTGCTCATTTCAATCTCTGGTTTTATGCAGCACCCCAACTCACCTTTCCCCTTAAGCAAGCATAAGTTGGTTTTCTAAATTTGAGACCCTGTTCTGTTTTGGAATTCAGTTCCTGTGTAGCCAAGTTTACATTCCGTGTATTAGTGATATCTTATGATGTTTCTTTTTCTGTGTGACTTATTTCAGTTAGAATCATCGTACCTGAATCCACTCATTATGCTGCTACGGGTCAGATGACATAGATTTCATTGCTGAGTGATACTGCATTGTACGTAAGTACCACAAGTTCTTTATCCATTTTTCACTTTCTGCGATGTTGAACTTGTACTGTAAACGAGGTTCTTGTAAACAGAGGCGTCCCAAACTTTGGGGTGGCTGTGTCTTTTTGATTTTAATTTCCCTAAGCTATAGGACCATAAGTGGAAGTGCCCTAGGCTCTGTTGCTTTGTTTTTTAGATGTTTCAGGAAACACCATACACTTCTCCCGAGTGTCTGTTGGCAATTTACATCCCGCCCATCAGCATAACAAGGCTCCCAGTTCTCCATGGCCTGTCCTGCCTTTCTGGATTTTACACTTTTTTCAGATGGCCCTTTTGACCGGGGGGAAGTGAGACTTCATTGTAGTGCAGATTTCCATTGCAAGCTTGCTTGGTTGGCCAAAAAGGGCGTATGCCTTTTTTCCTGAATATATTCAGGAAAAAACGCATACGCCCTTTTTGGTCAAGTGCATCATTGTGGACGTTCTGCCTCTTTTCCTATGCTTTCAATGCAATTCCAGTCTACCTCCTGAAATCGGTTTCCTGCAATTCTGTCCCGCTTTCAAGTCCTCCTGGCAGCCTTACTTCAGTATATTTTTGGACGATAGCTGTCATTTATAACTCTGCAGGTTTGTGAATTACAGTGCCCCTGAGCTCCTTTCTTCAACTCGCTTTCTTGTGAGCTGGCCGCAACACCGCAGGATGGCTTCAGGCCCTAATCTGGTTCCGGCACGGCACGCTGAGCCTTTGGTTATTTCCTCTTCCTGGTGGGAAATGAGAGTTAAATTTGCCCGTCCAGACACCTCCAGCTAGTCTCTCATTGGTTCTCCCTATTCCTGTTCATCTTCCGCAGGAATTGCAAACTGGGCCAAACAGGAGGTTAAAGGGACTGACTCTCCAAGTGGGGAGAGTGTTAGTAAAGCGTCTGGAATGTTGCACCCGAGTACCAGGGTACGAAAACTGAGACATATTTGAACACGTCTCCCGATCACATGGTTGATCATACTCTAGGTTCCACATGCATGTTTTAGCTGAAGGAAGAATACCTTAAACCTGGGTAGTTGAAACCCGTGGAATGGGTACCATGCAATATGACTTCAAAGGGTCTTCATTTGCTCACCGAACCTCTCCAATCCTATCACTGCTGCGTTTATGCCCCTGTACACATGCTTGATTCTCTTTCGGAGACATAGCAATCCATAGGTTTTAAGGTACTTACTAGTCAGGTACATTCTTAGGCGTTTAATATGCGGTGTTGAGTCCATTTCGTTGAGCAAGGAGTAGCTCTTGTCTATTCCATATTTGGCTTAAGGAACTTTATCTGTGCTCATTTCAATCTCTGTTATGCAGCACCCCAACTCACCTTTACCCTTAAGCAAGCATAAGTTGGTTTTCTAAATTTGAGACCCTGTTCTGTTCTGTAATTCAGTTCCTGTGTAGCCAAGTTTACATTCCGTGTATTACTGATATCTTATGATGTTTCTTTTTCTGTGTGACTTATTTCAGTTAGAATCATCATACCTGAATCCACTCATTGTGCTGCTACGGGCCAGATGACATAGATTTCATTGCTGAGTGACATTGCTTTGTAAGTAAATACCACAACTTCTTTATCCATTTTTCACTTTCTGCGATGTTGAACTTGTAATGTAAACGAGGTTCTTGTAAACAGAGGCGTCCCAACTTTGGGGTGGCTGTGTCTTTTTTATTTTAATTTTCCTAAGCTATAGGACCATACGTGGAAGTGCCCTAGGCTCTGTTGCTTTGTTTTTTAGATGTTTCAGGAAACACCATACACTTCTCCCCAGTGTCTGTTGGCAATTTACATCCCGCCCATCAGCATAACAAGGCTCCCAGTTCTCCATGGCCTGTCCTGCCTTTCTGGATTTTACACTTTTTTCCGATGGCCCTTTTGACCGGGGGGAAGTGAGACTTCATTGTAGTGCAGATTTCCTTTGCAAGTTTGCTTGGTTGGCCAAAAAGGGCATATGCCTTTTTCCTGAATATATTCATGAAAAAACGCATACGCCCTTTTTGGCCAAGTGCATCATTGTGGACGTTCTGCCTCTTTTCCTATGCTTTCAATGCAATTCCAGTCTACCTCCTGAAATCGGTTTCCTGCAATTCTGCCCCGCTTTCAAGTCCTCTTGGCAGCCTTACTTCAGTATATTTTTGGACGATAGCTGTCATTTATAACTCTGCAGGTTTGTGAATTACAGTGCCCCTGAGCTCCTTTCTTCAACTCGCTTTCTTGTGACCTGGCCGCAACACCGCAGGATGGCTTCAGGCCCTAATCTGGTTCCGGCACGGCACGCTGAGCCTTTGGTTAATTCCTCTTCCTGGTGGGAAATGAGAGTTAAATTTGCCCGTCCAGACACCTCCAGCTAGTCTCTCATTGGTTCTCGCTATTCCTGTTCATCTTCCACAGAAATTGCAAACTGGGCCAAACAGGAGGTTAAAGGGACTGACTCTCCAAGTCGGGAGAGTGTTAGTAAAGCGTCTGGAATGTTGCACCCGAGTACCAGGATACGAAAACTGAGACATATTTGAACACGTCTCCCGATCACATGGTTGATCATACTCTAGGTTCCACATGCATGTTTTAGCTGAAGGAAGAATACCTTTAACCTGGGTAGTTGAAACCCGTGGAATGGGTACCATGCAATATGACTTCAAAGGGTCTTCATTTGCTCACCGAACCTCTCCAATCCTATCACTGCTGCGTTTATGCCCCTGTACACACGCTTGATTCTCTTTTGGAGACATAGCAATCCATAGGTTTTAAGATACTTACTAGTCAGGTACATTCTTAGGCGTTTAATATGGGGTGTTGAGTCCATTTCGTTGAGCAAGGAGTAGCTCTTGTCTATTCCATATTTGGCTTAAGGAACTTTATCTGTGCTCATTTCAATCTCTGGTTTTATGCAGCACCCCAACTCACCTTTCCCCTTAAGCAAGCATAAGTTGGTTTTCTAAATTTGAGACCCTGTTCTGTTTTGGAATTCAGTTCCTGTGTAGCCAAGTTTACATTCCGTGTATTAGTGATATCTTATGATGTTTCTTTTTCTGTGTGACTTATTTCAGTTAGAATCATCGTACCTGAATCCACTCATTATGCTGCTACGGGTCAGATGACATAGATTTCATTGCTGAGTGATACTGCATTGTACGTAAGTACCACAAGTTCTTTATCCATTTTTCACTTTCTGCGATGTTGAACTTGTACTGTAAATGAGGTTCTTGTAAACAGAGGCGTCCCAAACTTTGGGGTGGCTGTGTCTTTTTGATTTTAATTTCCCTAAGCTATAGGACGATAAGTGGAAGTGCCCTAGGCTCTGTTGCTTTGTTTTTTAGATGTTTCAGGAAACACCATACACTTCTCCCGAGTGTCTGTTGGCAAGTTACATCCCGCCCATCAGCATAACAAGGCTCCCAGTTCTCCATGGCCTGTCCTGCCTTTCTGGATTTTACACTTTTTTCCGATGGCCCTTTTGACCGGGGGGAAGTGAGACTTCATTGTAGTGCAGATTTCCTTTGCAAGTTTGCTTGGTTGGCCAAAAAGGGCGTATGCCTTTTTCCTGAATATATTCAGGAAAAAACGCATACGCCCTTTTTGGCCAAGTGCATCATTGTGGACGTTCTGCCTCTTTTCCTATGCTTTCAATGCAATTCCAGTCTACCTCCTGAAATCGGTTTCCTGCAATTCTGCCCCGCTTTCAAGTCCTCTTGGCAGCCTTACTTCAGTATATTTTTGGACGATAGCTGTCATTTATAACTCTGCAGGTTTGTGAATTACAGTGCCCCTGAGCTCCTTTCTTCAATTCGCTTTCTTTTGAGCTGGCCGCAACACCACAGGATGGCTTCAGGCCCTAATCTGGTTCCGGCACAGCACGCTGAGCCTTTGGTTATTTCCTCTTCCTGGTGGGAAATGAGAGTTAAATTTGCCCGTCCAGACACCTCCAGCTAGTCTCTCATTGGTTCTGGCTATTCCTGTTCATCTTCCGCAGAAATTGCAAATTGGGCCAAACAGGAGGTTAAAGGCGCTGATTCTCCAAGTGGGGAGAGTGTTAGTAAAGCATCTTGAATGTTGCACCCGAGTACCAGGGGAGGAAAACTGAGACATATTTGAACACGTCTCCCGTTCACACGGTTGATCATACTCTGGGTTCCACATGCATGTTTTAGCTGAAGGAAGAATACCTTAAACCTGGAGAGTTGAGACCCGTGTAATGGGTACCATGCAATATGACTTCAAAGGGTCTGCATTTGCTCACCGAACCTCTCCAATCCTATCACTGCTGCGTTTATGTCCCTGTACACATGCTTGATTCTCTTTCGGAGACATAGCAATCCATAGGTTTTAAGATACTTACTAGTCAGGTACATTCTTAGGCGTTTAATTGGGGTGTTGAGTCCATTTCGTTGAGCAAGGAGTAGCTCTTGTCTATTCCATATTTGGCTTAAGGAACTTTATCTGTGCTCATTTCAATCTCTGGTTTTATGCAGCACCCCAACTCACCTTTCCCCTTAAGCAAGCATAAGTTGGTTTCCTAAATTTGAGACCCTGTTCTGTTTTGGAATTCAGTTCCTGTGTAGCCAAGTTTACATTCCGTGTATTAGTGATATCTTATGATGTTTCTTTTTCTGTGTGACTTATTTCAGTTAGAATCATCGTACCTGAATCCACTCATTATGCTGCTACGGGCCAGATGACATAGATTTCATTGCTGAGTGATACTGCATTGTACGTAAGTACCACAAGTTCTTTATCCATTTTTCACTTTCTGCGATGTTGAACTTGTACTGTAAACGAGGTTCTTGTAAACAGAGGCGTCCCAAACTTTGGGGTGGCTGTGTCTTTTTGATTTTAATTTCCCTAAGCTATAGGACCATAAGTGGAAGTGCCCTAGGCTCTGTTGCTTTGTTTTTTAGATGTTTCAGGAAACACCATACACTTCTCCCGAGTGTCTGTTGGCAATTTACATCCCGCCCATCAGCATAACAAGGCTCCCAGTTCTCCATGGCCTGTCCTGCCTTTCTGGATTTTACACTTTTTTCAGATGGCCCTTTTGACCGGGGGGAAGTGAGACTTCATTGTAGTGCCGATTTCCATTGCAAGCTTGCCTGGTTGGCCAAAAAGGGCGTATGCCTTTTTTCCTGAATATATTCAGGAAAAAACGCATACGCCCTTTTTGGTCAAGTGCATCATTGTGGACGTTCTGCCTCTTTTCCTATGCTTTCAATGCAATTCCAGTCTACCTCCTGAAATCGGTTTCCTGCAATTCTGTCCCGCTTTCAAGTCCTCCTGGCAGCCTTACTTCAGTATATTTTTGGACGATAGCTGTCATTTATAACTCTGCAGGTTTGTGAATTACAGTGCCCCTGAGCTCCTTTCTTCAACTCGCTTTCTTGTGAGCTGGCCGCAACACCGCAGGATGGCTTCTGGCCCTAATCTGGTTCCGGCACGGCACGCTGAGCCTTTGGTTATTTCCTCTTCCTGGTGGGAAATGAGAGTTAAATTTGCCCGTCCAGACACCTCCAGCTAGTCTCTCATTGGTTCTCCCTATTCCTGTTCATCTTCCGCAGGAATTGCAAACTGGGCCAAACAGGAGGTTAAAGGGACTGACTCTCCAAGTGGGGAGAGTGTTAGTAAAGCGTCTGGAATGTTTCACCCGAGTACCAGGGTACGAAAACTGAGACATATTTGAACACGTCTCCCGATCACATGGTTGATCATACTCTAGGTTCCACATGCATGTTTTAGCTGAAGGAAGAATACCTTAAACCTGGGTAGTTGAAACCCGTGGAATGGGTACCATGCAATATGACTTCAAAGGGTCTTCATTTGCTCACCGAACCTCTCCAATCCTATCACTGCTGCATTTATGCCCCTGTACACATGCTTGATTCTCTTTCGGAGACATAGCAATCCATAGGTTTTAAGGTACTTACTAGTCAGGTACATTCTTAGGCGTTTAATATGCGGTGTTGAGTCCATTTCGTTGAGCAAGGAGTAGCTCTTGTCTATTCCATATTTGGCTTAAGGAACTTTATC
The DNA here is from genome assembly GCF_963455315.2 of Globicephala melas. Classification (NCBI taxonomy): domain Eukaryota; kingdom Metazoa; phylum Chordata; class Mammalia; order Artiodactyla; family Delphinidae; genus Globicephala; species Globicephala melas. Next base: position 770,627 of record NW_027207238.1, on the reverse strand, counting down.
TGTGCTCATTTCAATCTCTGGTGTTATGCAGCACCCCAACTCACCTTTACCCTTAAGCAAGCATAAGTTGGTTTTCTAAATTTGAGACCCTGTTCTGTTCTGTAATTCAGTTCCTGTGTAGCCAAGTTTACATTCCGTGTATTACTGATATCTTATGATGTTTCTTTTTCTGTGTGACTTATTTCAGTTAGAATCATCATACCTGAATCCACTCATTGTGCTGCTACGGGCCAGATGACATAGATTTCATTGCTGAGTGACATTGCTTTGTAAGTAAATACCACAACTTCTTTATCCATTTTTCACTTTCTGCGATGTTGAACTTGTAATGTAAACGAGGTTCTTGTAAACAGAGGCGTCCCAACTTTGGGGTGGCTGTGTCTTTTTTATTTTAATTTTCCTAAGCTATAGGACCATACGTGGAAGTGCCCTAGGCTCTGTTGCTTTGTTTTTTAGATGTTTCAGGAAACACCATACACTTCTCCCCAGTGTCTGTTGGCAATTTACATCCCGCCCATCAGCATAACAAGGCTCCCAGTTCTCCATGGCCTGTCCTGCCTTTCTGGATTTTACACTTTTTTCCGATGGCCCTTTTGACCGGGGGGAAGTGAGACTTCATTGTAGTGCAGATTTCCTTTGCAAGTTTGCTTGGTTGGCCAAAAAGGGCGTATGCCTTTTTCCTGAATATATTCAGGAAAAAACGCATACGCCCTTTTTGGCCAAGTGCATCATTGTGGACGTTCTGCCTCTTTTCCTATGCTTTCAATGCAATTCCAGTCTACCTCCTGAAATCGGTTTCCTGCAATTCTGCCCCGCTTTCAAGTCCTCTTGGCAGCCTTACTTCAGTATATTTTTGGACGATAGCTGTCATTTATAACTCTGCAGGTTTGTGAATTACAGTGCCCCTGAGCTCCTTTCTTCAACTCGCTTTCTTGTGACCTGGCCGCAACACCGCAGGATGGCTTCAGGCCCTAATCTGGTTCCGGCACGGCACGCTGAGCCTTTGGTTAATTCCTCTTCCTGGTGGGAAATGAGAGTTAAATTTGCCCGTCCAGACACCTCCAGCTAGTCTCTCATTGGTTCTCGCTATTCCTGTTCATCTTCCACAGAAATTGCAAACTGGGCCAAACAGGAGGTTAAAGGGACTGACTCTCCAAGTCGGGAGAGTGTTAGTAAAGCGTCTGGAATGTTGCACCCGAGTACCAGGATACGAAAACTGAGACATATTTGAACACGTCTCCCGATCACATGGTTGATCATACTCTAGGTTCCACATGCATGTTTTAGCTGAAGGAAGAATACCTTTAACCTGGGTAGTTGAAACCCGTGGAATGGGTACCATGCAATATGACTTCAAAGGGTCTTCATTTGCTCACCGAACCTCTCCAATCCTATCACTGCTGCGTTTATGCCCCTGTACACACGCTTGATTCTCTTTTGGAGACATAGCAATCCATAGGTTTTAAGATACTTACTAGTCAGGTACATTCTTAGGCGTTTAATATGGGGTGTTGAGTCCATTTCGTTGAGCAAGGAGTAGCTCTTGTCTATTCCATATTTGGCTTAAGGAACTTTATCTGTGCTCATTTCAATCTCTGGTTTTATGCAGCACCCCAACTCACCTTTCCCCTTAAGCAAGCATAAGTTGGTTTTCTAAATTTGAGACCCTGTTCTGTTTTGGAATTCAGTTCCTGTGTAGCCAAGTTTACATTCCGTGTATTAGTGATATCTTATGATGTTTCTTTTTCTGTGTGACTTATTTCAGTTAGAATCATCGTACCTGAATCCACTCATTATGCTGCTACGGGTCAGATGACATAGATTTCATTGCTGAGTGATACTGCATTGTACGTAAGTACCACAAGTTCTTTATCCATTTTTCACTTTCTGCGATGTTGAACTTGTACTGTAAACGAGGTTCTTGTAAACAGAGGCGTCCCAAACTTTGGGGTGGCTGTGTCTTTTTGATTTTAATTTCCCTAAGCTATAGGACCATAAGTGGAAGTGCCCTAGGCTCTGTTGCTTTGTTTTTTAGATGTTTCAGGAAACACCATACACTTCTCCCGAGTGTCTGTTGGCAATTTACATCCCGCCCATCAGCATAACAAGGCTCCCAGTTCTCCATGGCCTGTCCTGCCTTTCTGGATTTTACACTTTTTTCAGATGGCCCTTTTGACCGGGGGGAAGTGAGACTTCATTGTAGTGCAGATTTCCATTGCAAGCTTGCTTGGTTGGCCAAAAAGGGCGTATGCCTTTTTTCCTGAATATATTCAGGAAAAAACGCATACGCCCTTTTTGGTCAAGTGCATCATTGTGGACGTTCTGCCTCTTTTCCTATGCTTTCAATGCAATTCCAGTCTACCTCCTGAAATCGGTTTCCTGCAATTCTGTCCCGCTTTCAAGTCCTCCTGGCAGCCTTACTTCAGTATATTTTTGGACGATAGCTGTCATTTATAACTCTGCAGGTTTGTGAATTACAGTGCCCCTGAGCTCCTTTCTTCAACTCGCTTTCTTGTGAGCTGGCCGCAACACCGCAGGATGGCTTCAGGCCCTAATCTGGTTCCGGCACGGCACGCTGAGCCTTTGGTTATTTCCTCTTCCTGGTGGGAAATGAGAGTTAAATTTGCCCGTCCAGACACCTCCAGCTAGTCTCTCATTGGTTCTCCCTATTCCTGTTCATCTTCCGCAGGAATTGCAAACTGGGCCAAACAGGAGGTTAAAGGGACTGACTCTCCAAGTGGGGAGAGTGTTAGTAAAGCGTCTGGAATGTTGCACCCGAGTACCAGGGTACGAAAACTGAGACATATTTGAACACGTCTCCCGATCACATGGTTGATCATACTCTAGGTTCCACATGCATGTTTTAGCTGAAGGAAGAATACCTTAAACCTGGGTAGTTGAAACCCGTGGAATGGGTACCATGCAATATGACTTCAAAGGGTCTTCATTTGCTCACCGAACCTCTCCAATCCTATCACTGCTGCGTTTATGCCCCTGTACACATGCTTGATTCTCTTTCGGAGACATAGCAATCCATAGGTTTTAAGGTACTTACTAGTCAGGTACATTCTTAGGCGTTTAATATGCGGTGTTGAGTCCATTTCGTTGAGCAAGGAGTAGCTCTTGTCTATTCCATATTTGGCTTAAGGAACTTTATCTGTGCTCATTTCAATCTCTGTTATGCAGCACCCCAACTCACCTTTACCCTTAAGCAAGCATAAGTTGGTTTTCTAAATTTGAGACCCTGTTCTGTTCTGTAATTCAGTTCCTGTGTAGCCAAGTTTACATTCCGTGTATTACTGATATCTTATGATGTTTCTTTTTCTGTGTGACTTATTTCAGTTAGAATCATCATACCTGAATCCACTCATTGTGCTGCTACGGGCCAGATGACATAGATTTCATTGCTGAGTGACATTGCTTTGTAAGTAAATACCACAACTTCTTTATCCATTTTTCACTTTCTGCGATGTTGAACTTGTAATGTAAACGAGGTTCTTGTAAACAGAGGCGTCCCAACTTTGGGGTGGCTGTGTCTTTTTTATTTTAATTTTCCTAAGCTATAGGACCATACGTGGAAGTGCCCTAGGCTCTGTTGCTTTGTTTTTTAGATGTTTCAGGAAACACCATACACTTCTCCCCAGTGTCTGTTGGCAATTTACATCCCGCCCATCAGCATAACAAGGCTCCCAGTTCTCCATGGCCTGTCCTGCCTTTCTGGATTTTACACTTTTTTCCGATGGCCCTTTTGACCGGGGGGAAGTGAGACTTCATTGTAGTGCAGATTTCCTTTGCAAGTTTGCTTGGTTGGCCAAAAAGGGCGTATGCCTTTTTCCTGAATATATTCAGGAAAAAACGCATACGCCCTTTTTGGCCAAGTGCATCATTGTGGACGTTCTGCCTCTTTTCCTATGCTTTCAATGCAATTCCAGTCTACCTCCTGAAATCGGTTTCCTGCAATTCTGCCCCGCTTTCAAGTCCTCTTGGCAGCCTTACTTCAGTATATTTTTGGACGATAGCTGTCATTTATAACTCTGCAGGTTTGTGAATTACAGTGCCCCTGAGCTCCTTTCTTCAACTCGCTTTCTTGTGACCTGGCCGCAACACCGCAGGATGGCTTCAGGCCCTAATCTGGTTCCGGCACGGCACGCTGAGCCTTTGGTTAATTCCTCTTCCTGGTGGGAAATGAGAGTTAAATTTGCCCGTCCAGACACCTCCAGCTAGTCTCTCATTGGTTCTCGCTATTCCTGTTCATCTTCCACAGAAATTGCAAACTGGGCCAAACAGGAGGTTAAAGGGACTGACTCTCCAAGTCGGGAGAGTGTTAGTAAAGCGTCTGGAATGTTGCACCCGAGTACCAGGATACGAAAACTGAGACATATTTGAACACGTCTCCCGATCACATGGTTGATCATACTCTAGGTTCCACATGCATGTTTTAGCTGAAGGAAGAATACCTTTAACCTGGGTAGTTGAAACCCGTGGAATGGGTACCATGCAATATGACTTCAAAGGGTCTTCATTTGCTCACCGAACCTCTCCAATCCTATCACTGCTGCGTTTATGCCCCTGTACACACGCTTGATTCTCTTTTGGAGACATAGCAATCCATAGGTTTTAAGATACTTACTAGTCAGGTACATTCTTAGGCGTTTAATATGGGGTGTTGAGTCCATTTCGTTGAGCAAGGAGTAGCTCTTGTCTATTCCATATTTGGCTTAAGGAACTTTATCTGTGCTCATTTCAATCTCTGGTTTTATGCAGCACCCCAACTCACCTTTCCCCTTAAGCAAGCATAAGTTGGTTTTCTAAATTTGAGACCCTGTTCTGTTTTGGAATTCAGTTCCTGTGTAGCCAAGTTTACATTCCGTGTATTAGTGATATCTTATGATGTTTCTTTTTCTGTGTGACTTATTTCAGTTAGAATCATCGTACCTGAATCCACTCATTATGCTGCTACGGGTCAGATGACATAGATTTCATTGCTGAGTGATACTGCATTGTACGTAAGTACCACAAGTTCTTTATCCATTTTTCACTTTCTGCGATGTTGAACTTGTACTGTAAACGAGGTTCTTGTAAACAGAGGCGTCCCAAACTTTGGGGTGGCTGTGTCTTTTTGATTTTAATTTCCCTAAGCTATAGGACCATAAGTGGAAGTGCCCTAGGCTCTGTTGCTTTGTTTTTTAGATGTTTCAGGAAACACCATACACTTCTCCCGAGTGTCTGTTGGCAATTTACATCCCGCCCATCAGCATAACAAGGCTCCCAGTTCTCCATGGCCTGTCCTGCCTTTCTGGATTTTACACTTTTTTCAGATGGCCCTTTTGACCGGGGGGAAGTGAGACTTCATTGTAGTGCAGATTTCCATTGCAAGCTTGCTTGGTTGGCCAAAAAGGGCGTATGCCTTTTTTCCTGAATATATTCAGGAAAAAAGGCATACGCCCTTTTTGGTCAAGTGCATCATTGTGGACGTTCTGCCTCTTTTCCTATGCTTTCAATGCAATTCCAGTCTACCTCCTGAAATCGGTTTCCTGCAATTCTGTCCCGCTTTCAAGTCCTCCTGGCAGCCTTACTTCAGTATATTTTTGGACGATAGCTGTCATTTATAACTCTGCAGGTTTGTGAATTACAGTGCCCCTGAGCTCCTTTCTTCAACTCGCTTTCTTGTGAGCTGGCCGCAACACCGCAGGATGGCTTCAGGCCCTAATCTGGTTCCGGCACGGCACGCTGAGCCTTTGGTTATTTCCTCTTCCTGGTGGGAAATGAGAGTTAAATTTGCCCGTCCAGACACCTCCAGCTAGTCTCTCATTGGTTCTCCCTATTCCTGTTCATCTTCCGCAGGAATTGCAAACTGGGCCAAACAGGAGGTTAAAGGGACTGACTCTCCAAGTGGGGAGAGTGTTAGTAAAGCGTCTGGAATGTTGCACCCGAGTACCAGGGTACGAAAACTGAGACATATTTGAACACGTCTCCCGATCACATGGTTGATCATACTCTAGGTTCCACATGCATGTTTTAGCTGAAGGAAGAATACCTTAAACCTGGGTAGTTGAAACCCGTGGAATGGGTACCATGCAATATGACTTCAAAGGGTCTTCATTTGCTCACCGAACCTCTCCAATCCTATCACTGCTGCGTTTATGCCCCTGTACACATGCTTGATTCTCTTTCGGAGACATAGCAATCCATAGGTTTTAAGGTACTTACTAGTCAGGTACATTCTTAGGCGTTTAATATGCGGTGTTGAGTCCATTTCGTTGAGCAAGGAGTAGCTCTTGTCTATTCCATATTTGGCTTAAGGAACTTTATCTGTGCTCATTTCAATCTCTGTTATGCAGCACCCCAACTCACCTTTACCCTTAAGCAAGCATAAGTTGGTTTTCTAAATTTGAGACCCTGTTCTGTTCTGTAATTCAGTTCCTGTGTAGCCAAGTTTACATTCCGTGTATTACTGATATCTTATGATGTTTCTTTTTCTGTGTGACTTATTTCAGTTAGAATCATCATACCTGAATCCACTCATTGTGCTGCTACGGGCCAGATGACATAGATTTCATTGCTGAGTGACATTGCTTTGTAAGTAAATACCACAACTTCTTTATCCATTTTTCACTTTCTGCGATGTTGAACTTGTAATGTAAACGAGGTTCTTGTAAACAGAGGCGTCCCAACTTTGGGGTGGCTGTGTCTTTTTTATTTTAATTTTCCTAAGCTATAGGACCATACGTGGAAGTGCCCTAGGCTCTGTTGCTTTGTTTTTTAGATGTTTCAGGAAACACCATACACTTCTCCCCAGTGTCTGTTGGCAATTTACATCCCGCCCATCAGCATAACAAGGCTCCCAGTTCTCCATGGCCTGTCCTGCCTTTCTGGATTTTACACTTTTTTCCGATGGCCCTTTTGACCGGGGGGAAGTGAGACTTCATTGTAGTGCAGATTTCCTTTGCAAGTTTGCTTGGTTGGCCAAAAAGGGCATATGCCTTTTTCCTGAATATATTCATGAAAAAACGCATACGCCCTTTTTGGCCAAGTGCATCATTGTGGACGTTCTGCCTCTTTTCCTATGCTTTCAATGCAATTCCAGTCTACCTCCTGAAATCGGTTTCCTGCAATTCTGCCCCGCTTTCAAGTCCTCTTGGCAGCCTTACTTCAGTATATTTTTGGACGATAGCTGTCATTTATAACTCTGCAGGTTTGTGAATTACAGTGCCCCTGAGCTCCTTTCTTCAACTCGCTTTCTTGTGACCTGGCCGCAACACCGCAGGATGGCTTCAGGCCCTAATCTGGTTCCGGCACGGCACGCTGAGCCTTTGGTTAATTCCTCTTCCTGGTGGGAAATGAGAGTTAAATTTGCCCGTCCAGACACCTCCAGCTAGTCTCTCATTGGTTCTCGCTATTCCTGTTCATCTTCCACAGAAATTGCAAACTGGGCCAAACAGGAGGTTAAAGGGACTGACTCTCCAAGTCGGGAGAGTGTTAGTAAAGCGTCTGGAATGTTGCACCCGAGTACCAGGATACGAAAACTGAGACATATTTGAACACGTCTCCCGATCACATGGTTGATCATACTCTAGGTTCCACATGCATGTTTTAGCTGAAGGAAGAATACCTTTAACCTGGGTAGTTGAAACCCGTGGAATGGGTACCATGCAATATGACTTCAAAGGGTCTTCATTTGCTCACCGAACCTCTCCAATCCTATCACTGCTGCGTTTATGCCCCTGTACACACGCTTGATTCTCTTTTGGAGACATAGCAATCCATAGGTTTTAAGATACTTACTAGTCAGGTACATTCTTAGGCGTTTAATATGGGGTGTTGAGTCCATTTCGTTGAGCAAGGAGTAGCTCTTGTCTATTCCATATTTGGCTTAAGGAACTTTATCTGTGCTCATTTCAATCTCTGGTTTTATGCAGCACCCCAACTCACCTTTCCCCTTAAGCAAGCATAAGTTGGTTTTCTAAATTTGAGACCCTGTTCTGTTTTGGAATTCAGTTCCTGTGTAGCCAAGTTTACATTCCGTGTATTAGTGATATCTTATGATGTTTCTTTTTCTGTGTGACTTATTTCAGTTAGAATCATCGTACCTGAATCCACTCATTATGCTGCTACGGGTCAGATGACATAGATTTCATTGCTGAGTGATACTGCATTGTACGTAAGTACCACAAGTTCTTTATCCATTTTTCACTTTCTGCGATGTTGAACTTGTACTGTAAATGAGGTTCTTGTAAACAGAGGCGTCCCAAACTTTGGGGTGGCTGTGTCTTTTTGATTTTAATTTCCCTAAGCTATAGGACGATAAGTGGAAGTGCCCTAGGCTCTGTTGCTTTGTTTTTTAGATGTTTCAGGAAACACCATACACTTCTCCCGAGTGTCTGTTGGCAAGTTACATCCCGCCCATCAGCATAACAAGGCTCCCAGTTCTCCATGGCCTGTCCTGCCTTTCTGGATTTTACACTTTTTTCCGATGGCCCTTTTGACCGGGGGGAAGTGAGACTTCATTGTAGTGCAGATTTCCTTTGCAAGTTTGCTTGGTTGGCCAAAAAGGGCGTATGCCTTTTTCCTGAATATATTCAGGAAAAAACGCATACGCCCTTTTTGGCCAAGTGCATCATTGTGGACGTTCTGCCTCTTTTCCTATGCTTTCAATGCAATTCCAGTCTACCTCCTGAAATCGGTTTCCTGCAATTCTGCCCTGCTTTCAAGTCCTCTTGGCAGCCTTACTTCAGTATATTTTTGGACGATAGCTGTCATTTATAACTCTGCAGGTTTGTGAATTACAGTGCCCCTGAGCTCCTTTCTTCAATTCGCTTTCTTTTGAGCTGGCCGCAACACCACAGGATGGCTTCAGGCCCTAATCTGGTTCCGGCACAGCACGCTGAGCCTTTGGTTATTTCCTCTTCCTGGTGGGAAATGAGAGTTAAATTTGCCCGTCCAGACACCTCCAGCTAGTCTCTCATTGGTTCTGGCTATTCCTGTTCATCTTCCGCAGAAATTGCAAATTGGGCCAAACAGGAGGTTAAAGGCGCTGATTCTCCAAGTGGGGAGAGTGTTAGTAAAGCATCTTGAATGTTGCACCCGAGTACCAGGGGAGGAAAACTGAGACATATTTGAACACGTCTCCCGTTCACACGGTTGATCATACTCTGGGTTCCACATGCATGTTTTAGCTGAAGGAAGAATACCTTAAACCTGGAGAGTTGAGACCCGTGTAATGGGTACCATGCAATATGACTTCAAAGGGTCTGCATTTGCTCACCGAACCTCTCCAATCCTATCACTGCTGCGTTTATGTCCCTGTACACATGCTTGATTCTCTTTCGGAGACATAGCAATCCATAGGTTTTAAGATACTTACTAGTCAGGTACATTCTTAGGCGTTTAATATGGGGTGTTGAGTCCATTTCGTTGAGCAAGGAGTAGCTCTTGTCTATTCCATATTTGGCTTAAGGAACTTTATCTGTGCTCATTTCAATCTCTGGTTTTATGCAGCACCCCAACTCACCTTTCCCCTTAAGCAAGCATAAGTTGGTTTCCTAAATTTGAGACCCTGTTCTGTTTTGGAATTCAGTTCCTGTGTAGCCAAGTTTACATTCCGTGTATTAGTGATATCTTATGATGTTTCTTTTTCTGTGTGACTTATTTCAGTTAGAATCATCGTACCTGAATCCACTCATTATGCTGCTACGGGCCAGATGACATAGATTTCATTGCTGAGTGATACTGCATTGTACGTAAGTACCACAAGTTCTTTATCCATTTTTCACTTTCTGCGATGTTGAACTTGTACTGTAAACGAGGTTCTTGTAAACAGAGGCGTCCCAAACTTTGGGGTGGCTGTGTCTTTTTGATTTTAATTTCCCTAAGCTATAGGACCATAAGTGGAAGTGCCCTAGGCTCTGTTGCTTTGTTTTTTAGATGTTTCAGGAAACACCATACACTTCTCCCGAGTGTCTGTTGGCAATTTACATCCCGCCCATCAGCATAACAAGGCTCCCAGTTCTCCATGGCCTGTCCTGCCTTTCTGGATTTTACACTTTTTTCAGATGGCCCTTTTGACCGGGGGGAAGTGAGACTTCATTGTAGTGCCGATTTCCATTGCAAGCTTGCCTGGTTGGCCAAAAAGGGCGTATGCCTTTTTTCCTGAATATATTCAGGAAAAAACGCATACGCCCTTTTTGGTCAAGTGCATCATTGTGGACGTTCTGCCTCTTTTCCTATGCTTTCAATGCAATTCCAGTCTACCTCCTGAAATCGGTTTCCTGCAATTCTGTCCCGCTTTCAAGTCCTCCTGGCAGCCTTACTTCAGTATATTTTTGGACGATAGCTGTCATTTATAACTCTGCAGGTTTGTGAATTACAGTGCCCCTGAGCTCCTTTCTTCAACTCGCTTTCTTGTGAGCTGGCCGCAACACCGCAGGATGGCTTCTGGCCCTAATCTGGTTCCGGCACGGCACGCTGAGCCTTTGGTTATTTCCTCTTCCTGGTGGGAAATGAGAGTTAAATTTGCCCGTCCAGACACCTCCAGCTAGTCTCTCATTGGTTCTCCCTATTCCTGTTCATCTTCCGCAGGAATTGCAAACTGGGCCAAACAGGAGGTTAAAGGGACTGACTCTCCAAGTGGGGAGAGTGTTAGTAAAGCGTCTGGAATGTTGCACCCGAGTACCAGGGTACGAAAACTGAGACATATTTGAACACGTCTCCCGATCACATGGTTGATCATACTCTAGGTTCCACATGCATGTTTTAGCTGAAGGAAGAATACCTTAAACCTGGGTAGTTGAAACCCGTGGAATGGGTACCATGCAATATGACTTCAAAGGGTCTTCATTTGCTCACCGAACCTCTCCAATCCTATCACTGCTGCGTTTATGCCCCTGTACACATGCTTGATTCTCTTTCGGAGACATAGCAATCCATAGGTTTTAAGGTACTTACTAGTCAGGTACATTCTTAGGCGTTTAATATGCGGTGTTGAGTCCATTTCGTTGAGCAAGGAGTAGCTCTTGTCTATTCCATATTTGGCTTAAGGAACTTTATCTGTGCTCATTTCAATCTCTGGTGTTATGCAGCACCCCAACTCACCTTTACCCTTAAGCAAGCATAAGTTGGTTTTCTAAATTTGAGACCCTGTTCTGTTCTGTAATTCAGTTCCTGTGTAGCCAAGTTTACATTCCGTGTATTACTGATATCTTATGATGTTTCTTTTTCTGTGTGACTTATTTCAGTTAGAATCATCATACCTGAATCCACTCATTGTGCTGCTACGGGCCAGATGACATAGATTTCATTGCTGAGTGACATTGCTTTGTAAGTAAATACCACAACTTCTTTATCCATTTTTCACTTTCTGCGATGTTGAACTTGTAATGTAAACGAGGTTCTTGTAAACAGAGGCGTCCCAACTTTGGGGTGGCTGTGTCTTTTTTATTTTAATTTTCCTAAGCTATAGGACCATACGTGGAAGTGCCCTAGGCTCTGTTGCTTTGTTTTTTAGATGTTTCAGGAAACACCATACACTTCTCCCCAGTGTCTGTTGGCAATTTACATCCCGCCCATCAGCATAACAAGGCTCCCAGTTCTCCATGGCCTGTCCTGCCTTTCTGGATTTTACACTTTTTTCCGATGGCCCTTTTGACCGGGGGGAAGTGAGACTTCATTGTAGTGCAGATTTCCTTTGCAAGTTTGCTTGGTTGGCCAAAAAGGGCGTATGCCTTTTTCCTGAATATATTCAGGAAAAAACGCATACGCCCTTTTTGGCCAAGTGCATCATTGTGGACGTTCTGCCTCTTTTCCTATGCTTTCAATGCAATTCCAGTCTACCTCCTGAAATCGGTTTCCTGCAATTCTGCCCCGCTTTCAAGTCCTCTTGGCAGCCTTACTTCAGTATATTTTTGGACGATAGCTGTCATTTATAACTCTGCAGGTTTGTGAATTACAGTGCCCCTGAGCTCCTTTCTTCAACTCGCTTTCTTGTGACCTGGCCGCAACACCGCAGGATGGCTTCAGGCCCTAATCTGGTTCCGGCACGGCACGCTGAGCCTTTGGTTAATTCCTCTTCCTGGTGGGAAATGAGAGTTAAATTTGCCCGTCCAGACACCTCCAGCTAGTCTCTCATTGGTTCTCGCTATTCCTGTTCATCTTCCGCAGAAATTGCAAACTGGGCCAAACAGGAGGTTAAAGGGACTGACTCTCCAAGTCGGGAGAGTGTTAGTAAAGCGTCTGGAATGTTGCACCCGAGTACCAGGATACGAAAACTGAGACATATTTGAACACGTCTCCCGATCACATGGTTGATCATACTCTAGGTTCCACATGCATGTTTTAGCTGAAGGAAGAATACCTTTAACCTGGGTAGTTGAAACCCGTGGAATGGGTACCATGCAATATGACTTCAAAGGGTCTTCATTTGCTCACCGAACCTCTCCAATCCTATCACTGCTGCGTTTATGCCCCTGTACACACGCTTGATTCTCTTTTGGAGACATAGCAATCCATAGGTTTTAAGATACTTACTAGTCAGGTACATTCTTAGGCGTTTAATATGGGGTGTTGTGTCCATTTCGTTGAGCAAGGAGTAGCTCTTGTCTATTCAATATTTGGCTTAAGGAACTTTATCTGTGCTCATTTCAATCTCTGGTTTTATGCAGCACCCCAACTCACCTTTCCCCTTAAGCAAGCATAAGTTGGTTTCCTAAATTTGAGACCCTGTTCTGTTTTGGAATTCAGTTCCTGTGTAGCCAAGTTTACATTCCGTGTATTACTGATATCTTATGATGTTTCTTTTTCTGTGTGACTTATTTCAGTTAGAATCATCGTACCTGAATCCACTCATTATGCTGCTACGGGTCAGATGACATAGATTTCATTGCTGAGTGATACTGCATTGTACGTAAGTACCACAAGTTCTTTATCCATTTTTCACTTTCTGCGATGTTGAACTTGTACTGTAAATGAGGTTCTTGTAAACAGAGGCGTCCCAAACTTTGGGGTGGCTGTGTCTTTTTGATTTTAATTTCCCTAAGCTATAGGACGATAAGTGGAAGTGCCCTAGGCTCTGTTGCTTTGTTTTTTAGATGTTTCAGGAAACACCATACACTTCTCCCGAGTGTCTGTTGGCAAGTTACATCCCGCCCATCAGCATAACAAGGCTCCCAGTTCTCCATGGCCTGTCCTGCCTTTCTGGATTTTACACTTTTTTCCGATGGCCCTTTTGACCGGGGGGAAGTGAGACTTCATTGTAGTGCAGATTTCCTTTGCAAGTTTGCTTGGTTGGCCAAAAAGGGCGTATGCCTTTTTCCTGAATATATTCAGGAAAAAACGCATACGCCCTTTTTGGCCAAGTGCATCATTGTGGACGTTCTGCCTCTTTTCCTATGCTTTCAATGCAATTCCAGTCTACCTCCTGAAATCGGTTTCCTGCAATTCTGCCCCGCTTTCAAGTCCTCTTGGCAGCCTTACTTCAGTATATTTTTGGACGATAGCTGTCATTTATAACTCTGCAGGTTTGTGAATTACAGTGCCCCTGAGCTCCTTTCTTCAACTCGCTTTCTTGTGACCTGGCCGCAACACCGCATGATGGCTTCAGGCCCTAATCTGGTTCTGGCACGGCACGCTGAGCCTTTGGTTAATTCCTCTTCCTGGTGGGAAATGAGAGTTAAATTTGCCCGTCCAGACACCTCCAGCTAGTCTCTCATTGGTTCTCCCTATTCCTGTTCATCTTCCACAGAAATTGCAAACTGGGCCAAACAGGAGGTTAAAGGGACTGACTCTCCAAGTCGGGAGAGTGTTAGTAAAGCGTCTGGAATGTTGCACCCGAGTACCAGGATACGAAAACTGAGACATATTTGAACACGTCTCCCGATCACATGGTTGATCATACTCTAGGTTCCACATGCATGTTTTAGCTGAAGGAAGAATACCTTTAACCTGGGTAGTTGAAACCCGTGGAATGGGTACCATGCAATATGACTTCAAAGGGTCTTCATTTGCTCACCGAACCTCTCCAATCCTATCACTGCTGCGTTTATGCCCCTGTACACATGCTTGCTTCTCTTTTGGAGACATAGCAATCCATAGGTTTTAAGATACTTACTAGTCAGGTACATTCTTAGGCGTTTAATATGCGGTGTTGAGTCCATTTCGTTGAGCAAGGAGTAGCTCTTGTCTATTCCATATTTGGCTTAAGGAACTTTATCTGTGCTCATTTCAATCTCTGGTTTTATGCAGCACCCCAACTCACCTTTACCCTTAAGCAAGCATAAGTTGGTTTTCTAAATTTGAGACCCTCTTCTGTTCTGTAATTCAGTTCCTGTGTAGCCAAGTTTACATTCCGTGTATTACTGATATCTTATGATGTTTCTTTTTCTGTTTGACTTATTTCAGTTAGAATCATCATACCTGAATCCACTCATTGTGCTGCTACGGGCCAGATGACATAGATTTCATTGCTGAGTGACATTGCTTTGTAAGTAAATACCACAACTTCTTTATCCATTTTTCACTTTCTGCGATGTTGAACTTGTAATGTAAACGAGCTTCTTGTAAACAGAGGCGTCCCAAACTTTGGGGTGGCTGTGTCTTTTTTATTTTAATTTTCCTAAGCTATAGGACCATAAGTGGAAGTGCCCTAGGCTCTGTTGCTTTGTTTTTTAGATGTTTCAGGAAACACCATACACTTCTCCCCAGTGTCTGTTGGCAATTTACATCCCGCCCATCAGCATAACAAGGCTCCCAGTTCTCCATGGCCTGTCCTGCCTTTCTGGATTTTACACTTTTTTCAGATGGCCCTTTTGACCGGGGGGAAGTGAGACTTCATTGTAGTGCAGATTTCCTTTGCAAGCTTGCTTGGTTGGCCAAAAAGTGCGTATGCGTTTTTTCCTGAATATATTCAGGAAAAAACGCATATGCCCTTTTTGGCCAAGTACATCATTGTGAACGTTCTGCCTCTTTTCGTATGCTTTCAATGCAATTCCAGTCTACCTCCTGAAATTGGTTTCCTGCAATTCTGCCCCGCATTCAAGTCCTCTTGGCAGCCTTACTTCAGTATATTTTTGGACGATAGCTGTCATTTATAACTCTGCAGGTTTGTGAATTACAGTGCCCCTGAGCTCCTTTCTTCAACTCTCTTTCTTGTGAGCTGGCCGCAACACCGCAGGATGGCTTCAGGCCCTAATCTGGTTCCGGCACGGCACGCTGAGCCTTTGGTTATTTCCTCTTCCTGGTGGGAAATGAGAGTTAAATTTGCCCGTCCAGACACCTCCAGCTAGTCTCTCATTGGTTCTCGCTATTCCTGTTCATCTTCCACAGAAATTGCAAACTGGGCCAAACAGGAGGTTAAAGGGACTGAGTCTCCAAGTCGGGAGAGTGTTAGTAAAGCATCTGGAATGTTGCACCCGAGTACCAGGGGAGGAAAACTGAGACATATTTGAACACGTCTCCCGTTCACATGGTTGATCATACTCTGGGTTCCACATGCATGTTTTAGCTGAAGGAAGAATACCTTAAACCTGGGTATTTGAGACCCGTGGAATGGGTACCATGCAATATGACTTCAAAGGGTCTTCATTTGCTCACCGAACCTCTCCAATCCTATCACTGCTGCCTTTATGCCCCTGTACACATGCTTGATTCTCTTTCGGAGACATAGCAATCCATAGGTTTTAAGATACTTACTAGTCAGGTACATTCTTAGGCGTTTAATATGCGGTGTTGAGTCCACTTCATTGAGCAAGGAGTAGCTCTTGTCTATTCCATATTTGGCTTATGGAACTTTATCTGTGCTCATTTCAATCTCTGGTTTTATGCAGCACCCCAACTCACCTTTCCCCTTAAGCAAGCATAAGTTGGTTTTCTAAATTTGAGACCCTGTTCTGTTCTGTAATTCAGTTCCTGTGTAGCCAAGTTTACATTCCGTGTATTACTGATATCTTATGATGTTTCTTTTTCTGTGTGACTTATTTCAGTTAGAATCATCATACCTGAATCCACTCATTATGGTGCTATGGGCCTGATGACATAGATTTCATTGCTGAGTGATACTGCATAGTACGTAAGTACCACAAGTTCTTTATCCATTTTTCACTTTCTGTGATATTGAACTTGTACGGTAAACGAGGTTCTTGTAAACAGAGGCGTCCCAAACTTTGGGTTGGCTGTGTCTTTTTGATTTTAATTTCCCTAAGCTATAGGACCATAAGTGGAAGTGCCCTAGGCTCTGTTGCTTTGTTTTTTAGATGTTTCAGGAAACACCATACACTTCTCCCGAGTGGCTGTTGGCAATTTACATCCGGCCCATCAGCATAACAAGGCTCCCAGTTCTCCATGGCCTGTCCTGCCTTTCTGGATTTTACACTTTTTTCAGATGGCCCTTTTGACCGGGGGGAAGTGAGACTTCATTGTAGTGCAGATTTCCTTTGCAAGCTTGCTTGGTTGGCCAAAAAGGGCGTATGCGTTTTTTCCTGAATATATTCAGGAAAAAACGCATACTCCCTTTTGGCTAAGTGCATCATTGTGGACGTTCTGCCTCTTTTCCTATGCTTTCAATGCAATTCCAGTCTACCTCCTGAAATCGGTTTCCTGCAATTCTGCCCCGCTTTCAAGTCCTCTTGGCAGCCTTACTTCAGTATATTTTTGGACAATAGCTGTCATTTATAACTCTGCAGGTTTGTGAATTACAGTGCCCCTGAGCTCCTTTCTTCAACTCGCTTTCTTGTGAGCTGGCCGCAACACCACAGGATGGCTTCAGGCCCTAATCTGGTTCTGGCACGGCACGCTGAGCCTTTGGTTATTTCCTCTTCCTGGTGGGAAATGAGAGTTAAATTTGCCCGTCCAGACACCTCCAGCTAGTCTCTCATTGGTTCTCCCTATTGCTGTTCATCTTCCGCAGAAATTGCAAACTGGGCCAAACAGGAGGTTAAAGGCGCTGACTCTCCAAGTGGGGAGAGTGTTAGTAAAGCGTCTGGAATGTTGCACCCGAGTACCAGGGGAGGAAAACTGAGACATATTTGAACACGTCTCCCGTTCACACGGTTGATCATACTCTGGGTTCCACATGCATGTTTTAGCTGAAGGAAGAATACCTTAAACCTGGAGAGTTGAGACCCGTGGAATGGGTACCATGCAATATGACTTCAAAGGGTCTTCATTTGCTCACCGAACCTCTCCAATCCTATCACTGCTGCGTTTATGCCCCTGTACACACGCTTGATTCTCTTTTGGAGACATAGCAATCCATAGGTTTTAAGATACTTACTAGTCAGGTACATTCTTAGGCGTTTAATATGCTGTGTTGAGTCCATTTCATTGAGCAAGGAGTAGCTCTTGTCTATTCCATATTTGGCTTAAGGAACTTTATCTGTGCTCATTTCAATCCTGGTTTTATGCAGCTCCCCAACTCACCTTTCCCCTTAAGCAAGCATAAGTTGGTTTTCTAAATTTGAGACCCTGTTCTGTTTTGGAATTCAGTTCCTGTGTAGCCAAGTTTACATTCCGTGTATTAGTGATATCCTATGATGTTTCTTTTTCTGTGTGACTTATTTCAGTTAGAATCATCATACCTGAATCCACTCATTGTGCTGCTAAGGGCCTGATGACATAGATTTCATTGCTGAGTGATATTGCTTTGTAAGTAAATACCACAACTTCTTTATCCATTTTCACTTTCTGCGATGTTGAACTTGTACTGTAAACGAGGTTCTTGTAAACAGAGGCGTCCCAAACTTTGGGGTGGCTGTGTCTTTTTGATTTTAATTTCCCTAAGCTATAGGACCATAAGTGGAAGTGCCCTAGGCTCTGTTGCTTTGTTTTTTAGATGTTTCAGGAAACACCATACACTTCTCCTGAGTGGCTGTTGGCAATTTACATCCCGCCCATCAGCATAACAAGGCTCCCAGTTCTCCATGGCCCTTCCTGCCTTTCTGGATTTTACACATTTTTCAGATGGCCCTTTTGACCGGGGGGAAGTGAGACTTCATTGTAGTGCAGATTTCCTTTGCAAGTTTGCTTGGTTGGCCAAAAAGGGCGTATCCGTTTTTTCCTGAATATATTCAGGAAAAAACGCATACGCCCTTTTTGGCCAAGTGCATCATTGTGGACGTTCTGCCTCTTTTCCTATGCTTTCAATGCAATTCCAGTCTACCTCCTGAAATCGGTTTCCTGCAATTCTGCCCCGCTTTCAAGTCCTCTTGGCAGCCTTACTTCAGTATATTTTTGGACGATAGCTGTCATTTATAACTCTACAGTTTTGTGAATTACAGTGCCCCTGAGCTCCTTTCTTCAACTCGCTTTCTTGTGAGCTGGCCGCAACACCACAGGATGGCTTCAGGCCCTAATCTGTTTCCGGCACGGCACGCTGAGCCTTTGGTTATTTCCTCTTCCTGGTGGGAAATGAGAGTTAAATTTGCCCGTCCAGACACCTCCAGCTAGTCTTTCATTGGTTCTCCCTATTCCTGTTCATCTTCCGCAGAAATTGCAAACTGGGCTAAACAGGAGGTTAAAGGCGTTGACTCTCCAAGTGGGGAGAGTGTTAGTAAAGCGTCTGGAATGTTGCACCCGAGTACCAGGGGAGGAAAACTGAGACATATTTGAACACGTGTCCCGATCACATGGTTGATCATACTCTGGGTTCCACATGCATGTTTTAGCTGAAGGAAGAATACCTTAAACCTGGAGAGTTGAGACCCGTGTAATGGGTACCATGCAATATGACTTCAAAGGGTCTTCATTTGCTCACCGAACCTCTCCAATCCTATCACTGCTGCGTTTATACCCCTGTACACACGCTTGATTCTCTTTCGGAGACATAGCAATCCATAGGTTTTAAGATACTTACTAGTCAGGTATATTCTTAGGCGTTTAATATGGGGTGTTGAATCCATTTCGTTGAGCAAGGAGTAGCTCTTGTCTATTCCATATTTGGCTTAAGTAACTTTATCTGTGCTCATTTCAATCTCTGGTTTTATGCAGCACCCCAACTCACCTTTCCCCTTAAGCAAGCATAAGTTGGTTTTCTAAATTTGAGACCCTGTTCTGTTTTGGAATTCAGTTCCTGTGTAGCCCAGTTTACATTCCGTGTATTAGTGATATCTTATGATGTTTCTTTTTCTGTGTGACTTATTTCAATTAGAATCATCGTACCTGAATCCACTCATTATGCTGCTACGGGCCTGATGACATAGATTTCATTGCTGAGTGATACTGCATTGTACGTAAGTACCACAAGTTCTTTATCCATTTTTCACTTTCTCTGATATGGAACTTGTACTGTAAACGAGGTTCTTGTAAACAGAGGCGTCTCAAACTTTGGGGTGGCTGTGTCTTTTTGATTTTAATTTCCCTAAGCTATAAGACCATAAGTGGAAGTGCCCTAGGCTCTGTTGCTTTGTTTTTTAGATGTTTCAGGAAACCCCATACACTTCTCCCGAGTGGCTGTTGGCAATTTACATCCCGCCCATCAGCATAACAAGGCTCCCAGTTCTCCATGGCCTGTCCTGCCTTTCTGGATTTTACACTTTTTTCAGATGGCCCTTTTGACCGGGGGGAAGTGAGACTTCATTGTAGTGCCGATTTCCTTTGCAAGCTTGCTTGGTTGGCCAAAAAGGGCGTATGCGTTTTTTCCTGAATATATTCAGGAAAAAACGCATACGCCCTTTTTGGCCAAGTGCATCATTGTGGACGTTCTGCCTCTTTTCCTATGCTTTCAATGCAATTCCAGTCTACCTCCTGAAATCGGTTTCCTGCAATTCTGCCCTGCTTTCAAGTCCTCTTGGCAGCCTTACTTCAGTATATTTTTGGACGATAGCTGTCATTTATAACTCTGCAGGTTTGTGAATTACATTGCCTCTGAGCTCCTTTCTTCAACTCGCTTTCTTGTGACCTGTCCGCAACACCGCAGGATGGCTTCAGCCCCTAATCTGGTTCCGGCACGGCTCGCTGAGCCTTTGGTTATTTCCTCTTCCTGGTGGGAAATGAGAGTTAAATTTGCCCGTCCAGACACCTCCAGCTAGTCTCTCATTGGTTCTCGCTATTCCTGTTCATCTTCCGCAGAAATTGCAAACTGGGCCAAACACGAGGTTAAAGGGACTGACTCTCCAAGTCGGGAGGGTGTTAGTAAAGCGTCTGGAATGTTGCACCCGAGTACCAGGGTACGAAAACTGAGACATATATGAACACGTCTCCCGATCACATGGTTGATCATACTCTAGGTTCCACATGCATGTTTTAGCTGAAGGAAGGATACCTTAAACCTGGGTAGTTGAAACCCGTGGAATGGGTACCATGCAATATGACTTCAAAGGGTCTTCATTTGCTCACCGAATCTCTCCAATCCTATCACTGCTGCATTTATGCCCCTGTACACATGCTTGATTCTCTTTCGGAGACATAGCAATCCATAGGTTTTAAGATACTTAAGAGTCAGGTACATTCTTAGGCGTTTAATATGCGGTGTTGAGTCCATTTCGTTGAGCAAGGAGTAGCTCTTGTCTATTCCATATTTGGCTTAAGGAACTTTATCTGTGCTCATTTCAATCTCTGGTTTTATGCAGCACCCCAACTCACCTTTACCCTTAAGCAAGCATAAGTTGGTTTTCTAAATTTGAGACCCTGTTCTGTTCTGTAATTCAGTTCCTGTGTAGCCAAGTTTACATTCCTTGTATTAGTGATATCTTATGATGTTTCTTTTTCTGTGTGACTTATTTCAGTTAGAATCATCATACCTGAATCCACTCATTGTGCTGCTAAGGGCCTGATGACATAGATTTCATTGCTGAGTGATATTGCTTTGTAAGTAAATACCACAACTTCTTTATCCATTTTCACTTTCTGCGTTGTTGAAGTTGTACTGTAAACGAGGTTCTTGTAAACAGAGGCGTCCCAAACTTTGGGGTGGCTGTGTCTTTTTGATTTTAATTTCCCTAAGCTATAGGACGATAAGTGGAAGTGCCCTAGGCTCTGTTGCTTTGTTTTTTAGATGTTTCAGGAAACACCATACACTTCTCCCGAGTGGCTCTTGGCAATTTACATCCCGCCCATCAGCATAACAAGGCTCCCAGTTCTCCATGGCCTGTCCTGCCTTTCTGGATTTTACACTTTTTTCAGATGGCCCTTTTGACCGGGGGGAAGTGAGACTTCATTGTAGTGCAGATTTCCTTTGCAAGCTTGCTTGGTTGGCCAAAAAGGGCGTATGCGTTTTTTCCTGAATATATTCAGGAAAAAACGCATACGCCCTTTTTGGACAAGTGCATCATTGTGGACGTTCTGCCTCTTTTCCTATGCTTTCAATGCAATTCCAGTCTACCTCCTGAAATCGGTTTCCTGCAATTCTGCCCCGCTTTCAAGTCCTCTTGGCAGCCTTACTTCAGTATATTTTTGGACGATAGCTGTCATTTATAACTCTACAGTTTTGTGAATTACAGTGCCCCTGAGCTCCTTTCTTCAACTCGCTTTCTTGTGAGCTGGCCGCAACACCACAGGATGGCTTCAGGCCCTAATCTGTTTCCGGCACGGCACGCTGAGCCTTTGGTTATTTCCTCTTCCTGGTGGGAAATGAGAGTTAAATTTGCCCGTCCAGACACCTCCAGCTAGTCTCTCATTGGTTCTCGCTATTCCTGTTCATCTTCCACAGAAATTGCAAACTGGGCCAAACAGAAGGTTAAAGGGACTGAGTCTCCAAGTCGGGAGAGTGTTAGTAAAGCATCTGGAATGTTGCACCCGAGTACCAGGGGAGGAAAACTGAGACATATTTGAACACGTCTCCTGTTCACATGGTTGATCATACTCTGGGTTCCACATGCATGTTTTAGCTGAAGGAAGAATACCTTAAACCTGGGTATTTGAGACCCGTGGAATGGGTACCATGCAATATGACTTCAAAGGGTCTTCATTTGCTCACCGAACCTCTCCAATCCTATCACTGCTGCCTTTATGCCCCTGTACACATGCTTGATTCTCTTTCGGAGACATAGCAATCCATAGGTTTTAAGATACTTACTAGTCAGGTACATTCTTAGGCGTTTAATATGCGGTGTTGAGTCCACTTCATTGAGCAAGGAGTAGCTCTTGTCTATTCCATATTTGGCTTATGGAACTTTATCTGTGCTCATTTCAATCTCTGGTTTTATGCAGCACCCCAACTCACCTTTCCCCTTAAGCAAGCATAAGTTGGTTTTCTAAATTTGAGACCCTGTTCTGTTCTGTAATTCAGTTCCTGTGTAGCCAAGTTTACATTCCGTGTATTACTGATATCTTATGATGTTTCTTTTTCTGTGTGACTTATTTCAGTTAGAATCATCATACCTGAATCCACTCATTATGGTGCTATGGGCCTGATGACATAGATTTCATTGCTGAGTGATACTGCATAGTACGTAAGTACCACAAGTTCTTTATCCATTTTTCACTTTCTGTGATATTGAACTTGTACGGTAAACGAGGTTCTTGTAAACAGAGGCGTCCCAAACTTTGGGTTGGCTGTGTCTTTTTGATTTTAATTTCCCTAAGCTATAGGACCATAAGTGGAAGTGCCCTAGGCTCTGTTGCTTTGTTTTTTAGATGTTTCAGGAAACACCATACACTTCTCCCGAGTGGCTGTTGGCAATTTACATCCGGCCCATCAGCATAACAAGGCTCCCAGTTCTCCATGGCCTGTCCTGCCTTTCTGGATTTTACACTTTTTTCAGATGGCCCTTTTGACCGGGGGGAAGTGAGACTTCATTGTAGTGCAGATTTCCTTTGCAAGCTTGCTTGGTTGGCCAAAAAGGGCGTATGCGTTTTTTCCTGAATATATTCAGGAAAAAACGCATACTCCCTTTTGGCTAAGTGCATCATTGTGGACGTTCTGCCTCTTTTCCTATGCTTTCAATGCAATTCCAGTCTACCTCCTGAAATCGGTTTCCTGCAATTCTGCCCCGCTTTCAAGTCCTCTTGGCAGCCTTACTTCAGTATATTTTTGGACAATAGCTGTCATTTATAACTCTGCAGGTTTGTGAATTACAGTGCCCCTGAGCTCCTTTCTTCAACTCGCTTTCTTGTGAGCTGGCCGCAACACCACAGGATGGCTTCAGGCCCTAATCTGGTTCTGGCACGGCACGCTGAGCCTTTGGTTATTTCCTCTTCCTGGTGGGAAATGAGAGTTAAATTTGCCCGTCCAGACACCTCCAGCTAGTCTCTCATTGGTTCTCCCTATTGCTGTTCATCTTCCGCAGAAATTGCAAACTGGGCCAAACAGGAGGTTAAAGGCGCTGACTCTCCAAGTGGGGAGAGTGTTAGTAAAGCGTCTGGAATGTTGCACCCGAGTACCAGGGGAGGAAAACTGAGACATATTTGAACACGTCTCCCGTTCACACGGTTGATCATACTCTGGGTTCCACATGCATGTTTTAGCTGAAGGAAGAATACCTTAAACCTGGAGAGTTGACACCCGTGGAATGGATACCATGCAATATGACTTCAAAGGGTCTTCATTTGCTCACCGAACTTCTCCAATCCTATCACTGCTGCGTTTATGCCCCTGTACACATGCTTGATTCTCTTTAGGAGACATAGCAATCCATAGGTTTTAAGATACTTACTAGTCAGGTACATTCTTAGGCGTTTAATATGGGGTGTTGAGTCCATTTCGTTGAGCAAGGAGTAGCTCTTGTCTATTCCATATTTGGCTTAAGGAACTTTATCTGTGCTCATTTCAATCTCTGGTTTTATGCAGCACCCCAACTCACCTTTCCCCTTAAGCAAGCATAAGTTGGTTTTCTAAATTTGAGACCCTGTTCTGTTCTGTAATTCAGTTCCTGTTTAGCCAAGTTTACATTCCGTGTATTAGTGATATCTTATGATGTTTCTTTTTCTGTGTGTCTTATTTCAGTTAGAATCATCATACCTGAATCCACTTAATATGCTGCTACGGGCCTGATGACATAGATTTCATTGCTGAGTGATACTGCATTGTACGTAAGTACCACAAGTTCTTTATCCATTTTTCACTTTCTGTGACATTGAACTTGTACGGTAAACGAGGTTCTTGCAAACAGAGGCGTCCCAAACTTTGGGGTGGCTGTATCTTTTTGATTTTAATTTCCCTAAGCTATAGGACCATAAGTGGAAGTGCCCTAGGCTCTGTTGCTTTGTTTTTTAGATGTTTCAGGAAACACCATACACTTCTCCTGAGTGTCTGTTGGCAGTTTACATCCCGCCCATCAGCATAAAAAGGCTCCCAGTTCTCCATGGCCTGTCCTGCCTTTCTGGATTTTACACTTTTTTCAGATGGCCCTTTTGACCGGGGGGAAGTGAGACTTCATTGTAGTGCAGATTTCCTTTGCAAGCTTGCTTGGTTGGCCAAAAAGGGCGTATGCGTTTTTTCCTGAATATATTCAGGAAAAAATGCATACGCGCTTTTTGGCCAAGTGCATCATTGTGGACGTTCTGCTTCTTTTCCTATGCTTTCAATGCAATTCCAGTCTACCTCCTGAAATCGGTTTCCTGCAATTCTGCCCCGCTTTCAAGTCCTCTTGGCAGCCTTACTTCAGTATATTTTTGGACGATAGCTGTCATTTATAACTCTGCAGGTTTGTGAATTACAGTGCCCCTGAGCTCCTTTCTTCAACTCGCTTTCTTGTGAGCTGGCCGCAACACCGCAGGATGGCTTCAGGCCCTAATCTGGTTCCGGCATGGCACGCTGAGCCTTTGGTTAATTCCTCTTCCTGGTGGGAAATGAGAGTTAAATTTGCCCGTCCAGACACCTCCAGCTAGTCTCTCATTGGTTCTCCCTATTCCTGTTCGTCTTCCGCAGAAATTGCAAACTGGGCCAAACAGGAGGTTAAAGGCGCTGACTCTCCAAGTGGGGAGAGTGTTAGTAAAGTGTCTGGAATGTTGCACCCGAGTACCAGGGGAGGAAAACTGAGACATATTTGAACACGTCTCCCGTTCACACGGTTGATCATACTCTGGGTTCCACATGCATGTTTTAGCTGAAGGAAGAATACCTTAAACCTGGAGAGTTGAGACCCGTGGAATGGGTACCATGCAATATGACTTCAAAGGGTCTTCATTTGCTCACCGAACCTCTCCAATCCTATCACTGCTGCGTTTATGCCCCTGTACACACGCTTGATTCTCTTTTGGAGACATAGCAATCCATAGGTTTTAAGATACTTACTAGTCAGGTACATTCTTAGGCGTTTAATATGCTGTGTTGAGTCCATTTCATTGAGCAAGGAGTAGCTCTTGTCTATTCCATATTTGGCTTAAGGAACTTTATCTGTGCTCATTTCAATCCTGGTTTTATGCAGCTCCCCAACTCACCTTTCCCCTTAAGCAAGCATAAGTTGGTTTTCTAAATTTGAGACCCTGTTCTGTTTTGGAATTCAGTTCCTGTGTAGCCAAGTTTACATTCCGTGTATTAGTGATATCCTATGATGTTTCTTTTTCTGTGTGACTTATTTCAGTTAGAATCATCATACCTGAATCCACTCATTGTGCTGCTAAGGGCCTGATGACATAGATTTCATTGCTGAGTGATATTGCTTTGTAAGTAAATACCACAACTTCTTTATCCATTTTCACTTTCTGCGATGTTGAACTTGTACTGTAAACGAGGTTCTTGTAAACAGAGGCGTCCCAAACTTTGGGGTGGCTGTGTCTTTTTGATTTTAATTTCCCTAAGCTATAGGACCATAAGTGGAAGTGCCCTAGGCTCTGTTGCTTTGTTTTTTAGATGTTTCAGGAAACACCATACACTTCTCCTGAGTGGCTGTTGGCAATTTACATCCCGCCCATCAGCATAACAAGGCTCCCAGTTCTCCATGGCCCTTCCTGCCTTTCTGGATTTTACACATTTTTCAGATGGCCCTTTTGACCGGGGGGAAGTGAGACTTCATTGTAGTGCAGATTTCCTTTGCAAGTTTGCTTGGTTGGCCAAAAAGGGCGTATCCGTTTTTTCCTGAATATATTCAGGAAAAAACGCATACGCCCTTTTTGGCCAAGTGCATCATTGTGGACGTTCTGCCTCTTTTCCTATGCTTTCAATGCAATTCCAGTCTACCTCCTGAAATCGGTTTCCTGCAATTCTGCCCCGCTTTCAAGTCCTCTTGGCAGCCTTACTTCAGTATATTTTTGGACGATAGCTGTCATTTATAACTCTACAGTTTTGTGAATTACAGTGCCCCTGAGCTCCTTTCTTCAACTCGCTTTCTTGTGAGCTGGCCGCAACACCACAGGATGGCTTCAGGCCCTAATCTGTTTCCGGCACGGCACGCTGAGCCTTTGGTTATTTCCTCTTCCTGGTGGGAAATGAGAGTTAAATTTGCCCGTCCAGACACCTCCAGCTAGTCTTTCATTGGTTCTCCCTATTCCTGTTCATCTTCCGCAGAAATTGCAAACTGGGCTAAACAGGAGGTTAAAGGCGTTGACTCTCCAAGTGGGGAGAGTGTTAGTAAAGCGTCTGGAATGTTGCACCCGAGTACCAGGGGAGGAAAACTGAGACATATTTGAACACGTGTCCCGATCACATGGTTGATCATACTCTGGGTTCCACATGCATGTTTTAGCTGAAGGAAGAATACCTTAAACCTGGAGAGTTGAGACCCGTGTAATGGGTACCATGCAATATGACTTCAAAGGGTCTTCATTTGCTCACCGAACCTCTCCAATCCTATCACTGCTGCGTTTATACCCCTGTACACACGCTTGATTCTCTTTCGGAGACATAGCAATCCATAGGTTTTAAGATACTTACTAGTCAGGTATATTCTTAGGCGTTTAATATGGGGTGTTGAATCCATTTCGTTGAGCAAGGAGTAGCTCTTGTCTATTCCATATTTGGCTTAAGTAACTTTATCTGTGCTCATTTCAATCTCTGGTTTTATGCAGCACCCCAACTCACCTTTCCCCTTAAGCAAGCATAAGTTGGTTTTCTAAATTTGAGACCCTGTTCTGTTTTGGAATTCAGTTCCTGTGTAGCCCAGTTTACATTCCGTGTATTAGTGATATCTTATGATGTTTCTTTTTCTGTGTGACTTATTTCAATTAGAATCATCGTACCTGAATCCACTCATTATGCTGCTACGGGCCTGATGACATAGATTTCATTGCTGAGTGATACTGCATTGTACGTAAGTACCACAAGTTCTTTATCCATTTTTCACTTTCTCTGATATGGAACTTGTACTGTAAACGAGGTTCTTGTAAACAGAGGCGTCTCAAACTTTGGGGTGGCTGTGTCTTTTTGATTTTAATTTCCCTAAGCTATAAGACCATAAGTGGAAGTGCCCTAGGCTCTGTTGCTTTGTTTTTTAGATGTTTCAGGAAACCCCATACACTTCTCCCGAGTGGCTGTTGGCAATTTACATCCCGCCCATCAGCATAACAAGGCTCCCAGTTCTCCATGGCCTGTCCTGCCTTTCTGGATTTTACACTTTTTTCAGATGGCCCTTTTGACCGGGGGGAAGTGAGACTTCATTGTAGTGCCGATTTCCTTTGCAAGCTTGCTTGGTTGGCCAAAAAGGGCGTATGCGTTTTTTCCTGAATATATTCAGGAAAAAACGCATACGCCCTTTTTGGCCAAGTGCATCATTGTGGACGTTCTGCCTCTTTTCCTATGCTTTCAATGCAATTCCAGTCTACCTCCTGAAATCGGTTTCCTGCAATTCTGCCCTGCTTTCAAGTCCTCTTGGCAGCCTTACTTCAGTATATTTTTGGACGATAGCTGTCATTTATAACTCTGCAGGTTTGTGAATTACATTGCCTCTGAGCTCCTTTCTTCAACTCGCTTTCTTGTGACCTGTCCGCAACACCGCAGGATGGCTTCAGCCCCTAATCTGGTTCCGGCACGGCTCGCTGAGCCTTTGGTTATTTCCTCTTCCTGGTGGGAAATGAGAGTTAAATTTGCCCGTCCAGACACCTCCAGCTAGTCTCTCATTGGTTCTCGCTATTCCTGTTCATCTTCCGCAGAAATTGCAAACTGGGCCAAACACGAGGTTAAAGGGACTGACTCTCCAAGTCGGGAGGGTGTTAGTAAAGCGTCTGGAATGTTGCACCCGAGTACCAGGGTACGAAAACTGAGACATATATGAACACGTCTCCCGATCACATGGTTGATCATACTCTAGGTTCCACATGCATGTTTTAGCTGAAGGAAGGATACCTTAAACCTGGGTAGTTGAAACCCGTGGAATGGGTACCATGCAATATGACTTCAAAGGGTCTTCATTTGCTCACCGAATCTCTCCAATCCTATCACTGCTGCATTTATGCCCCTGTACACATGCTTGATTCTCTTTCGGAGACATAGCAATCCATAGGTTTTAAGATACTTAAGAGTCAGGTACATTCTTAGGCGTTTAATATGCGGTGTTGAGTCCATTTCGTTGAGCAAGGAGTAGCTCTTGTCTATTCCATATTTGGCTTAAGGAACTTTATCTGTGCTCATTTCAATCTCTGGTTTTATGCAGCACCCCAACTCACCTTTACCCTTAAGCAAGCATAAGTTGGTTTTCTAAATTTGAGACCCTGTTCTGTTCTGTAATTCAGTTCCTGTGTAGCCAAGTTTACATTCCTTGTATTAGTGATATCTTATGATGTTTCTTTTTCTGTGTGACTTATTTCAGTTAGAATCATCATACCTGAATCCACTCATTGTGCTGCTAAGGGCCTGATGACATAGATTTCATTGCTGAGTGATATTGCTTTGTAAGTAAATACCACAACTTCTTTATCCATTTTCACTTTCTGCGTTGTTGAACTTGTACTGTAAACGAGGTTCTTGTAAACAGAGGCGTCCCAAACTTTGGGGTGGCTGTGTCTTTTTGATTTTAATTTCCCTAAGCTATAGGACGATAAGTGGAAGTGCCCTAGGCTCTGTTGCTTTGTTTTTTAGATGTTTCAGGAAACACCATACACTTCTCCCGAGTGGCTCTTGGCAATTTACATCCCGCCCATCAGCATAACAAGGCTCCCAGTTCTCCATGGCCTGTCCTGCCTTTCTGGATTTTACACTTTTTTCAGATGGCCCTTTTGACCGGGGGGAAGTGAGACTTCATTGTAGTGCAGATTTCCTTTGCAAGCTTGCTTGGTTGGCCAAAAAGGGCGTATGCGTTTTTTCCTGAATATATTCAGGAAAAAACGCATACGCCCTTTTTGGACAAGTGCATCATTGTGGACGTTCTGCCTCTTTTCCTATGCTTTCAATGCAATTCCAGTCTACCTCCTGAAATCGGTTTCCTGCAATTCTGCCCCGCTTTCAAGTCCTCTTGGCAGCCTTACTTCAGTATATTTTTGGACGATAGCTGTCATTTATAACTCTACAGTTTTGTGAATTACAGTGCCCCTGAGCTCCTTTCTTCAACTCGCTTTCTTGTGAGCTGGCCGCAACACCACAGGATGGCTTCAGGCCCTAATCTGTTTCCGGCACGGCACGCTGAGCCTTTGGTTATTTCCTCTTCCTGGTGGGAAATGAGAGTTAAATTTGCCCGTCCAGACACCTCCAGCTAGTCTCTCATTGGTTCTCCCTATTCCTGTTCATCTTCCGCAGAAATTGCAAACTGGGCCAAACAGGAGGTTAAAGGCGCTGACTCTCCAAGTGGGGAGAGTGTTAGTAAAGCGTCTGGAATGTTGCACCCGAGTACCAGGGGAGGAAAACTGAGACATATTTGAACACGTGTCCCGATCACATGGTTGATCATACTCTGGGTTCCACATGCATGTTTTAGCTGAAGGAAGAATACCTTAAACCTGGAGAGTTGAGATCCGTGGAATGGGTACCATGCAATATGACTTCAAACGGTCTTCATTTGCTCACCGAACCTCTCCAATCCTATCACTGCTGCATTTATGCCCCTGTACACACGCTTGATTCTCTTTTGGAGACATAGCAATCCATAGGTTTTAAGATACTTACTAGTCAGGTACATTCTTAGGCGTTTAATATGCGGTGTTGAGTCCATTTCGTTGAGCAAGGAGTAGCTCTTGTCTATTCCATATTTGGCTTAAGGAACTTTATCTGTGCTCATTTCAATCTCTGGTTTTATGCAGCACCCCAACTCACCTTTCCCCTTAAGCAAGCATAAGTTGGTTTTCTAAATTTGAGACCCTGTTCTGTTTTGGAATTCAGTTCCTGTGTAGCCAAGTTTACATTCCGTGTATTAGTGATATCTTATGATGTTTCTTTTTCTGTGTGACTTATTTCAGTTAGAATCATCGTACCTGAATCCACTCATTATGCTGCTATGGGCCTGATGACATAGATTTCATTGCTGAGTGATACTGCATTGTACGTAAGTACCACAAGTTCTTTATCCATTTTTCACTTTCTGTGATATTGAACTTGTACTGTAAATGAGGTTCTTGTAAACAGAGGCGTCCCAAACTTTGGGGTGGCTGTGTCTTTTTGATTTTAATTTCCCTAAGCTATAGGACCATAAGGGGAAGTGCCCTAGGCTTTGTTGCTTTGTTTTTTAGATGTTTCAGGAAACACCATACACTTCTCCCAAGTGGCTGTTGGCAATTTACATCCCGCCCATCAGCATAACAAGGCTCCCAGTTCTCCATGGCCTGTCCTGCCTTTCTGGATTTTACACTTTTTTCAGATGTCCCTTTTGACCGGGGGGAAGTGAGACTTCATTGTAGTGCCAATTTCCATTGTAAGCTTGCTTGGTTGGTCAAAAAGGGCGCATGCGTTTTTTCCTGAATATATTCAGGAAAAAACGCATGCGCCGTTTTTGGCCAAGTGCATCATTGTGGACGTTCTGCCTCTTTTCCTATGCTTGAAATGCAATTCCAGTCTACCTCCTGAAATCGGTTTCCTGCAATTCTGCCCCGCTTTCAAGTCCTCTTGGCAGCCTTACTTCAGTATATTTTTGGACGAAAGCTGTCATTTATAACTCTACAGTTTTGAGAATTACAGTGCCCTTGAGCTCCTTTCTTCAACTCGCTTTCTTGTGAGCTGGCCGCAACACCGCAGGATGGCTTCAGGCCCTAATCTTGTTCCGGCACGGCACGCTGAGCCTTTGGTTATTTCCTCTTCCTGGTGGGAAATGAGAGTTAAATTTGCCCGTCCAGACACCTCCAGCTAGTCTCTCATTGGTTCTCCCTATTCCTGTTCATCTTCCGCAGAAATTGCAAACTGGGCCAAACAGGAGGTTAAAGGCGCTGACTCTCCAAGTGGGGAGGGTGTGAGTAAACCGTCTGGAATGTTGCACCCGAGTACCAGGGGAGGAAAACTGAGACATATTTGAACACGTCTCCCATTCACACGGTTGATCATGCTCTGGTTTCCACATGCATGTTTTAGCTGAAGGAAGAATACCTTAAACCTGGAGAGTTGAGACCCGTGTAATGGGTACCATGCAATATGACTTCAAAGGGTCTTCATTTGCTCACCGAACCTCTCCAATCCTATCACTGCTGCGTTTATGCCCCTGTACACACGCTTGATTCTCTTTTGGAGACATAGCAATCCATAGGTTTTAAGATACTTACTAGTCAGGTACATTCTTAGGCGTTTAATATGGGGTGTTGAGTCCATTTCGTTGAGCAAGGAGTAGCTCTTGTCTATTCCATATTTGGCTTAAGGAACTTTATCTGTGCTCATTTCAATCTCTGGTTTTATGCAGCACCCCAACTCACCTTTCCCCTTAAGCAAGCATAAGTTGGTTTTCTAAATTTGAGACCCTGTTCTGTTTTGGAATTCAGTTCCTGTGTAGCCAAGTTTACATTCCGTGTATTAGTGATATCTTATGATGTTTCTTTTTCTGTGTGACTTATTTCAGTTAGAATCATCGTACCTGAATCCACTCATTATGCTGCTATGGGCCTGATGACATAGATTTCATTGCTGAGTGATTCTGCATTGTACGTGAGTACCACAACTTCTTTATCCATTTCTCACTTTCTGTGATATTGAATTTGTACCGTAAACGAGGTTGTTTTAAACAGAGCCGTCCCAAACTTAGGGGTGGCTGTATCTTTTTGAATTTAATTTCCCTAAGCTATAGGACCATAAGTGGAAGTGCCCTAGGCTCTGTTACTTTGTTTTTTAGATGTTTCAGGAAACACCATACACTTCTCCCAAGTGGCTGTTGGCAATTTACATCCCGCCCATCAGCATAACAAGGCTCCCAGTTCTCCATGGCCTGTCCTGCCTTTCTGGATTTTACACTTTTTTCAGATGGCCCTTTTGACCGGGGGGAAGTGAGACTTCATTGTAGTGCCGATTTCCTTTGCAAGCTTGCTTTGTTGGCCAAAAATGGCGTATGCGTTTTTTCCTGAATATATTCAGGAAAAAACGCATACGCCCTTTTTGGCCAAGTGCATCATTGTGGACGTTCTGCCTCTTTTCCTATGCTTTCAATGCAATTCCAGTCTACCTCCTGAAATCGGTTTCCTGCAATTCTGCCCTGCTTTCAAGTCCTCTTGGCAGCGTTACTTCAGTATATTTTTGGACGATAGCTGTCATTTATAACTCTACAGTTTTGTGAATTACAGTGCCCCTGAGCTCCTTTCTTCAACTCGCTTTCTTTTGAGCTGGCCGCAACACCGCAAGATGGCTTCAGGCCCTAATTTGGTTCCGGCACGGCACGTTGAGCCTTTGGTTATTTCCTCTTCCTGGTGGGAAATGAGAGTTAAATTTGCCCGTCCAGACACCTCCAGCTAGTCTCTCATTGGTTCTCCCTATTCCTGTTCATCTTCCACAGAAATTGCAAACTGTGCCAAACAGGAGGTTAAAGGCGCTGACTCTCCAAGTGGGGAGGGTGTGAGTAAACCGTCTGGAATGTTGCACCCGAGTACCAGGGGAGGAAAACTGAGACATATTTGAACACGTCTCCCATTCAACGGTTGATCATACTCTGGGTTCCACATGCATGTTTTAGCTGAAGGAAGAATACCTAAACCTGGAGAGTTGAGACCCGTGTAATGGGTACCATGCAATATGACTTCAAAGGGTCTTCATTTGCTCACCGAACCTCTCCAATCCTATCACCGCTGCGTTTATGCCCCTGTACACACGCTTGATTCTCTTTTGGAGACATAGCAATCCATAGGTTTTAAGATACTTACTAGTCAGGTACATTCTTAGGCGTTTAATATGCGGTGTTGAGTCCATTTCGTTGAGCAAGGAGTAGCTCTTGTCTATTCCATATTTGGCTTAAGGAACTTTATCTGTGCTCATTTCAGTCTCTGGTTTTATGCAGCACCCCAACTCACCTTTCCCCTTAAGCAAACATAAGTTGGTTTTCTAAATTTGAGACCCTGTTCTGTTTTGGAATTCAGTTCCTGTGTAGCCAAGTTTACATTCCGTGTATTAGTGATATCTTATGATGTTTCTTTTTCTGTGTGACTTATTTCAGTTAGAATCATCGTACCTGAATCCACTCATTATGCTGCTATGGGCCTGATGACATAGATTTCATTGCTGAGTGATACTGCATTGTACGTAAGTACCACAAGTTCTTTATCCATTTTTCACTTTCTGTGATATTGAACTTGTACTGTAAACGAGGTTCTTGTAAACAGAGGCGTCCCAAACTTTGGGGTGGCTGTGTCTTTTTGATTTTAATTTCCCTAAGCTATAGGACCATAAGTGGAAGTGCCCTAGGCTCTGTTGCTTTGTTTTTTAGATGTTTCAGGAAACACCATACACTTCTCCCAAGTGTCTGTTGGCAGTTTACATCCCGCCCATCAGCATAACAAGGCTCCCAGTTCTCCATGGCCTGTCCTGCCTTTCTGGATTTTACACTTTTTTCAGATGGCCCTTTTGACCGGGGGGAAGTGAGACTTCATTGTAGTGCCGATTTCCTTTGCAAGCTTGCTTGGTTGGCCAAAAAGCGCGTATGCGTTTTTTCCTGAATATATTCAGGAAAAAACGCATACGCCCTTTTTGGTCAAGTGCATCATTGTGGACGTTCTGCCTCTTTTCCTATGCTTTCAATGCAATTCCAGTCTACCTCCTGAAATCGGTTTCCTGCAATTCTGCCCCGCTTTCAAGTCCTCTTGGCAGCCTTACTTCAGTATATTTTTGGACGATAGCTGTCATTTATAACTCTACAGTTTTGTGAATTACAGTGCCCCTGAGCTCCTTTCTTCAACTCGCTTTCTTGTGAGCTGGCCGCAACACCGCAGGATGGCTTCAGGCCCTAATCTGGTTCCGGCACGGCACGCTGAGCCTTTGGTTATTTCCTCTTCCTGGTGGGAAATGAGAGTTAAATTTGCCCGTCCAGACACCTCCAGCTAGTCTCTCATTGGTTCTCCCTATTCCTGTTCATCTTCCGCAGAAATTGCAAACTGGGCCAAACAGGAGGTTAAAGGCGCTGACTCTCCAAGTGGGGAGAGTGTTAGTAAAGCGTCTGGAATGTTGCACCCGAGTACCAGGGGAGGAAAACTGAGACATATTTGAACACGTGTCCCGATCACACGGTTGATCATACTCTGGGTTCCACATGCATGTTTTAGCTGAAGGAAGAATACCTTAAACCTGGAGAGTTGAGACCCGTGGAATGGGTACCATGCAATATGACTTCAAAGGGTCTTCATTTGCTCACCGAACCTCTCCAATCCTATCACTGCTGCGTTTATGCCCCTGTGCACACGCTTGATTCTCTTTTGGAGACATAGCAATCCATAGGTTTTAAGATACTTACTAGTCAGGTACATTCTTAGGCGTTTAATATGGGGTGTTGAGTCCATTTCGTTGAGCAAGGAGTAGCTCTTGTCTATTCCATATTTGGCTTAAGGAACTTTATCTGTGCTCATTTCAATCTCTGGTTTTATGCAGCACCCCAACTCACCTTTCCCCTTAAGCAAGCATAAGTTGGTTTTCTAAATTTGAGACCCTGTTCTGTTCTGTAATTCAGTTCCTGTGTAGCCAAGTTTACATTCCGTGTATTACTGATATCTTATGATGTTTGTTTTTCTGTGTGACTTGTTTCAGTTCGAATCATCGTACCTGAATCCACTCATTATGCTGCTATGGGCCTGATGACATAGATTTCATTGCTGAGTGATTCTGCATTGTACGTGAGTACCACAACTTCTTTATCCATTTCTCACTTTCTGTGATATTGAATTTGTACCGTAAACGAGGTTGTTTTAAACAGAGCCGTCCCAAACTTTGGGATGGCTGTGTCTTTTTGAATTTAATTTCCCAAATTATAGGACCATAAGTGGAAGTGCCCTAGGCTCTGTTGCTTTGTTTTTTAGATGTTTCAGGAAACACCATACACTTCTCCCGAGTGTCTGTTGGCAATGTACATCCCGCCCATCAGCATAACAAGGCTCCCAGTTCTCCATGGCCTGTCCTGCCTTGCTGGATTTTACACTTTTTTCAGATGGCCCTTTTGACCGGGGGGAAGTGAGACTTCATTGTAGTGCAGATTTCCTTTGCAAGCTTGCTTGGTTGGCCAAAAAGGGCGTATGCGTTTTTTCCTGAATATATTCAGGAAAAAACGCATACGCCCTTTTTGGCCAAGTGCATCATTGTGGACGTTCTGCCTCTTTTCCTATGCTTTCAATGCAATTCCAGTCTACCTCCTGAAATCGGTTTCCTGCAATTCTGCCCCGCTTTCAAGTCCTCTTGGCAGCCTTACTTCAGTATATTTTTGGACAATAGCTGTCATTTATAACTCTGCAGGTTTGTGAATTACAGTGCCCCTGAGCTCTTTTCTTCAACTCGCTTTCTTGTGAGCTGGCCGCAACACCGCAAGATTGCTTCAGGCCCTAATCTGGTTCTGGCACGGCACGCTGAGCCTTTGGTTATTTCCTCTTCCTGGTGGGAAATGAGAGTTAAATTTGCCCGTCCAGACACCTCCAGCTAGTCTCTCATTGGTTCTCCCTATTCCTGTTCATCTTCCGCAGAAATTGCAAACTGGGCCAAACAGGAGGTTAAAGGCACTGACTCTCCAAGTGGGGAGATTGTTAGTAAAGCGTCTGGAATGTTGCACCCAAGTACCAGGGGACGAAAACTGAGACATATCTGAAAACGTCTCCCGATCACACGGTTGATCATACTCTGGGTTCCACATGCATGTTTTAGCTGAAGGAAGAATACCTTAAACCTGGAGAGTTGAGACCCGTGGAATGGGTACCATGCAATATGACTTCAAAGGGTCTTCATTTGCTCACCGAACCTCTCCAATCCTATCACTGCTGCGTTTATGCCCCTGTACACACGCTTGATTCTCTTTTGGAGACATAGCAATCCATAGGTTTTAAGATACTTACTAGTCAGGTACATTCTTAGGCGTTTAATATGCGGTGTTGAGTCCATTTCATTGAGCAAGGAGTAGCTCTTGTCTATTCCATATTTGGCTTAAGGAACTTTATCTGTGCTCATTTCAATCTCTGGTTTTATGCAGCAC
Organism: Globicephala melas; assembly: GCF_963455315.2. Lineage (NCBI taxonomy): Eukaryota > Metazoa > Chordata > Mammalia > Artiodactyla > Delphinidae > Globicephala > Globicephala melas. The sequence goes on along the minus strand of NW_027207238.1, from coordinate 734,280 downwards.
CCCAACTCAACTTTCTCCTTAAGCAAGCATAAGTTGCTTTTCTAAATTTGAGACCCTGTTCTGTTTTGGAATTCAGTTCCTCTGTAGCCAAGTTTACATTCAGTGTATTAGTGATATTTTTTAATGTTTCTTTTTCTGTGTGACTTATTTCAGTTAGAATCACCATACCTGAATACACTCATTGTGCTGCTACGGGCCTGATGACATAGATATCATTGCTGAGTGATACTGCATTGTACGTAAATACCACAACTTCTTTACCCATTTTTCACTTTCTGCAATATTGAACTTGTACTGTAAACGAGGTTCTTGTAAACAGAGGCGTCCCAAACTTTGGGGTGGCTGTGTCTTTTTGATTTTAATTTCCCTAAGCTATAGGACCATAAGTGGAAGTGCCCTAGGCTCTGTTGCTTTGTTTTTTAGATGTTTCGGGAAACACCATACACTTCTCCAGAGTGGCTGTTGGCAATTTACATCCCGCCCATCAGCATCAGAAGGCTCCCAGTTCTCCATGCCGTGTCGTGCCTTTATGGATTTTACACTTTTTTCAGATTGCCCTTTTGACCAGGTGTAAGTGAGACTTCATTGTACTGCAGATTTCCTTTGCAAGCTTGCTTGGTTGACCAAAAAGTGTGTATGCGTTTTTTCCTGAATATATTCAGGAAAAAACACATACGCCCTTTTTGGCCAAGTGCATCATTGTCGAGGTTCTGGCTCTCTTCATATGTTTTCAATGCAATTCCAGTCTACCTCCTGAAATCGGTTTCCTGCAATTCTGCCTTGCTTTCAATGTCTCTTCATAGCCTTACCTCAATATATTTTTTGAAAATAGTTGGCCTTTATAACTCTGCAGGTTTTTGAATTGCAGTGGCCCTTAGCCCCACTTTTCAGCTCTTATTTTTGTGGTCTTGCCCCATAACCACAGGATTCCTTGAAGCCCTATTTTTCTTCTGGGGCACCTTGCTGTGCCTTTGGTTAATTCTTCTTACTGATGTGACATTAGTGTGACATGTGCCCATTGAAACCACTACAGCTTGTTTCTCACTGGTTCCCCCATTCCCATTCATCCTCCGCACTAACTGCAGACTGTGCGATACCAGAACTTAAAGGCATTGACTCCATGTGGGGATGTTGTTAGTAAAGCGGCTGGAATGTCGATCCGGAGCCCCAGGAGAGGAAAAATGAGGTGCGTTTTAGAAACCTTTCCCGATCATATGGTATACCAGTCGCTGGGTTTCCCAAGCATGGTTTAGCTGTAGGAAGATTCCCTTCAACCTGGAGTGCTGGGACCCTTGGACTGAGTAGCATGAAGTATTGCATTAAACTTTCGGCAGTTGCTCACCAAAGCTCACCAATCCTCTCAGCCCCAAGTGTCCAGCCTTATGTCTTATCCAGCTGTGGTTTTATATGTGGTCAATCCAGGTTGCATCACAGCCCCTGAGCGAATTTTGTAAGAATTTTTCTCTCTTTCATTGTTTCAGCGTTTTGTTTTTAAAATTTATTTCTATAATGGGGTTTAGCTCATTTTCACTGCTGTGTTTGTGCCGCTCTGCACACACTTGATTCCCTTATGGAGATATATCAATACATGGGTTTTAAGATTCTTATTACTCAGATATATTTCTCTGCGGTGTATAGGGTGTGTTGAGGCCAGTTCATTGAGCAAGGTGTAGATCTTGTCTAATACCTATTTGGTTTATTGAACGGTATCTGTGCTAATTTCAAACTCTGGTTTTATGCATCACCCCACCTCTCCTTTCCCCTTAAGCTGACATAAGTGTGTTTTCTAAATGTGAGACACTGTTCTGTTCTGTAATTCATTTCTTGTGCAGCCATATTTACCCTCCCTCTATAAGTGATATCTTATGATATGTTTCTTTTTCTGTTTGACTTATTTCAAGTAGTATTATCGGACCTAAATCCACTCTTTATCCTTCTACTAGCCTTATTACATTGATTTCATGGTGAAGAGATATTCCATTGTACATAAGTACCACATCTTCTTTATCCATTGTTCTCTTTCCTGGGATATTTAAGGTGTACTGAAGTTGAGGTTCTTGTAAACAGAGTAGCCCTAAACTGTGGTGTGCTTGTGTCTTGTTGATTTTTAGACTTCCCTAGATATACTCCCATGATTGGAAGTGTCCTATGCTCTGTAGCTCTGTTTTTTAGATGATTTAGGAACCACCATACACTTCTCCAGAGTGGCTCTCGGCAGTTCACACACTGCCCATCAGCGTATAAAGGCTCCCTGTTCTCCATGGCCTGTCCTGCATTTCTGGTTTTTACAATTTTTTAGGATGGCCCTTTTGACCGGTGGGAAGTGAGACTTCTTTGTTGTGCACATTTGCATTGCTTGCTTGCTTCGTTGCCCATAAAGTGCGTATGCGTTTTTTCCTGGATATAATCAGGAAAAAACGCATACGCCCTTTTGGGCCAACTGCATCATTGTCGAAATTCTGCCGCTTTTCATGTGCGTTAAAGACGAGTCCAATCTATCTCTTGAAATCTGTTTCTTGCAATTCTGTCTTGCATTCAGATCCTCTTCTTTGCCTTACCTCAACATATTTTTGGACATTAGTTTTCATTTATAACTCTGCAGGTTTGTGAATTGCAGTGACCCTGAGCTCCATTTTTTAAGTTGCTCTTTTGTGAGCTGGCCTCAAACCCGCAGGATTGCTTCAGGCCCTATTTTGGCTCCGGCGAGGCAGGCTGAGCCTTTCTTTAATTCTTATTCTTAATGGGAAATTAGAGTGATATGTGCCCGTCCAAACCCCTACAACTATTCTCTCATTGGTTCCCCCTCTTCCCGTTCATCCTCCTCACAATTTGCAAAATGTGTGAAACAGAAGTTTAAATGTGCTGATTCTCCAAGTGGGGAGATTCTAAGTAACATGGCTGGAATGGTGAACAGGAGCACCAGGAGAGGATAAATGAGGTGCATTTTAGACACATCTCCCGATCACATGGTGTACAGTCCTCTGGGTTTTCCATGCATGTTTTAGCTGTAGGAAGATCCCTTGAACCTGCAGATTTGGGACCCATTGAATGGGTACCAGGTAGTATTACTTTAAAGGGTGTGCATTTCCTCACCCAACCTCACATTTCTCTTAGCGCAAACAGTTTCCAGCCTTATGTCTCATCCTGCTGTGGGTCTAGATGTGTTCAATCCATGTTGCATCACCGTCCCTGAGGAAAAGTTGTAAGAGGTTTTCTCTGTCTCTCTGTCGTTTATTTTTTTCAATTTATTACTATATTGGTTACAGCTGATTTTCAAAGCTCTGTTTCTTGCTGCTGTACATCCACTTGATTCACGTACAGAGAGTCATCAATAAATTCTTTTTCAGATTCTTACCAGTCGTATATATTCTTTTCCGGTGACTTGAGTGTGCTGAGTGCAGTTCTTTTAGCTACCGTGTAGGCCTTGTTGATTATCAGTTTGGTATTTGGAATGGTATCTTTGCTAATTTCAACCTCCTGGATGATGCCTCACCCCTCCCCACCTTTCCCGTTTAGCAGCCTTATGCGTGTTTTCTACATATTTGACTATGTTTTTGTTTTGTAATTTATTTCATGTGTAGCCATTTTGGATTCCACCTTTAAGTGATATCTTATGATATGTGTCTTTTTCTTTTTGAATTCTGTCACTTAGAATGATCATACGTAACTCCTCCGGAGTTGTTACAACTGGCCATATTTCATTGATTTCCAGGCTGAATAATATTCCACTCTACCTAAGTACCACATCTCTATCCATTTTTTCCCTCCAGAGACATTTAAGTTATATCCTAGTCGAGGATCTTTTAAACAGAGAGGGGGTAAACATTGGGGTGCCTGTGTCCTCTCGATTTTTGTTTTTCCCAAGATATACGCCCATGAGTGCAAGTGCCCTATGCTCTGTAGCTCATTTTTTAGATGCTTTAGTAAACACAATACACTTCTCCAGAATGGCCGTTGGCAATATACATTTCCACTATAAGTCTCACAGGGCTCCCTCTTCTCGTTGCCCTGTCCTGCATTTCTGTTGTTTACGCTTTATGAGGATGGCTCTTCTGACTGATGCGAAGTGATATCTTTTGTAGTATTGACTTCCAGTGCCCACCTGTTTGGTTGGCTAAAAAAAGTGTATGCCCTTTTCTTGAATATATACAGAAAAAAAACGCATACACCCTTTTTGGCCAACTGCAATGTTGGCAATGTTCAGCTCCTTTTCTTGTGCTTAATGGCGAGTCCTTTCTACCTCCTCAAATCCCTTTCCTGCCATTCTCCCTTGCTTACAAGTCCTTTTCTCTGACTTTCCTCAAGACATTTTTCAGTGATGGATATTTTCAACTCTGCAGTTTTGTGAATTTTACTGCCCCTGAGTTCCATTGTTCAACTTGTGTTTATGGGAACTGGCCACAAAGCAGCAGGATTTCCTCAAGCCCTATACTGTTTCCATGGGCAACCCTAGCCTTTGGTCAATTCGTCTTCCTGATTGGAAATTAGAGTGACATGTGCCTGTCTGAACACCTAGGACTTGTCTCTCATTGTTCCTCATCCTTCCGCTTCATCCTCTGGACAAATTCCAAACTGTACGCAACAGGATGTTGACAGTGCTGACATCTCCAAGTGGGGAGACTGTTAGTAAAGACGCTGGAGGGGTGAACCCGAGCACCAGGAGATGAGGAGATGAGATGCCTTTTCCAAACTCTTCCCGATCAGACGGTATACCATCCTCTGGGTGTGACAGACATGTTTTAGCAGTAGGAAGAGTCCCATTCATGTAAGGAGAACACCAGGGCTTTTTCAAAATCAGTGTCTCCCCGAAACCCAAACTGGGGAAGTTTTTAAGCTACGGCTACACATATGTTCATTAAGGGCCTTGGGAAGTAGGCAGAGTCCAAACTTTAGATGATTGAAGTCTTCAGGGTCAGAAGCACTCACCACCAGCTTCCCTTAGGCTACACTTTAACTATCATTGATAGATGATGTCAATAAAAATATCTATTCTTTTTCAGATTATTTCCCCTTATAGGTTATTGCAAAATGTTGAGTGTAGTTCCCTGTGCTATACAGTAGTTCCTTGTTGATGATCTATTTTATACATAGCAGTGTGTATGTGTTAATTCCAAACTGTTAATTTATCCCTCCTCCCACCTTTCCCCTTTGGTAATAATAAATTATAAGATTTTATACTTCTCAGAAATGGGGGAGCTGAAAGAGAGGTATCATTTTCAATGGAAAAGCATTTAAAACAAGATTGAAGGTTTAACCAAGATTATTAGATGTACATCCTTGGAAAGAAATCACTTCGTTTCTCTAATATTGACCTGACAAATAAGACAAACCTTTTCACTGAACTTGCTTATAAAAAGTGATGGAAATATCAAATGGAAGTGTTAGAAACATCTTATTTTACCCGAGCCTTATACACTGTTCTATGTTAACTACAGTTTGGCTCACACATCTGTTCATTGAGGTTACAATAGTCTCAATTTCTGTTACTGATCCTCCAGAGTGGACCCCAACAAGTGTCCCCCTGCCCAGTGTCATTGGGGCCAACAGATCGAGACTGAGTTTGGTTCACAAGCAAAGGAAACTTTATATTTTGATCAGAGAATGGAGAGGTGAGAGCATGCACTACCCCGTGGGCTGTGGGCTGGGCTGCTGTGTAGAGATCCTGTCAGAGTCAGTGGGAGGGAGGGAGGCGGCGGAGCTCTCGAGGGCCGGGTTGGCTGTAGCTCAGGCTCTATATCGTGGAGTCTGCACTGGGCCCCAGGAGCTGAGGTGTCGACCCAGCCATTCTGCACTAGGAAATCTGGTCTGAAGTGCCGGGTGTGGAACCTCTGCATGCGGGACCCTAGGAGCACATGAAATTAGACAAAGCACAAAGGATAGAAAAGGTTAGACTTGACTTTATTGCCCAGATTCTATTTTTATCTCCCAGGGATTTTTAATGGGCTTTGCTGGGGACAAACCCCTCCTCTGCCTTTTGTCCCGTTCCTCATTCTTGGAGTGCTGAGGGTGCAGACCCTTCTTCTGTAACTGCTGAGTGCTGAGTTGGGAGCCCTCATACCCTGGGGCGAGGGTCAGAGCTTCTCCCCAGCAGCCTCCCGGTGACGTTGATTGTCCCCAGGACCCCTGCCTCCCTGCTCGTCCACCTGAGCACCAGCATTGGAAGTGTTATAGATTCTAATGACCTTTAAGGGTCCAGGAAAGAGATGTGCAGAGACGCTGTGGGGGCCGGTTTCACCCCGCCCCACATTTGTTCGGCCACCTTAGGCTGACCGTTTCTGCCAGCTTAGATGCTCTGACCAGTAGTCTGCGCTTTCTTCAATTAGGCCCCTGAATTAACGTACAAACAGCACCAGGTGTCAGAGCCCTGCCCGCTCAACTCCCAGACAGTCCAGGGTCAGTGGTGATAAGGACCATGATGGCTACTGAGTCAACAGCCTTTGGAAGTAAACAGGAGTCCAGCCGGTCTTATTGGCCACCATCATCACGGTGTCTGTAGGCTTTTCTATGGTGACAGTGTGATATACGGTTCCCCCGCCAAGATTATTAGCTCCCCTCTGGGTGCAGTAAGTCCTGCAAGCAGTAGTCTACTCTTTTGGGACACACTCTTGTTGTTTTATGAGAGAAACTCCAGGTCAAGTGATGTTCACACGAGTCGTCATGGTGCCCTGTTGCCCCCGGTTATCTCTCTGGATGTTGGAGTTGGAGGGTCTCCTCACTCGAGGTCGGTGTGCCCACGGAGCGAACCCTGCAACTTCAGGGCATGGTTGGTGGTTAGGATCACCACGTGGGGTCCTTTTCCCTTAGGAGGGAGGTGGCCTTTTGGGCTGCTGATTTCCAGGTTTTTAGATACCGCCAGTATCTTGGCCAGATGTGGCAGTGGGCCAAGCCCCTTCGTGACCGTAGTTTATCCTACCTGGATGGCATTCTTGCATTGTTCCATTTCAAGTGGTCCCAGTTTTTGCACTAATTCTCCAATGGCGATTCACCTTTCACCGGGAATGTAAAGGCCAAAGGGTTTAGCTAAATTAGGGAGTTCCAGGGCAAGGGTCTGAATTGACTGCTCTTTCCATTCTTGAAAGGCCACTTCTGGATTCTATTCAAAAGGATCATCATCTTTTCCTTTCAGTGTTTCATATAGAGGCCCAGCTAGTAGACTGTAGTTAGGGATCCAGAAGCAGCAAACCCTGGCCTCCCCAGGAACCCCTAAGCTGTCTTCTAGTTTTAGAAAGGGGTAAGGCTGAAAATGGTTTCTTCCCTTTCCTGGGATGGGCTTCTCTGACCTTGTGTGAGAATGAAGCCCAGGCAGGTCACCGCAGTCTGTGATATTTGAGCTTTTTCTTGGACAACTTCTATCCTTTATTGGCTTGGTAGTTCAGAGGCCTCCTTAGTAGGGCTGGCGATCAGAATGTCGTCTGCATATTGAAGGAGGGTTTCCTTTTCCAGAGGTAGAACTTTTAGGTCTTTAGCTAAGCTTTCCCCAAAGACGGTGTGGGAATTTTTGCACCCTTGGGGCCAGACGGCCCGGAAGTATTGTTTTAGTTGTATGTTGAGTCCTGCCACTCACAAGCCAAAATTTCTTGTGACTCTGGGACTAATGGAATACAAAAGAAGGCATCATTGAAGACTAATACAGAATACCATGTCCTGGTGGTTGGTAGAATGACCAGCAGGGTGTAGGAATTAGGAGCAACTGGAGGTATATCCTCGGTGGCTTCACTGACTGTCCTGACATCCTTTACCAGGTCCCCAGCAGCCCATGGGGCTCTCGTGGTCAGACCAATCGCAGAATATGGAGCTCACCTGGGCAGGTACCCCACCCCCACCCCAGCCCACGGGGCTCTTGTGATCAGGCCCCTCCCAGGATACAGAGCTACCCTTGCAGGTACCGTGGCAGGGCTGGGCACACAGGAACCGTGCACATAGCCCTCATTGCAGAGCACCCCCAGCTCACCTGTCGCTCAGAGCTGACACAGAGCACCTCAGAGCAGGACTTGAACTAACAAACAGCAGCTGCGACAGGTCTGTGACCCTGGGCATCACTCCGTGAGGCCTCCCTCCACCTGGTCTTCCAGAGACTTCCACTGCACCCGGGGCACCAGGCCTCTGTCTCCAACCATCACCCACCCCTCCTCTCCCTGACTCCTGGGTTCCTCTCATTAGGAGAGGGTTTTCTTGAAGTTGTCTCCCACTCATGGGCCAGATAAAATGATTAGAAAACAAGCCAAAGCTGCAGCCCCTTGTCTATCCTGACTCTCAGGAGCCCACACCTGTTCCTTGGACCTGGCCGGTTCAGCAAGTTCCATTTTCTGCAACTGTCAGCCCCTGAGGGGTGATGATTGGCTGACCTGGGCAGCCTTACCGTGCCGGCCAGCCCTCCCCAGGTGTGCCTGGGTTGAGATCAATATAAATACCACTCCAGGCAGCAAGAGCCCCTGCAGCCGTGCCTGACGCCATTTTCTCTGCCCTGTCAGCAGTCTCGGGGCTGGGCTGGTGGGAGGGAGTGAGAGGCCACGGCTTTGTGGGTGGCCCAGTGTGAGTGGGGCTCTGCTGGACTTTCTGCAGCAGTTGCCAGGCTGCCACCTGCTAAAGAAGAGGATGTGTCACCCATACCTGCTGCTGGAATTTCTCCCTGGGCAGAGGTGAGGAAGGAAAAAAGCAGTGGGGGCAGGGACAGGACGGGTATCTCAGGCAGGGAAATGGAAATCTTCCAGAAGAGCACCCAGGGCCAGGACCATCCTGGCTGGCCTGCAGGCACCAAGTCGGCCGGCATGCTGTCACTCGTGTGGCTCTATGGCCCTTCCTCTAGGCTTTCAAGTCCTTGTATATATTCAGGTGTTTTACCTGGGACGGGTGGGAATAGTTCAGCAGCAACTGGCCTGGGGCTCAGCTCACGTTTACTCACAGATGCCTCGGCACGGTGCCCCAGCTTTGCAATGAGGACGCTTGTTGCGTGGGGGCTGCTGGCTGAATGGGAGACGATTCCCCACCACTGACCAACTTCAGAATTGTTTACAACTGGAGCAAGTGCCCTGATACGGTTTTCCTCTGTGTAACTGGTGGGTTCTGTGTTTTTTTCTCTTTTTCGTTTTTGGTTCAAGGTAGATTTTATTCCTCTTTTTTGTATTTACAGATATAAGCATGGAAATAATTTATTCATATAAATACATGTATGTGCAGGGAATAATTGTTTTTTCTGTTTTATTTTTTAAATTTTATTTCTTTTTAATTTTGAATTTTATTTTATATTTTTATACAGCAGGTTCTTATTGGTTATCTATTTTATACATATAAATGTATACATGCCAATCCCAGTCTCTCAACTCCTCCCACCACCACCCCCCCAACAGCTTTCCCCCCTTGTTGTCCATACGTTTGTTGTCTACATCTGTTGCTCTATTTATGCCTTGCAAAATGGTTAATCTGTACAGTTTTTCTAGGTTCCACATATATGCATGAATATACAAGATTTGTTTTTCTCTTTCTGACTTACTTCACTCTGTATGACAGTCTCTAGATCCATCGACGTCTCTACAAATGACCCAATTTCATTCCTTTTCATGGCTTAGTAATATTCCATTTTATATATGTACCAGAGCTTTATGCATTCGTCTGTCTGTGGGCATTTAGGTTGCTTCCATTACCTCGATATTGTAAATAGTGATGCAATGAGCATTGCGGTGAATGACTCTTTTTGATTTATGGTTTGTCTGGGTATATGTCCAGTACTGGGATTGCTGTATCATATGGTAATTCTATTGTTAGTTTCTTAAGAAATTCCATATTGTTCTCCATAATGACTGTATCAATTTATATTCCCAACAATAGTGGAAGAGGGTTCCTTTTCTCCACACCCTTTCCAGCATTTTTTGTTTGTAGATTTTCTATGATGCCTATTCTACCAGGTGTGAGGTGTTACCTCATTGTTGAATCCATTTCGTTGAGCAAGGGGTAGGTCTTGTCTATTACATATTTGGCTTATGGAACGGTATCTGTGCTAATTTCAAACTCTGCTTTTATGCAGCACCCCAACTCACCTTCCCCCTTAAGCAAGCATAAGTTGGTTTTCTAAATTTGAGACCCTGTTCTGTTTTGGAATTCAGTTCATGTGTAGCCAAGTTCACATTCCGTGTATTAGTGATACCTTATGATGTTTCTTTTTCTGTGTGACTTATTTCACTTAGAATCATCGTGCCTCAATCCACTCATTATGCTGGTACGGGCCTGGTGACATAGATTTCATTGCTGAGTGGTATTCTGTTGTACATAAGTACCGCAACTTCTTTATCCATTATTTGCTCTCTGGGATATTTAACTTGTGCCGCAGAAGAGATTCCTGTAAAAAGAGCCGTCCCAAATTTTGGGGTGGCTGTGTCTTTTTGATTTTAATGTCCCTAAGCTATAGGACCATAAGTGGAAGTGCCCTAGGCTCTGTTGCTTTGTTTTTTAGATGTTTCAGGAAACACCATACACTTCTACAGAGGGGCTGTTGGGAATTTACATCCCGCCCATCAGAATAACAAGGCTCCCAGTTCTCCATGGCCTGTTCTGCCTTTCTGGATTTTACACTTTTTTCAGATGGCCCTTTTGACCGGGGGGGGGGGGGGAAGTGAGACTTCATTGTAGTGCAGATTTCATTTGCAAGCTTGCTTGGTTGGCCAAAAAGGGCGTATGCGTTTTTTCCTGAATATATTCAGGAAAAAACGCATACGCCCTTTTTGGCCAAGTGCATCATTGTCGACGTTCTTCCTCTTTTCCTGTGTTTTAAATGCAATCCAATTCCGATTCCTCCTGAAATCGGTTTCCTGCAATTCTGCCCCGCATTCAAGTCCTCTTGGCAGCCCTACTTCAGTATATTTTCGGACAATAGCTGTCATTTATAAATCTGCAGGTTTGTGAATTACAGTGCCCCTGAGCTCCTTTCTTCAACTCGCTTTCTTTTGAGCTGGCCACAACACCGCAGGATTGCTTCAGGCCCTAATCTGGTTCCGGCACGGCATGCTGAGCCTTTGGTTTATTCCTCTTCCCTGTGGGAAATGAGAGTTAAATTTGCCCGTCCAGACACCTCCAGCTAGTCTCTCATTGGTTCTCCCTATTCCTGTTCATCTTCCACAGAAATTCCAAACTGGGCCAAACAGGAGGTTAAAGGGACTGACTCTCCAAGTCGGGAGAGTGTTAGTAAAGTGTCTGGAATGTTGCACCCGAGTACCAGGGAACGAAAAGTGAGACACATTTGAACACGTTTCTCGATCACACGGTGGATCATACTCTGGGTTCCACATGCATGTTTTAGCTGAAGGAAGAATCCCTTAAACCTGGAGAGTTGAGACCCATGGAATGGGTACCATGCAATATGACTTCAAAGGGTCTGCATTTGCTCACCGAACCTCTCCAATCCTATCACTGCTGCGTTTATGTCCCTGTACACATGCTTGATTCTCTTTCGGAGACATAGCAATCCATAGGTTTTAAGATACTTACTAGTCAGGTACATTCTTAGGCGTTTAATATGCGGTGTTGAGTCCATTTCGTTGAGCAAGGAGTAGCTCTTGTCTATTCCGTATTTGGCTTAAGGAACTTTATCTGTGCTCATTTCAATCTCTGGTTTTATGCAGCATCCCAACTCACCTTTCCCCTTAAGCAAGCATAAGTTGGTTTTCTAAATTTGACACCCTGTTCTGTTTTGGAATTCAGTTCCTGTGTAGCCCAGATTACATTCCGTGTATTAGTGATATCTTATGATGTTTCCTTTTCTGTGTGACTTATTTCAGTTAGAATCATCGTACCTGAATCCACTCATTATGCTGCTACGGGCCTGATGACATAGATTTCATCCTGAGTGATACTGCATTGTACGTAAGTACCACAAGTTCTTTATCCATTTTTCACTTTCTGTGATATTGAACTTGTACGGTAAACGAGGTTCTTGTAAACAGAGGCGTCCCAAACTTTGAGGTGGCTGTGTCTTTTTCATTTTAATTTCCCTAAGCTATAGGACCATAAGTGGAAGTGCCCTAGGCTCTGTTGCTTTGTTTTTTAGATGTTTCAGGAAACACCATACACTTCTCCCGAGTGTCTGTTGGCAATTTACATCCCGCCCATCAGCATAACAAGGCTCCCAGTTCTCCATGGCCTGTCCTGCCTTTCTGGATTTTACACTTTTTTCAGATGGCCCTTTTGACCGGGGGGAAGTGAGACTTCATTGTAGTGCAGATTTCCTTTGCAAGCTTGCTTGGTTGGCCAAAAAGGGCGTATGCGTTTTTTCCTGAATATATTCAGGAAAAAACGCATACGCCCTTTTTGGCCATGTGCATCATTGTGGACGTTCTGCCTGTTTTCCTATGCTTTCAATGCAATTCCAGTCTACCTCCTGAAATCGGTTTCCTGCAATTCTGCTCCGCTTTCAAGTCCTCTTGGCAGCCTTACTTCAGTATATTTTTGGACGATAGCTGTCATTTATAACTCTGCAGGTTTGTGAATTACAGTGCCCCTGAGCTCCTTTCTTCAACTCGCTTTCTTGTGACCTGGCCGCAACACCGCAGGATGGCTTCAGGCCCAAATCTGGTTCCGGCACGACACCCTGAGCCTTTGGTTAATTCCTCTTCCTGGTGGGAAACGAGAGTTAAATTTGCCCGTCCAGACACCTCCAGCTAGTCTCTCATTGGTTCTCCCTATTCCTGTTCATCTTCCGCAGAAATTGCAAACTGGGCCAAACAGGAGTTTAAAGGCGTTGACTCTCCAAGTGGGGAGAGTGTTAGTAAAGCGTCTGGAATGTTGCACCCGAGTACCAGGGGAGGAAAACTGAGACATATTTGAACACGTCTCCCGTTCACACGGTGGATCATACTCTGGGTTCCACATGCGTGTTTTAGCTGAAGGAAGAATACCTTAAACCTGGAGAGTTGTGACCCGTGGAATGGGTACCATGCAATATGACTTCAAAGGGTCTTCATTTGCTCACCGAACCTCTCCAATCCTATCACTGCTGCGTTTATGCCCCTGTACACACGCTTGATTCTCTTTTGGAGACATAGCAATCCATAGGTTTTCAGATACTTACTAGTCAGGTACATTCTTAGGCGTTTAATATGGGGTGTTGAGTCCATTTCATTGAGCAAGGAGTAGCTCTTGTCTATTCCATATTTGGCTTAAGGAACTTTATCTGTGCTCATTTCAATCTCTGGTTTTATGCAGCACCCCAACTCACCTTTCCCCTTAAGCAAGCATAAGTTGGTTTTCTAAATTTGAGACCCTGTTCTGTTCTGTAATTCAGTTCCTGTGTAGCCAAGTTTACATTCCGTGTATTACTGATATCTTATGATGTTTCTTTTTCTGTGTGACTTATTTCAGTTAGAATCATCATACCTGAATCCACTCATTGTGCTGCTAAGGGCCTGATGACATAAGTTTCATTGCTGAGTGATATTGCTTTGTAAGTAAATACCACAACTTCTTTATCCATTTTTCACTTTCTGCGATGTTGAACTTGTACTGTAAACGAGGTTCTTGTAAACACAGGCGTCCCAAACTTTGGGGTGGCTGTGTCTTTTTTATTTTAATTTCCCTAAGCTATAGGACCATAAGTGGAAGTGCCCTAGGCTCTGTTGCTTTGTTTTTTAGATGTTTCAGGAAACACCATACACTTCTCCCGAGTGTCTGTTGGCAATTTACATCCCGCCCATCAGCGTAACAAGGCTCCCAGTTCTCCATGGCCTGTCCTGCCTTTCTGGATTTTACACTTTTTTAGATGGCCCTTTTGACCGGGGGGAAGTGAGACTTCATTGTAGTGCAGATTTCCTTTGCAAGCTTGCTTGGTTGGCCAAAAAGTGCGTATGCGTTTTTTCCTGAATATATTCAGGAAAAAACGCATACGCCCTTTTTGGCCAAGTGCATCATTGTGGACGTTCTGCCTCTTTTCCTATGCTTTCAATGCAATTCCAGTCTACCTCCTGAAATCGGTTTCCTGCAATTCTGCCCCGCTTTCAAGTCCTCTTGGCAGCCTTACTTCAGTATATTTTTGGACGATAGCTGTCATTTATAACTCTGCAGGTTTGTGAATTACAGTGCCCCTGAGCTCCTTTCTTCAACTCGTTTTCTTTTGAGCTGGCCGAAACACCACAGGATGGCTTCAGGCCCTAATCTGGTTCCGGCACGGCACGCTGAGCCTTTGGTTAGTTCCTCTTCCTGGTGGGAAATGAGAGTTAAATTTGCCCGTCCAGACACCTCCACCTAGTCTCTCATTGGTTCTCCCTATTCCTGTTCATCTTCCGCAGAAATTGCAAACTGGGCCAAACAGGAGGTTAAAGGCGCTGACTCTCCAAGTGGGGAGAGTGTCAGTAAAGCGTCTGGAATGTTGCACCTGAGTACCAGGGGAGGAAAACTGAGACATATTTGAACACGTCTCCCGTTCACACTGTTGATCATACTCTGGGTTTCACATGCATGTTTTAGCTGAAGGAAGAATACCTTAAACCTGGGTAGTTGAGACCCGTGGAATGGGTACCATGCAATATGACTTCAAAGGGTCTTCATTTGCTCACCGAACCTCTCCAATCCTATCACTGCTGCGTTTATGCCCCTGTACACACGCTTGATTCTCTTTTGGAGACATAGCAAACCATAGGTTTTAAGATACTTACTAGTCAGGTAAATTCTTACGCGTTTAATATGCGGTGTGAGTCCATTTCGTTGAGCAAGGAGTAGCTCTTGTCTATGCCATATTTGGCTTAAGAAACTTTATCTGTGCTCATTTCAATCTGTGGTTTTATGCAGCACCCCAACTCACCTTTCCACTTAAGCAAGCATAAGTTGGTTTTCTAAATGTGAGACCCTGTTCTGTATTGGAATTCAGTTCCTGTGTAGCCAAGTTTACATTCCGTGTATTACTCATATCTTATGATGTTTCTTTTTCTGTGTGACTTATTTCAGTTAGAATCATCATACCTGAATCCACTCATTGTGCTGCTACGGGCCTGATGACATAGATTTCATTGCTGAGTGATATTGCTTTGTAAGTAAATACCACAACTTCTTTATCCATTTTTCACTTTCTGCGATGTTGAACTTGTACTGTAAACGAGGTTCTTGTAAACAGAGGCGTCCCAAACTTTGGGGTGGCTGTGTCTTTTTGATTTTAATTTCCCTAAGCTATAGGACCATAAGTGGAAGTGCCCTAGGCTCTGTTGCTTTGTTTTTTAGATGTTTCAGGAAACACCATACACTTCTCCCGAGTGTCTGTTGGCAATTTACATCCCGCCCATCAGCATAACAAGGCTCCCAGTTCTCCATGGCCTGTCCTGCCTTTCTGGATTTTACACTTTTTTCAGATGGCCCTTTTGACCGGGGGGAAGTGAGACTTCATTGTAGTGCAGATTTCCTTTGCAAGCTTGCTTGGTTGGCCAAAAAGGGCGTATGCGTTTTTTCCTGAATATATTCAGGAAAAAACGCATACGCCCTTTTTGGCCAAGTGCATCATTGTGGACATTCTGCCTCTTTTCCTATGCTTTCAATGCAGTTCCAGTCTACCTCCTGAAATCGGTTTCCTGCAATTCTGCCCCGCTTTCAAGTCCTCTTGGCAGCCTTACTTCAGTATATTTTTGGACGATAGCTGTCATTTATAACTCTGCAGGTTTGTGAATTACAGTGCCCCTGAGCTCCTTTCTTCAACTCGCTTTCTTTTGAGCTGGCCGCAACACCGCAGGATGGCTTCAGGCCCTAATCTGGTTCCGGCACGGCACGCTGAGCCTTTGGTTAGTTCCTCTTCCTGGTGGGAAATGAGAGTTAAATTTGCCCGTCCAGACACCTCCAGCTAGTCTCTCATTGGTTCTCGCTATTCCTGTTCATCTTCCGCAGAAATTGCAAACTGGGCCAAACAGGAGGTTAAAGGCGCTGACTCTCCAAGTGGGGAGAGTGTTAGTAAAGCATCTGGAATGTTGCACCCGAGTACCAGGGGAGGAAAACTGAGACATATTTGAACACGTCTCCCGTTCACACGGTTGATCATACTCTGGCTTCCACATGCATGTTTTAGCTGAAGGAAGAATACCTTAATCCTGGAGAGTTGAGACCCGTGAAATGGGTACCATGCAATATGACTTCAAAGGGTCTTCATTTGCTCACCGAACCTCTCCAATCCTATCACTGCTGCGTTTATGCCCCTGTACACACGCTTGATTCTCTTTTGGAGACATAGCAATCCATAGGTTTTAAGATACTTACTAGTCAGGTACATTCTTAGGCGTTTAATATGGGGTGTTGAGTCCATTTCGTTGAGCAAGGAGTAGCTCTTGTCTATTCCATATTTGGCTTAAGGAACTTTATCTGTGCTCATTTCAATCTCTGGTTTTATGCAGCACCCCAACTCACCTTTCCCCTTAAGCAAGCATAAGTTGGTTTTCTAAATTTGAGACCCTGTTCTGTTCTGTAATTCAGTTCCTGTGTAGCCCAGTTTACATTCCATGTATTAGAGATATCTTATGATGTTTCTTTTTCTGTGTGACTTATTTCAGTTAGAATCATCGTACCTGAATCCACTCATTATGCTGCTACGGGCCTGATGACATAGATTTCATTGCTGAGTGATATTGCTTTGTAAGTAAATACCACGACTTCTTTATCCATTTTTCACTTTCTGCGATGTTGAACTTGTACTGTAAAGGAGGTTCTTGTAAACAGAGGCGTCCCAAACTTTGGGGTGGCTGTGTCTTTTTGATTTTAATTTCCCTAAGCTATAGGACCATAAGTGGAAGTGCCCAAGGCTCTGTTGCTTTGTTTTTTAGATGTTTCAGGAAACACCATACACTTCTCCCGAGTGTCTGTTGGCAATTTACATCCCGCCCATCAGCATAACAAGGCTCCCAGTTCTCCATGGCCTGTCCTGCCTTTCTGGATTTTACACTTTTTTCAGATGGCCCTTTTGACCGGGGGGAAGTGAGACTTCATTGTAGTGCAGATTTCCTTTGCAAGCTTGCTTGGTTGGCCAAAAAGGGCGTATGCGTTTTTTCCTGAATATATTCAGGAAAAAACGCATACGCCCTTTTTGGCCAAGTGCATCATTGTGGACGTTCTGCCTCTTTTCCTATGCTTGAAATGCAATTCCAGTCTACCTCCTGAAATCGGTTTCCTGCAATTCTGCCCCGCTTTCAAGTCCTCTTGGCAGCCTTACTTCAGTATATTTTTGGACGATAGCTGTCATTTATAACTCTGCAGGTTTGTGAATTACAGTGCCCCTGAGCTCCTTTCTTCAACTCGCTTTCTTTTGAGCTGGCCGCAACACCGCAGGATGGCTTCAGGCCCTAATCTGGTTCCGGCACGGCACGCTGAGCCTTTGGTTAGTTCCTCTTCCTGGTGGGAAATGAGAGTTAAATTTGCCCGTCCAGACACCTCCAGCTAGTCTCTCATTGGTTCTCGCTCTTCCTGTTCATCTTCCGCAGAAATTGCAAACTGGGCTAAACAGGAGGTTAAAGGCTGACTATCCAAGTGGGGAGAGTGTTAGTAAAGCGTCTGGAATGTTGCACCCGAGTACCAGGGGAGGAAAACTGAGACATATTTGAACAGGTCTCCCGATCACACGGTTGATCATACTCTGGGTTCCACATGCATGTTTTAGCTGAAGGAAGAATACCTTAAACGTGGGTAGTTGAAACCCTTGGAATGGGTACCATGCAATATGACTTCAAAGGGTCTTCATTTGCTCACCAAACCTCTCCAATCCTATCACTGCTGCGTTTATGCCCCTGTACACACGCTTGATTCTCATTTGGAGACATAGCAACCCATAGGTTTTAAGATACTTACTAGTAAGGTACATTCTTAGGCGTTTAATATGGGGTGTTGAGTCCATTTCATTGAGCAAGGAGTAGCTCTTGTCTATTCCATATTTGGCTTAAGGAACTTTATCTGTGCTCATTTCAATCTCTGGTTTTATGCAGCACCCCAACTCACCTTTCCCCTTAAGCAAGCATAAGTTGGTTTTCTAAATTTGAGACCCTGTTCTGTTCTGTAATTCAGTTCCTGTGTAGCCCAGTTTACATTCCGTGTATTAGTGATATCTTATGATGTTTCTTTTTCTGTGTGACTTATTTCAGTTAGAATCATCGTACCTGAATCCACTCATTATGCTGCTACGGGCCTGATGACATAGATTTCATTGCTGAGTGATATTGCTTTGTAAGTAAATACCACAACTTCTTTATCCATTTTTCACTTTCTGCGATGTTGAACTTGTACTGTAAACGAGGTTCTTGTAAACAGAGGCGTCCCAAACTTTGGGGTGGCTGTGTCTTTTTGATTTTAATTTCCCTAAGCTATAGGACCATAAGTGGAAGTGCCCAAGGCTCTGTTGCTTTGTTTTTTAGATGTTTCAGGAAACACCATACACTTCTCCCGAGTGTCTGTTGGCAATTTACATCCCGCCCATCAGCATAACAAGGCTCCCAGTTCTCCATGGCCTGTCCTGCCTTTCTGGATTTTACACTTTTTTCAGATGGCCCTTTTGACCGGGGGGAAGTGAGACTTCATTGTAGTGCAGATTTCCTTTGCAAGCTTGCTTGGTTGGCCAAAAAGGGCGTATGCGTTTTTTCCTGAATATATTCAGGAAAAAACGCATACGCCCTTTTTGGCCAAGTGCATCATTGTGGACGTTCTGCCTCTTTTCCTATGCTTTCAATGCAATTCCAGTCTACCTCCTGAAATCGGTTTCCTGCAATTCTGCCCCGCTTTCAAGTCCTCTTGGCAGCCTTACTTCAGTATATTTTTGGACGATAGCTGTCATTTATAACTCTGTAGGTTTGTGAATTACAGTGCCCCTGAGCTCCTTTCTTCAACTCTCTTTTTTGTGAGCTGGCCTCAACACCGCAGGATGGCTTCAGGCCCTAATCTGGCTGCGGCACGGCACGCTGAGCCTTTGGTTATTTCCTCTTCCTGGTGGGAAATGAGAGTTAAATTTGCCCTTCCAGTCTCCTCCAGCTAGTCTCTCATTGGTTCTCCCTATTCCTGTTCATCTTCCGCAGAAATTGCAAACTGGGCCAAACAGGAGGTTAAAGGCGCTGACTCTCCAAGTGGGGAGAGTGTTAGTAAAGCGTCTGGAATGTTGCACCCGAGTACCAGGGGAGGAAAACTGAGACATATTTGAACAGGTCTCCCGTTCACACGGTTGATCATACTCTGGGTTCCACATGCATGTTTTAGCTGAAGGAAGAATACCTTAAACGTGGGTAGTTGAAACCCGTGGAATGGGTACCATGCAATATGACTTCAAAGGGTCTTCATTTGCTCACCGAACCTCTCCAATCCTATCACTGCTGCGTTTATGCCCCTGTACACACGCTTGATTCTCTTTTGGAGACATAGCAATCCATAGGTTTTAAGATACTTACTAGTCAGGTACATTCTTAGGCGTTTAATATGCGGTGTTGAGTCCATTTCGTTGAGCAAGGAGTAGCTCTTGTCTATTCCATATTTGGCTTAAGGAACTTTATCTGTGCTCATTTCAATCTCTGGTTTTATGCAGCACCCCAACTCACCTTTCCCCTTAAGCAAGCATAAGTTGGTTTTCTAAATTTGAGACCCTGTTGTGTTTTGGAATTCAGTTCCTGTGTAGCCAAGTTTACATTCCGTGTATTAGTGATATCTTATGATGTTTCTTTTTCTGTGTGACTTATTTCAGTTAGAATCATCGTACCTGAATCCACTCATTATGCTGCTACGGGCCTGAAGACATAGATTTCATTGCTGAGTGGTACTGCATTGTACGTAAGTACCACAAGTTCTTTATCCATTTTTCACTTTCTGTGATATTGAACTTGTACGGTAAACGAGGTTCTTGTAAACAGAGGCGTCCCAAACTTTGGGGTGGCTGTGTCTTTTTGATTTTAATTTCCCTAAGCTATAGGACCATAAGTGGAAGTGCCCTAGGCTCTGTTGCTTTGTTTTTTAGATGTTTCAGGAAACACCATACACTTCTCCCGAGTGTCTGTTGGCAATTTACATCCCGCCCATCAGCATAACAAGGCTCCCAGTTCTCCATGGCCTGTCCTGCCTTTCTGGATTTTACACTTTTTTCAGATGGCCCTTTTGACCGGGGGGAAGTGAGACTTCATTGTAGTGCAGATTTCCTTTGCAAGCTCGCTTGGTTGGCCAAAAAGGGCGTATGCGTTTTTTCCTGAATATATTCAGGAAAAAACGCATACGCCCTTTTTGGCCAAGTGCATCATTGTGGACGTTCTGCCTCTTTTCCTATGCTTTCAATGCAATTCCAGTCTACCTCCTGAAATCGGTTTCCTGCAATTCTGCCCCGCTTTCAAGTCCTCTTGGCAGCCTTACTTCAGTATATTTTTGGACGATAGCTGTCATTTATAACTCTGCAGGTTTGTGAATTACAGTGCCCCTGAGCTCCTTTCTTCAACTCGCTTTCTTTTGAGCTGGCCACAACACCGCAGGATGGCTTCAGGCCCTAATCTGGTTCTGGCACGGCACGCTGAGCCTTTGGTTAATTCCTCTTCCTGGTGGGAAATGAGAGTTAAATTTGCCCGTCCAGACACCTCCAGCTAGTCTCTCATTGGTTCTCGCTCTTCCTGTTCATCTTCCGCAGAAATTGCAAACTGGGCCAAACAGGAGGTTAAAGGGACTGACTCTCCAAGTCGGGAGAGTGTTAGTAAAGCGTCTGGAATGTTGCACCCGAGTACCAGGGTACGAAAACTGAGACATATTTGAACACGTCTCCCGATCACATGGTTGATCATACTCTAGGTTCCACATGCATGTTTTAGCTGAAGGAAGAATACCTTAAACGTGGGTAGTTGAAACCCGTGGAATGGGTACCATGCAATATGACTTCAAAGGGTCTTCATTTGATCACCGAACCTCTCCAATCCTATCACTGCTGCGTTTATGCCCCTGTACACACGCTTGATTCTCTTTTGGAGACATAGCAATCCATAGGTTTTAAGATACTTACTAGTAAGGTACATTCTTAGGCGTTTAATATGGGGTGTTGAGTCCATTTCGTTGAGCAAGGAGTAGCTCTTGTCTATTCCATATTTGGCTTAAGGAACTTTATCTGTGCTCATTTCAATCTCTGGTTTTATGCAGCACCCCAACTCACCTTTCCCCTTATGCAAGCATAAGTTGGTTTTCTAAATTTGAGACCCTGTTGTGTTTTGGAATTCAGTTCCTGTGTAGCCCAGTTTACATTCCGTGTATTAGTGATATCTTATGATGTTTCTTTTTCTGTGTGACTTATTTCAGTTAGAATCATCGTACCTGAATCCACTCATTATGCTGCTACGGGCCTGATGACATAGATTTCATTGCTGAGTGATATTGCTTTGTAAGTAAATACCACAACTTCTTTATCCATTTTTCACTTTCTGCGATGTTGAACTTGTACTGTAAACGAGGTTCTTGTAAACAGAGGCGTCCCAAACTTTGGGGTGGCTGTGTCTTTTTTATTTTAATTTCCCTAAGCTATAGGACCATAAGTGGAAGTGCCCTAGGCTCTGTTGCTTTGTTTTTTAGATGTTTCAGGAAACACCATACACTTCTCCCGAGTGTCTGTTGGCAATTTACATCCCGCCCATCAGCATAACAAGGCTCCCAGTTCTCCATGGCCTGTCCTGCCTTTCTGGATTTTACACTTTTTTCAGATGGCCCTTTTGACCAGGGGGAAGTGAGACTTCATTGTAGTGCAGATTTCCTTTGCAAGCTTGCTTGGTTG
Source organism: Globicephala melas (assembly GCF_963455315.2). NCBI lineage: Eukaryota > Metazoa > Chordata > Mammalia > Artiodactyla > Delphinidae > Globicephala > Globicephala melas. The sequence goes on along the minus strand of NW_027207238.1, from coordinate 712,568 downwards.
GCCAAAAAGGGTGTATGCGTTTTTTCCTGAATATATTCAGGAAAAAACGCATACGCCCTTTTTGGCCAAGTGCATCATTGTGGACGTTCTGCCTCTTTTCCTATGCTTTCAATGCAATTCCAGTCCACCTCCTGAAATCGGTTTCCTGCAATTCTTCCCCGCTTTCAAGTCCTCTTGGCAGCCTTACTTCAGTATATTTTTGGATGATAGCTGTCATTTATAACTCTGCAGATTTGTGAATTACAGTGCCCCTGAGCTCCTTTCTTCAACTCGCTTTCTTTTGAGCTGGCCGCAACACCGCAGGATGGCTTCAGGCCCTAATCTGGTTCCGGCACGGCACGCTGAGCTTTTGGTTAGTTCCTCTTCCTGGTGGGAAATGAGAGTTAAATTTGCCCGTCCAGACACCTCCAGCTAGTCTCTCATTGGTTCTCCCTATTCCTGTTCATCTTCCGCAGAAATTGCAAACTGGGCCAAACAGGAGGTTAAAGGCGCTGACTCTCCAAGTGGGGAGAGTGTTAGTAAAGCGTCGGAATGTTGCACCCGAGTAACAGGGGAGGAAAACTGAGACATATTTGAACACGTCTCCCGTTCACACGGTTGATCATACTCTGCGTTCCACATGCATGTTTTAGCTGAAGGAAGAATACCTTAAACCTGGAGAGTTGAGACCCGTGAAATGGGTACCATGCAATATGACTTCAAAGGGTCTTCATTTGCTCACCGAACCTCTCCAATCCTATCACTGCTGCGTTTATGCCCCTGTACACCCGCTTGATTCTCTTTTGGAGACATAGCAATCCATAGGTTTTAAGATACTTACTAGTCAGGTACATTCTTAGGCGTTTAATATGGGGTGTTGAGTCCATTTCGTTGAGCAAGGAGTAGCTCTTGTCTATTCCATATTTGGCTTAAGGAACTTTATCTGTGCTCATTTCAATCTCTGGTTTTATGCAGCACCCCAACTCACCTTTCCCCTTAAGCAAGCATAAGTTGGTTTTCTAAATTTGAGACCCTGTTCTGTTTTGGAATTCAGTTCCTGTGTAGCCAAGTTTACATTCCGTGTATTAGTGATATCTTATGATGTTTCTTTTTCTGTGTGACTTATTTCAGTTAGAATCATCGTACCTGAATCCACTCATTATGCTGCTACGGGCCTGATGACATAGATTTCATTGCTGAGTGATACTGCATTGTACGTAAGTACCACAACTTCTTTATCCATTTTTCACTTTCTGCGATGTTGAACTTGTACTGTAAACGAGGTTCTTGTAAACAGAGGCGTCCCAAACTTTGGGGTGGCTGTGTCTTTTTGATTTTAATTTCCCTAAGCTATAGGACCATAAGTGGAAGTGCCCTAGGCTCTGTTGCTTTGTTTTTTAGATGTTTCAGGAAACACCATACACTTCTCCCGAGTGTCTGTTGGCAATTTACATCCCGCCCATCAGCATAACAAGGCTCCCAGTTCTCCATGGCCTGTCCTGCCTTTCTGGATTTTACACTTTTTTCAGATGGCCCTTTTGACCGGGGGGAAGTGAGACTTCATTGTAGTGCAGATTTCCTTTGCAAGCTTGCTTGGTTGGCCAAAAAGGGCGTATGCGTTTTTTCCTGAATATATTCAGGAAAAAACGCATACGCCCTTTTTGGCCAAGTGCATCATTGTGGACGTTCTGCCTCTTTTCCTATGCTTTCAATGCAATTCCAGTCTACCTCCTGAAATCGGTTTCCTGCAATTCTGCCCCGCTTTCAAGTCCTCTTGGCAGCCTTACTTCAGTATATTTTTGGACGATAGCTGTCATTTATAACTCTGCAGGTTTGTGAATTACAGTGCCCCTGAGCTCCTTTCTTCAACTCGCTTTCTTTTGAGCTGGCCGCAACACCGCAGGATGGCTTCAGGCCCTAATCTGGTTCCGGCACGGCACGCTGAGCCTTTGGTTAGTTCCTCTTTCTGGTGGGAAATGAGAGTTAAATTTGCCCGTCCAGACACCTCCAGCTAGTCTCTCATTGGTTCTCGCTCTTCCTGTTCATCTTCCGCAGAAATTGCAAACTGGGCTAAACAGGAGGTTAAAGGCTGACTATCCAAGTGGGGAGAGTGTTAGTAAAGCGTCTGGAATGTTGCACCCGAGTACCAGGGGAGGAAAACTGAGACATATTTGAACACGTCTCCCGTTCACACGGTTGATCATACTCTGGGTTCCACATGCATGTTTTAGCTGAAGGAAGAATACCTTAAACCTGGGTAGTTGAAACCCGTGGAATGGGTACCATGCAATATGACTTCAAAGGGTCTTCATTTGCTCACCGAACCTCTCCAATCCTATCACTGCTGCGTTTATGCCCCTGTACACACGCTTGATTCTCTTTTGGAGACATAGCAATCCATAGGTTTTAAGATACTTACTAGTAAGGTACATTCTTAGGCGTTTAATATGCGGTGTTGAGTCCATTTCGTTGAGCAAGGAGTAGCTCTTGTCTATTCCATATTTGGCTTAAGGAACTTTATCTGTGCTCATTTCAATCTCTGGTTTTATGCAGCACCCCAACTCACCTTTCCCCTTAAGCAAGCATAAGTTGGTGTTCTAAATTTGAGACCCTGTTCTGTTTTGGAATTCAGTTCCTGTGTAGCCAAGTTTACATTCCGTGTATTAGTGATATCTTATGATGTTTCTTTTTCTGTGTGACTTATTTCAGTTAGAATCATCGTACCTGATCCACTCATTATGCTGCTACGGGCCTGATGACATAGATTTCATTGCTGAGTGATATTGCTTTGTAAGTAAATACCACAACTTCTTTATCCATTTTTCACTTTCTGCGATGTTGAACTTGTACTGTAAACGAGGTTCTTGTAAATAGAGGCGTCCCAAACTTTGGGGTGGCTGTGTCTTTTTGATTTTAATTTCCCTAAGCTATAGGACCATAAGTGGAAGTGCCCTAGGCTCTGTTGCTTTGTTTTTTAGATGTTTCAGGAAACACCATACACTTCTCCCGTGTGTCTGTTGGCAATTTACATCCCGCCCATCAGCATAACAAGGCTCCCAGTTCTCCATGGCCTGTCCTGCCTTTCTGGATTTTACACTTTTTTCAGAGGGCCCTTTTGACCGGGGGGAAGTGAGACTTCATTGTAGTGCAGATTTCCTTTGCAAGCTTGCTTGGTTGGCCAAAAAGGGCGTATGCGTTTTTTCCTGAATATATTCAGGAAAAAACGCATACGCCCTTTTTGGCCAAGTGCATCATTGTGGACGTTCTGCCTCTTTTCCTATGCTTTCAATGCAATTCCAGTCCACCTCCTGAAATCGGTTTCCTGCAATTCTTCCCCGCTTTCAAGTCCTCTTGGCAGCCTTACTTCAGTATATTTTTGGATGATAGCTGTCATTTATAACTCTGCAGATTTGTGAATTACAGTGCCCCTGAGCTCCTTTCTTCAACTCGCTTTCTTTTGAGCTGGCCGCAACACCGCAGGATGGCTTCAGGCCCTAATCTGGTTCCGGCACGGCACGTTGAGCTTTTGGTTAGTTCCTCTTCCTGGTGGGAAATGAGAGTTAAATTTGCCCGTCCAGACACCTCCAGCTAGTCTCTCATTGGTTCTCCCTATTCCTGTTCATCTTCCGCAGAAATTGCAAACTGGGCCAAACAGGAGGTTAAAGGCGCTGACTCTCCAAGTGGGGAGAGTGTTAGTAAAGCGTCGGAATGTTGCACCCGAGTAACAGGGGAGGAAAACTGAGACATATTTGAACACGTCTCCCGTTCACACGGTTGATCATACTCTGCGTTCCACATGCATGTTTTAGCTGAAGGAAGAATACCTTAAACCTGGAGAGTTGAGACCCGTGAAATGGGTACCATGCAATATGACTTCAAAGGGTCTTCATTTGCTCACCGAACCTCTCCAATCCTATCACTGCTGCGTTTATGCCCCTGTACACCCGCTTGATTCTCTTTTGGAGACATAGCAATCCATAGGTTTTAAGATACTTACTAGTCAGGTACATTCTTAGGCGTTTAATATGGGGTGTTGAGTCCATTTCGTTGAGCAAGGAGTAGCTCTTGTCTATTCCATATTTGGCTTAAGGAACTTTATCTGTGCTCATTTCAATCTCTGGTTTTATGCAGCACCCCAACTCACCTTTCCCCTTAAGCAAGCATAAGTTGGTTTTCTAAATTTGAGACCCTGTTCTGTTTTGGAATTCAGTTCCTGTGTAGCCAAGTTTACATTCCGTGTATTAGTGATATCTTATGATGTTTCTTTTTCTGTGTGACTTATTTCAGTTAGAATCATCGTACCTGAATCCACTCATTATGCTGCTACGGGCCTGATGACATAGATTTCATTGCTGAGTGATACTGCATTGTACGTAAGTACCACAACTTCTTTATCCATTTTTCACTTTCTGCGATGTTGAACTTGTACTGTAAACGAGGTTCTTGTAAACAGAGGCGTCCCAAACTTTGGGGTGGCTGTGTCTTTTTGATTTTAATTTCCCTAAGCTATAGGACCATAAGTGGAAGTGCCCTAGGCTCTGTTGCTTTGTTTTTTAGATGTTTCAGGAAACACCATACACTTCTCCCGAGTGTCTGTTGGCAATTTACATCCCGCCCATCAGCATAACAAGGCTCCCAGTTCTCCATGGCCTGTCCTGCCTTTCTGGATTTTACACTTTTTTCAGATGGCCCTTTTGACCGGGGGGAAGTGAGACTTCATTGTAGTGCAGATTTCCTTTGCAAGCTTGCTTGGTTGGCCAAAAAGGGCGTATGCGTTTTTTCCTGAATATATTCAGGAAAAAACGCATACGCCCTTTTTGGCCAAGTGCATCATTGTGGACATTCTGCCTCTTTTCCTATGCTTTCAATGCAATTCCAGTCTACCTCCTGAAATCGGTTTCCTGCAATTCTGCCCCGCTTTCAAGTCCTCTTGGCAGCCTTACTTCAGTATATTTTTGGACGATAGCTGTCATTTATAACTCTGCAGGTTTGTGAATTACAGTGCCCCTGAGCTCCTTTCTTCAACTCGCTTTCTTTTGAGCTGGCCGCAACACCGCAGGATGGCTTCAGGCCCTAATCTGGTTCCGGCACGGCACGCTGAGCCTTTGGTTAGTTCCTCTTTCTGGTGGGAAATGAGAGTTAAATTTGCCCGTCCAGACACCTCCAGCTAGTCTCTCATTGGTTCTCGCTCTTCCTGTTCATCTTCCGCAGAAATTGCAAACTGGGCTAAACAGGAGGTTAAAGGCTGACTATCCAAGTGGGGAGAGTGTTAGTAAAGCGTCTGGAATGTTGCACCCGAGTACCAGGGGAGGAAAACTGAGACATATTTGAACACGTCTCCCGTTCACACGGTTGATCATACTCTGGGTTCCACATGCATGTTTCAGCTGAAGGAAGAATACCTTAAACCTGGGTAGTTGAAACCCGTGGAATGGGTACCATGCAATATGACTTCAAAGGGTCTTCATTTGCTCACCGAACCTCTCCAATCCTATCACTGCTGCGTTTATGCCCCTGTACACACGCTTGATTCTCTTTTGGAGACATAGCAATCCATAGGTTTTAAGATACTTACTAGTAAGGTACATTCTTAGGCGTTTAATATGGGGTGTTGAGTCCATTTCGTTGAGCAAGGAGTAGCTCTTGTCTATTCCATATTTGGCTTAAGGAACTTTATCTGTGCTCATTTCAATCTCTGGTTTTATGCAGCACCCCAACTCACCTTTCCCCTTAAGCAAGCATAAGTTGGTGTTCTAAATTTGAGACCCTGTTCTGTTTTGGAATTCAGTTCCTGTGTAGCCAAGTTTACATTCCGTGTATTAGTGATATCTTATGATGTTTCTTTTTCTGTGTGACTTATTTCAGTTAGAATCATCGTACCTGAATCCACTCATTGTGCTGCTACGGGCCTGATGACATAGATTTCATTGCTGAGTGATACTGCATTGTACATAAGTACCACAAGTTCTTTATCCATTTTCCTCTTTCTGTGATATTGAACTTGTACGGAAAACGAGGTTCTTGTAAACAGAGGCGTCCCAAACTTTGGGGTGGCTGTGTCTTTTTGATTTTAATTTCCCTAAGCTATAGGACCATAAGTGGAAGTGCCCTAGGCTCTGTTGCTTTGTTTTTTAGATGTTTCAGGAAACACCATACACTTCTCCCGAGTGTCTGTTGGCAATTTACATCCCGCCCATCAGCATAACAAGGCTCCCAGTTCTCCATGGCCTGTCCTGCCTTTCTGGATTTTACACTTTTTTCAGATGGCCCTTTTGACCGGGGGGAAGTGAGACTTCATTGTAGTGCAGATTTCCTTTGCAAGCTCGCTTGGTTGGCCAAAAAGGGCGTATGCGTTTTTTCCTGAATATATTCAGGAAAAAACGCATACGCCCTTTTTGGCCAAGTGCATCATTGTGGACGTTTTGCCTCTTTTCCTATGCTTTCAATGCAATTCCAGTCAACCTCCTGAAATCGGTTTCCTGCAATTCTGCCCCACTTTCAAGTCCTCTTGGCAGCCTTACTTCAGTATATTTTTGGACGATAGCTGTCATTTATAACTCTGCAGGTTTGTGAATTACAGTGCCCCTGAGCTCCTTTCTTCAACTCGCTTTCTTTTGAGCTGGCCGCAACACCGCAGGATGGCTTCAGGCCCTAATCTGGTTCCGGCACGGCACGATGAGCCTTTGGTTAGTTCCTCTTCCTGGTGGGAAATGAGAGTTAAATTTGCCCGTCCAGACACCTCCAGCTAGTCTCTCATTGGTTCTCGCTCTTCCTGTTCATCTTCCACAGAAATTGCAAACTGGGCTAAACAGGAGGTTAAAGGCTGACTATCCAAGTGGGGAGAGTGTTAGTAAAGCGTCTGGAATGTTGCACCCGAGTACCAGGGGAGGAAAACTGAGACATATTTGAACACGTCTCCCGATCACATGTTTGATCATACTCTAGGTTCCACATGCATGTTTTAGCTGAAGGAAGAATACCTTAAACCTGGGTAGTTGAAACCCGTGGAATGGGTACCATGCAATATGACTTCAAAGGGTCTTCATTTGCTCACCGAACCTCTCCAATCCTATCACTGCTGCGTTTATGCCCCTGTACACATGCTTGATTCTCTTTAAGAGACATAGCAATCCATAGGTTTTAAGATAGTTATTAGTCAGGTACATTCCTAGGCGTTTAATATGGGGTGTTGAGTCCATTTCGTTGAGCAAGGAGTAGCTCTTGTCTATTCCATATTTGGCTTAAGGAACTTTATCTGTGCTCATTTCAATCTCTGGTTTTATGCAGCACCCCAACTCACCTTTCCCCTTAAGCAAGCATAAGTTGGTTTTCTAAATTTGAGACCCTGTTCTGTTCTGTAATTCAGTTCCTGTGTAGCCCAGTTTACATTCCGTGTATTAGTGATATCTTATGATGTTTCTTTTTCTGTGTGACTTATTTCAGTTAGAATCATCGTACCTGAATCCACTCATTATGCTGCTACGGGCCTGATGACATAGATTTCATTGCTGAGTGATATTGCTTTGTAAGTAAATACCACAACTTCTTTATCCATTTTTCACTTTCTGCGATGTTGAACTTGTACTGTAAACGAGGTTCTTGTAAACAGAGGCGTCCCAAACTTTGGGGTGGCTGTGTCTTTTTGATTTTAATTTCCCTAAGCTATAGGATCATAAGTGGAAGTGCCCTAGGCTCTGTTGCTTTGTTTTTTAGATGTTTCAGGAAACACCATACACTTCTCCCGAGTGTCTGTTGGCAATTTACATCCCGCCCATCAGCATAACAAGGCTCCCAGTTCTCCATGGCCTGTCCTGCCTTTCTGGATTTTACACTTTTTTCAGATGGCCCTTTTGACCGGGGGGAAGTGAGACTTCATTGTAGTGCAGATTTCCTTTGCAAGCTTGCTTGGTTGGCCAAAAAGGGCGTATGCGTTTTTTCCTGAATATATTCAGGAAAAAACGCATACGCCCTTTTTGGCCAAGTGCATCATTGTGGACGTTCTGCCTCTTTTCCTATGCTTTCAATGCAATTCCAGTCTACCTCCTGAAATCGGTTTCCTGCAATTCTGCCCCGCATTCAAGTCCTCTTGGCAGCCTTACTTCAGTATATTTTTGGATGATAGCTGTCATTTATAACTCTGCAGGTTTGTGAATTACAGTGCCCCTGAGCTCCTTTCTTCAACTCGCTTTCTTGTGAGCTGGCCGCAACACCGCAGGATGGCTTCAGGCCCTAATCTGGTTCCGGCACGGCACGCTGAGCCTTTGGTTAGTTCCTCTTCCTGGTGGGAAATGAGAGTTAAATTTGCCCGTCCAGACACCTCCAGCTAGTCTCTCATTGGTTCTCGCTCTTCCTGTTCATCTTCCGCAGAAATTGCAAACTGGGCCAAACAGGAGGTTAAAGGGACTGACTCTCCAAGTCGGGAGAGTGTTAGTAAAGCGTCTGGAATGTTGCACCCGAGTACCAGGGTACGAAAACTGAGACATATTTGAACACGTCTCCCGATCACATGGTTGATCATACTCTAGGTTCCACATGCATGTTTTAGCTGAAGGAAGAATACCTTAAACCTGGAGAGTTGAGACCCGTGTAATGGGTACCATGCAATATGACTTCAAAGGGTCTTCATTTGCTCACCGAACCTCTCCAATCCTATCACTGCTGCGTTTATGCCCCTGTACACCCGCTTGATTCTCTTTTGGAGACATAGCAATCCATAGGTTTTAAGATACTTTCTAGTCAGGTACATTCTTAGGCGTTTAATATGGGGTGTTGAGTCCATTTCGTTGAGCAAGGAGTAGCTCTTGTCTATTCCATATTTGGCTTAAGGAACTTTATCTGTGCTCATTTCAATCTCTGGTTTTATGCAGCACCCCAACTCACCTTTCCCCTTAAGCAAGCATAAGTTGGTTTTCTAAATTTGAGACCCTGTTGTGTTTTGGAATTCAGTTCCTGTGTAGCCAAGTTTACATTCCGTGTATTACTGATATCTTATGATGTTTCTTTTTCTGTGTGACTTATTTCAGTTAGAATCATCGTACCTGAATCCACTCATTGTGCTGCTACGGGCCTGATGACATAGATTTCATTGCTGAGTGATACTGCATTGTACATAAGTACCACAAGTTCTTTATCCATTTTCCTCTTTCTGTGATATTGAACTTGTACGGAAAACGAGGTTCTTGTAAACAGAGGCGTCCCAAACTTTGGGGTGGCTGTGTCTTTTTGATTTTAATTTCCCTAAGCTATAGGACCATAAGTGGAAGTGCCCTAGGCTCTGTTGCTTTGTTTTTTAGATGTTTCAGGAAACACCATACACTTCTCCCGAGTGTCTGTTGGCAATTTACATCCCGCCCATCAGCATAACAAGGCTCCCAGTTCTCCATGGCCTGTCCTGCCTTTCTGGATTTTACACTTTTTTCAGATGACCCTTTTGACCGGGGGGAAGTGAGACTTCATTGTAGTGCAGATTTCCTTTGCAAGCTCGCTTGGTTGGCCAAAAAGGGCGTATGCGTTTTTTCCTGAATATATTCAGGAAAAAACGCATACGCCCTTTTTGGCCAAGTGCATCATTGTGGACGTTTTGCCTCTTTTCCTATGCTTTCAATGCAATTCCAGTCAACCTCCTGAAATCGGTTTCCTGCAATTCTGCCCCACTTTCAAGTCCTCTTGGCAGCCTTACTTCAGTATATTTTTGGACGATAGCTGTCATTTATAACTCTGCAGGTTTGTGAATTACAGTGCCCCTGAGCTCCTTTCTTCAACTCGCTTTCTTTTGAGCTGGCCGCAACACCGCAGGATGGCTTCAGGCCCTAATCTGGTTCCGGCACGGCACGATGAGCCTTTGGTTAGTTCCTCTTCCTGGTGGGAAATGAGAGTTAAATTTGCCCGTCCAGACACCTCCAGCTAGTCTCTCATTGGTTCTCGCTCTTCCTGTTCATCTTCCACAGAAATTGCAAACTGGGCTAAACAGGAGGTTAAAGGCTGACTATCCAAGTGGGGAGAGTGTTAGTAAAGCGTCTGGAATGTTGCACCCGAGTACCAGGGGAGGAAAACTGAGACATATTTGAACACGTCTCCCGATCACATGTTTGATCATACTCTAGGTTCCACATGCATGTTTTAGCTGAAGGAAGAATACCTTAAACCTGGGTAGTTGAAACCCGTGGAATGGGTACCATGCAATATGACTTCAAAGGGTCTTCATTTGCTCACCAAACCTCTCCAATCCTATCACTGCTGCGTTTATGCCCCTGTACACATGCTTGATTCTCTTTAAGAGACATAGCAATCCATAGGTTTTAAGATAGTTATTAGTCAGGTACATTCCTAGGCGTTTAATATGGGGTGTTGAGTCCATTTCGTTGAGCAAGGAGTAGCTCTTGTCTATTCCATATTTGGCTTAAGGAACTTTATCTGTGCTCATTTCAATCTCTGGTTTTATGCAGCACCCCAACTCACCTTTCCCCTTAAGCAAGCATAAGTTGGTTTTCTAAATTTGAGACCCTGTTCTGTTCTGTAATTCAGTTCCTGTGTAGCCCAGTTTACATTCCGTGTATTAGTGATATCTTATGATGTTTCTTTTTCTGTGTGACTTATTTCAGTTAGAATCATCGTACCTGAATCCACTCATTATGCTGCTACGGGCCTGATGACATAGATTTCATTGCTGAGTGATATTGCTTTGTAAGTAAATACCACAACTTCTTTATCCATTTTTCACTTTCTGCGATGTTGAACTTGTACTGTAAACGAGGTTCTTGTAAACAGAGGCGTCCCAAACTTTGGGGTGGCTGTGTCTTTTTGATTTTAATTTCCCTAAGCTATAGGATCATAAGTGGAAGTGCCCTAGGCTCTGTTGCTTTGTTTTTTAGATGTTTCAGGAAACACCATACACTTCTCCCGAGTGTCTGTTGGCAATTTACATCCCGCCCATCAGCATAACAAGGCTCCCAGTTCTCCATGGCCTGTCCTGCCTTTCTGGATTTTACACTTTTTTCAGATGGCCCTTTTGACCGGGGGGAAGTGAGACTTCATTGTAGTGCAGATTTCCTTTGCAAGCTTGCTTGGTTGGCCAAAAAGGGCGTATGCGTTTTTTCCTGAATATATTCAGGAAAAAACGCATACGCCCTTTTTGGCCAAGTGCATCATTGTGGACGTTCTGCCTCTTTTCCTATGCTTTCAATGCAATTCCAGTCTACCTCCTGAAATCGGTTTCCTGCAATTCTGCCCCGCATTCAAGTCCTCTTGGCAGCCTTACTTCAGTATATTTTTGGATGATAGCTGTCATTTATAACTCTGCAGGTTTGTGAATTACAGTGCCCCTGAGCTCCTTTCTTCAACTCGCTTTCTTGTGAGCTGGCCGCAACACCGCAGGATGGCTTCAGGCCCTAATCTGGTTCCGGCACGGCACGCTGAGCCTTTGGTTAGTTCCTCTTCCTGGTGGGAAATGAGAGTTAAATTTGCCCGTCCAGACACCTCCAGCTAGTCTCTCATTGGTTCTCGCTCTTCCTGTTCATCTTCCGCAGAAATTGCAAACTGGGCCAAACAGGAGGTTAAAGGGACTGACTCTCCAAGTCGGGAGAGTGTTAGTAAAGCGTCTGGAATGTTGCACCCGAGTACCAGGGTACGAAAACTGAGACATATTTGAACACGTCTCCCGATCACATGGTTGATCATACTCTAGGTTCCACATGCATGTTTTAGCTGAAGGAAGAATACCTTAAACCTGGAGAGTTGAGACCCGTGTAATGGGTACCATGCAATATGACTTCAAAGGGTCTTCATTTGCTCACCGAACCTCTCCAATCCTATCACTGCTGCGTTTATGCCCCTGTACACCCGCTTGATTCTCTTTTGGAGACATAGCAATCCATAGGTTTTAAGATACTTTCTAGTCAGGTACATTCTTAGGCGTTTAATATGGGGTGTTGAGTCCATTTCGTTGAGCAAGGAGTAGCTCTTGTCTATTCCATATTTGGCTTAAGGAACTTTATCTGTGCTCATTTCAATCTCTGGTTTTATGCAGCACCCCAACTCACCTTTCCCCTTAAGCAAGCATAAGTTGGTTTTCTAAATTTGAGACCCTGTTCTGTTCTGTAATTCAGTTCCTGTGTAGCCCAGTTTACATTCCGTGTATTAGTGATATCTTATGATGTTTCTTTTTCTGTGTGACTTATTTCAGTTAGAATCATCGTACCTGAATCCACTCATTATGCTGCTACGGGCCTGATGACATAGATTTCATTGCTGAGTGATATTGCTTTGTAAGTAAATACCACAACTTCTTTATCCATTTTTCACTTTCTGCGATGTTGAACTTGTACTGTAAACGAGGTTCTTGTAAACAGAGGCGTCCCAAACTTTGGGGTGGCTGTGTCTTTTTGATTTTAATTTCCCTAAGCTATAGGACCATAAGTGGAAGTGCCCTAGGCTCTGTTGCTTTGTTTTTTAGATGTTTCAGGAAACACCATACACTTCTCCCGAGTGTCTGTTGGCAATTTACATCCCGCCCATCAGCATAACAAGGCTCCCAGTTCTCCATGGCCTGTCCTGCCTTTCTGGATTTTACACTTTTTTCAGATGGCCCTTTTGACCGGGGGGAAGTGAGACTTCATTGTAGTGCAGATTTCCTTTGCAAGCTTGCTTGGTTGGCCAAAAAGGGCGTATGCGTTTTTTCCTGAATATATTCAGGAAAAAACGCATACGCCCTTTTTGGCCAAGTGCATCATTGTGGACATTCTGCCTCTTTTCCTATGCTTTCAATGCAATTCCAGTCTACCTCCTGAAATCGGTTTCCTGCAATTCTGCCCCGCTTTCAAGTCCTCTTGGCAGCCTTACTTCAGTATATTTTTGGACGATAGCTGTCATTTATAACTCTGCAGGTTTGTGAATTACAGTGCCCCTGAGCTCCTTTCTTCAACTCGCTTTCTTTTGAGCTGGCCGCAACACCGCAGGATGGCTTCAGGCCCTAATCTGGTTCCGGCACGGCACGCTGAGCCTTTGGTTAGTTCCTCTTTCTGGTGGGAAATGAGAGTTAAATTTGCCCGTCCAGACACCTCCAGCTAGTCTCTCATTGGTTCTCGCTCTTCCTGTTCATCTTCCGCAGAAATTGCAAACTGGGCTAAACAGGAGGTTAAAGGCTGACTATCCAAGTGGGGAGAGTGTTAGTAAAGCGTCTGGAATGTTGCACCCGAGTACCAGGGGAGGAAAACTGAGACATATTTGAACACGTCTCCCGTTCACACGGTTGATCATACTCTGGGTTCCACATGCATGTTTCAGCTGAAGGAAGAATACCTTAAACCTGGGTAGTTGAAACCCGTGGAATGGGTACCATGCAATATGACTTCAAAGGGTCTTCATTTGCTCACCGAACCTCTCCAATCCTATCACTGCTGCGTTTATGCCCCTGTACACACGCTTGATTCTCTTTTGGAGACATAGCAATCCATAGGTTTTAAGATACTTACTAGTAAGGTACATTCTTAGGCGTTTAATATGGGGTGTTGAGTCCATTTCGTTGAGCAAGGAGTAGCTCTTGTCTATTCCATATTTGGCTTAAGGAACTTTATCTGTGCTCATTTCAATCTCTGGTTTTATGCAGCACCCCAACTCACCTTTCCCCTTAAGCAAGCATAAGTTGGTGTTCTAAATTTGAGACCCTGTTCTGTTTTGGAATTCAGTTCCTGTGTAGCCAAGTTTACATTCCGTGTATTAGTGATATCTTATGATGTTTCTTTTTCTGTGTGACTTATTTCAGTTAGAATCATCGTACCTGAATCCACTCATTGTGCTGCTACGGGCCTGATGACATAGATTTCATTGCTGAGTGATATTGCTTTGTAAGTAAATGCCACAAAATCTTTATCCATTTTTCACTTTCTGCGATGTTGAACTTGTACTGTAAACGAGGTTCTTGTAAACAGAGGCGTCCCAAACTTTGGAGTGGCTGTGTCTTTTTGATTTTAATTTCCCTAAGCTATAGGACCATAAGTGGAAGTGCCCTAGGCTCTGTTGCTTTGTTTTTTAGATGTTTCAGGAAACACCATACACTTCTCCCGAGTGTCTGTTGGCAATTTACATCCCGCCCATCAGCATAACAAGGCTCCCAGTTCTCCATGGCCTGTCCTGCCTTTCTGGATTTTACACTTTTTTCAGATGGCCCTTTTGACCGGGGGGAAGTGAGACTTCATTGTAGTGCAGATTTCATTTGCAAGCTCGCTTGGTTGGCCAAAATGGGCGTATGCGTTTTTTCCTGAATATATTCAGGAAAAAACGCATACGCCCTTTTTGGCCAAGTGCATCATTGTGGACGTTCTGCCTCTTTTCCTATGCTTTCAATGCAATTCCAGTCTACCTCCTGAAAT